>NC_057714.1:75236879-75239923 GCF_004010195.1 Chiloscyllium plagiosum
GCCTAGGTACCCTCCAACCACAAGGGATGAACTCAGATTTCTCCAGTTTCCTCATTTCCCCTCCCCCCACCTTGTCTCAGTCCCAACCCTCAAACTCAGCACCGCCTTTCTAACCTGCAATCTTCTTCCTGACCTCTCCGCCCCCAACCCCACTCTGGCCTCACCTTAACCTCCTTCCACCTATTGCATTTCCAACGCCCCTTCCCCAAGTCCCTCCTCCCTGCCTTTTATCTTAGCCTGCTGGACACACTTTCCTCATTCCTGAAGAAGGGCTTATGCCCGAAATGTTAATTCTCCTGCTCCTTGGATGCTGCCTGACCTGCTGCGCTTTTCCAGCAACACATTTTCAGCTCTGATTCTCCAGCATCTGCAGTCCTCACTTTCTCCATAAAAATATGATACACTTATATTAATGGACACATCTGAAAGCTCAACCAGTTTTAAGTGAATTGATTTGGCATATTTGTGACCATTTGGATCTGTCAATGGATTTTTAGTTTATTAATTTTCCTCCAATAATGGAGTTAGAAACTCATATTAAATATAATATTAAATTGATCCTTATAGGTCATTATTGTCTTCAGCCTGCATGCATAGTTGCATAAAATTAGGATAATGTGAAATCACTCAGTCATCTGATTTAGTGTTCAGATTGATATCAGTTAACGCAAGCATTTCTTTGAGGTCTGCTTTGTTGAATCATTTACTTTTGTGTAAACAAATTGCATTTTGCAAGTCAGCTGTTTTAATTGCTTACTTGAGTAGGTTAAATTGCTGATGGTATATCCTTCCTCAATGATTCAGGATGGTCTTCCTTTAGCAGCCATTGATAAGAGCTAAAATAATTAATGCAATGTTTATACAGCCAACTTGCTAGATTGCCTTAATGACCCATAAGTCGGTAATGGCTTATAACAACAAAACTGTGTTTGGCAAAATGTAATAGTGTTGGAGTTGATGACAAGTGCAAAGGTAACTGTTCCATCGATGTCATCTGACTGTCCATAAGTTGTTTATTATAAGTTCTGAAACATTTTCAGTATTTTCTGCACTGTTAGATTGAAACTAGTGAGCTTGTCCTTCTGACATGGCATGCTTGCAAAATACTCCAGGCAGCAAAAGGCTCACAGCTATCTAGATTTCCCAGAAGCTGACGGATTAGCACTCACTGGAGAAGGTCAGGCAGGAAGCTTCACTTGTGATGTGCTCAAAAAGATAAAGCTGTTACCCGAAACACTGAAACTGATCTTGGAATGCACAAGCTCCAGATTTAAATCTCATCTGTGCTGTTGTGCTTCCAAACAAGTACTTGTGGAAGTCAAAGTTGATGATTCATTGAACTTTTTCACTTGCAGCCAGGTTAGGGACAAAATGAACCATGCAAAATATGTCCACTGTAAATTTGTTAAAAGGCAATTTTACCAATTTAATATTTATTAAAAACCAGAAAGAACTATCTATCAGTTAATTCAATAACACTAATTTGCAATCACAAATGCACATTACAAGGCACATCAGCTTAAACTCTACCCAAGGGCTCTTTAGTAAATAATAATTTAGTAAGTCCACTTGCCTCTGGAAAGAAGACTGTCAACATACATGGTACAGTCAGATACGCATACCCCAGGGATCACCTGACCAAACCTCTCTGGCTAATGGGCAAGTGGCTGCCTTCACCTCAGCTGCAGAACCAGGGATTGCATTGAGACATAGCGGGAAGGTCAGAAAGTAAAACTAAATCTTTAGAGGCCGCTTTGGTGGCACAGGTAACAAGTATCACACTTGCATGAATTTAAATGTATTTGTCCTACATTGTTTTGTTTGAATTTCTGTGTATGTCTAAATGTAACTGTGGCAGTGTGATGTCCAACCTCATGTCCACATAGTATGTTCAAAGGATCAATGCTGAGAGCCTGTTGCAGCATGGGGAAGTTTGAAAAACAATGTGTGCCTAGGGCTAACATTATTGTGCCTCATTCTAAAACATCACTTTTTTTTTTGCTGACCTCTGTGTTCAGAAACGTTGATGTGAATGAAGTGATAAATGATGTGTAGGGCAGTGAGGTGTACAGTACATAGGGAAACAATGCATTAGGATCAGCCAGAATTAGGGAATACGCCATTCTGTGACATATACAGTGCATGGATTTATGTCTAATATTTCTCTTTAAAAGTCCTCACATAGAAGGGTCCTGTAGCCTTCTCCCTCTCAAAGTTAAAAATCATACAACACCAGGTTATAGTCCAACAGGTTTAATTGGAAGATAGTGATCACCCGATGAAGGAGCGTCGCTCCGAAAGCTAGTGTGCTTCCAATTAAACCTGTTGGACTATAATCTGGTGTTGTGTGATTTTTAACTTTGTACACCCCAGTCCAACACCGGCATCTTCAAATCTCCCTCTCAATGTTGAGACACCCTGACCACTCCAGGTTTGGTCACAGCCTTTTTCTATTCCATTATGTAATTTTGTATTCCCAGCATGATGGAAGGTGACAGATAGCACTCTTCAACCAGCAGCTTCCAGCCTTTGCTGTTATGTTTTGGTAATGACTTGAGCATCCAGATGTCCCTCCTGATAGGCCTTCTCCTGAATCTGGAAATGTGTTGCTGGAAAAGCGCAGCAGGTCAGGCAGCATCCAGGGAACAGGAGAATCGACGTTTCGGGCATAAGCCCTTCTTCAGGAATGGGGAAAGTTTGTCCAGCAGGCTAAGATAAAAGGTAGGGAGGAGGGACTTGGGGGAGGGGCGTCGGAAATGTGATAGGTGGAAAGAGGTCAAAGTGAGGGTGATAGGTCAGACTGGGGTGGGGGCGGAGAGGTCGGGAAGAAGATTGCAGGTTAGGAAGGCGGTGCTGAATTCGATGGATTTGACTGAGACAAGGTGGGGGGAGGGGAAATGAGGAAACTGGTGAAACCCGAGTTCATCCCTTGTGGTTGGAGAGTTCCTAGCCGGAAGATGAGGCGTTCTTCATCCAACCGTCGTTTCGCTGTGGTCTGACGATGGAGGAATCCAAAGACCTGCATATCCTTGGTGGAATGGGAG
>NC_057714.1:75240107-75281121 GCF_004010195.1 Chiloscyllium plagiosum
CGCCTCATCTTCCGCCTAGGAACCCTCCAACCACAAGGGATGAACTCGGATTTCACCAGTTTCCTCCCCCCGCCCTGTCTCAGTCAAATCCATCAAATTCAGCACCGCCTTCCTAACCTGCAATCATCTTCCTGACCTCTCCGCCCCCACCCCACTCCGGCCTATCACCCTCACCTTGACCTCCCTCCACCTGTCGCATTTCCAAAGCCCTTCCCCCAAGTCCCTCCTCCCTACCTTTTATCTTAGCCTGCTGGACAAACTTTCCCCATTCCTGAAGAAGGGCTTATGCCCGAAACGTCGATTCTCCTGTTCCCTGGATGCTGCCTGACCTGCTGCGCTTTTCCAGCAACACATTTCCAGCTCTGATCTCCAGCATCTGCAGACCTCACTTTCTCCTTCTCCTGAATCTCCCAGGCTTTGACCTTGCCCAGGTCCTCACTCTGCCTGTCTAATAGAGCATGAAGCTGTCCACCTTTCTCCCTCGCCTCTGACATATGAGGTGACCATGCCAGCTGTGGTCATACACACAGATATATATCATATATTCAAAGTGTGTGTGAGTGTGTGAGAGAGAGAGAGATTCAACAGATCTGAGAGATGCCATCTTGGTTGAGAAGTTCACAAATGTTGGATGCCAATATCTGTGTAAGAGAGCTGTGTAAGAGGTGACCATGCCAGCTGGTGGCCATAGATCTTACCTGGAGACACTGTCTGATGCTGAATACTAATACCCACCCTGAATTTCTTGTCAAGAATGCTCAAAGTCTATCTTGTTTAATGCAATTGGTAAGATAGGAAGCTGCAAATTTAATGAGGTGAATTGCAGTGTTTATATGTCATGTAGCAAGCTATAATCCCCCTAATCAACAACTTGCCCTGCTTAGCAAGTAACACGTCTCACTGCTCACAAATGCAGAAAAAAATGCAGCAAATTGCTCCCAATGGGCCTCGCTGGATTTCTCATTCTGATTCGGCCACAAATCTCAATATTGCCTGCAACAATCGGGATCCCATAAGATTCTGCCTTCGAACTGCAAAAACAATCTAAGTAGTGGCATTCTTTACATTTGGGAACTGACAGCTTCCTGAATGCAGGCTCCATATAACTCTTTCCCATGTTGTCCCACTTTAACAAACTAATGGTCTCCGAAATTTGAAAGCAATTTCCAGCCAACAAATATAAAAATGGTAAAATTATTGGTTTTGCTGACCAGTCAAGAGGCTCTTTCTTGCCACCCACCCTTGAGTTTCTGGGCAGTGAAGGTTAGTTTTCAGAATAGTTCCTCGTTACTGAAAATGACAAATATCTGCTTCATTTTTAGCTAAAAAATTTTAATAGCAATTTTTTTGTTTACCATTTAGTCACTTTGTATTAAATATTCAACACATAATATCAATTCTGCACAATATTATGCAATGCAACCAATAAATTGAAATTGTTTTGCTGTGGAAATATTTTGGAATTTGTCTATGCAATGTTACATTGCTTAAGATTAACAGAGTTTTAAAATCTGCAAACACGCATTATTCTTTTGTTCACTGACATTTCGTGCTGATTACTGATTGTATATTGCAATCACTTTATTTTCCTGTTTATAATACTTAGCACTTTACAAGTTTCTCCAAGAAATTGCAGTTTCCTTTCTTTCTTAATCTATGGCACAGCTTTCCTCCCTTTTAGGATCAGAGCAGCTTTAGTTGTTTGGAGACAGGAAGAGGAAAAGACTCCATTCATATTTTCACAAACATATCCTACGTATCTTTATTCGCTATTTGCACCATTTTCTTCTTGGATGTAGAGGAAAGCCTATATTTTATGAAGTGTTGTTCCTTGCTTGATTTTGAAACAACAAAGACAGTATCAAGATAAACTGTGTATTGATGTACAAGTGTATACTAATTTTCAGTGCAAGTGTAATTCGTCTAGCTATTGTTATTGGCAGGAAATGGTGGTGGAGGGGCTCAGTACTGAACAGAGTCAGGCCTTTCCCTCCAGGAAGTGAGACTGAACAGTAAAGGATGGACTTGGGATAGCTGTTGTACTGTAAAGTAGAGAATAGCAGAGACCTGTGCAAATCATCTGCCCATCCTGTCACTGCAGAGTGTAATTATAATTTGAGGCTGTATGTTCCTTATATCTTGGAAATAAGGCCTATCATTGCCAAAAGGTTTCATTCATAGACTCAGTATTAAAATGGTTTGCTCTGGCACTCTGAAATTCTTATATTAGTACCTATTCATAATCTATTTCTGTCAATTTTTAGAGGTTCTAATTAATTTGTAAGGCATAATATATACAAATATGAGTGATTTGTTCTGAAAGTCATATCACTCAACTGAGTACTCATTTTGTGCAAGGTTTTGACAAAGCGTTTCCGTCATCCATGTTTCCTTCTTCTCAGTTCACTTATGGAGTCTGTGATATCACTGGCAAAAACTACATTTTGTTGTTCATCCTTAATCCCACAAAATGCTGGTGCTCGACATTCTTAAATTACTGCAATCTACATGGTCTACATTCAAAGTGCTGTTAGGGAGGGAGCTCAGGATTTTGACCCAGAGAGAGTGCAGGCTGTTTGTAAAGAAGTTCCAATACATTGAACCAGTGACAGTGAAGGAATGGTAATATATTTGCAACTCAGGATGGTGTGTGACTTGAAGGGCAACCTGCAGGTTTTAGTGTTCCAAGCTACGCTTTGCAGTTCTGGTTGGTATATGACATGGGTTTAGAAAATACTGCTGGAGAAGCCTTGGTGGGTTGCTGCAGTGTCTTTTAAAGATGGCCCAAACTGCTGACACCAAGTGATATTGAAAGAGGATTATTTAAGGCGATTGTGGTTGGATGGTTTTATGTTTAACTGAACTGTCTTTAATCTCTATTCACAGTACATTAAATATCAACCCAATTGACTTTTACGTTTGACCACTTGTGGAACATTGCACTGGAAGTAATGCCTGCTCCATTTTAGTAACTCTCAATCATATTCTCATTCATTTCTGGAGGAAATATTTAATAAAGTCTTGCAACTTCCTCCAATTCTGCATGGTATGAGCACGCTGGCTGAAACATAAAAAATATCATAGACATATCGACTTAATATTTAATTAATTGTGGATGCAAATAGGTATGTGTTGCTTATGTATATACCAGAAGACATGGAGGTGCTGGTGTTGGACTAGGGTGGACAAAGTTAAAAATCACACAACAGTAGATTATTGCCCAACAGGTCTATTTGGAAGCACTTGCTTTCAGAGCACTGCTTCTTCATCAGGTAGCCGATGCAGGAGTCGCGTTCTGAAAGCTATTCCATCTAAATAAACCTGTTGGACTATACTGTAACCTGGTGTTGTGTGATTTTTAACTTCATACCAGAAGAGACAGATTTTCTTTACTTTACAGAAAAATTAAATAGTTTCTAGAGAGACACAGATTTAATGGTAAAACCTGTCTGTTTTTATAGCCAGTAGCTGTGGTACTTTATGGAAGAAAGATCCTTTAACAGGCACCTGCTACCAAATCAACTATAATTCAGCTTTAACATGGCATGAAGCAAGAAGGAGTTGTCAGCAACAGAATTCAGACTTGCTGAGTGTGACAGAGCTGCATACACAGACATACCTCACAGGTAACAAATTATTGAACAAAAATGTTTTTCAAATGTTATTCTCAAGCAAAACAAAGATGCCATTACCCATGACTAGCAAGTTATTAATCTTATTGATTTTTTGCTGCAGGAATGGTCTCAAAAGCATCTATTATTAGTTTGTGAAAACCAAATCTTTCCAATACCTATATTTTTAGGTTGTATATGTCAGTGCTATTTCTTGTTTGAACATGGACTATATTTATGTTTAGAGCATTTATTTGTGTTAAATGAGATTAAAAATATGAGAAATAAAGATGAAACATTTATTTCTAATTCTCAGACTGTAAGGATTGTTGCTGAGGCAACTGTTGTTACTCTAATCTTGGTGAGTTGCTGCATTGCATCCTGTTGAGTGAACATACTGGACAAGTTTGAGCTCTGCAAAGACAGGCAGCATCAATAGGATGTTTAGCTCATATTTGAATTGGATTTCTAAAGAGGTCACTATCAGGCGGAGAAGGTTGTGTCAATGCATGCTTATCTGTATAGATCCAAAATAGACTCTTGTCAAAGTTTCATACAAGAAATTATTTGCAAAACTGAAAATATATAGATGTGAATCTAATTGTGTCACATCATTTGATAACAGGTTCAGAGTTAGGAAATTAGGGAGACTTGCAATTAGTGGTATGTAACGAGATAATGTTCCCTACTCACCTGTATTTGGGCCTCAACTTTCACCATGACTATCAATGACTTGGATTCAGGAATGCATTCAAGTTTGTAGCTAAAAATAAGTTAGAAAACAGAGCACATTGTGTATTCCATCCTTATTCCAATTTATTTCCTTCTGGTGTTTTCGTCCATGGCTCTATTTCTTATATTTACCACAGAAAGAATGCAACAAAAGTTCATCAGAATAATTGTTAAAATAGCATATTGTTGTCATCTATGAAGGTATTGAGTCAACTGGGCCACTATTTACTAGAGTTTAAAAGAATGAAAGGGAGTCTCATGAAATGTGTAAAATTTCAACAGAGCCAGACAGACTGGTTGCAATGATAATGTTTCCCTATGAGACCATGAGGCTCAGCACAAGGGGTCATGGTCTCAAGAAATGGGGTGGATCACTTAGGACTGAGTTGAGGAGAAATGTCTTTGCTCAGAGAGTGGTGCCAGATCATTGTACATCTGTAACAAAAAAGATAGTTTTCTGGACACTAATGGTGACAAGGGTTTGGCATTGAGATAGAGGATGAATCATTGTTGTAGGAGCGATGGGATGAATGGCCTACTGCTGCTCCTATTTTACAGTTTCTATGTTTATATATTTTAAGGTTTTAAACTTGACAATTGCAACAAAGTTTCAGTTGGCCCTTTACATTCTACCATCAATTAATGGGAACTCACCAATACTCTGGCCAGTATCGTAACTTTCACAAAGTCTTCATCACCCATCACCCTGCACTCACTGACCAAATTGGCTCCTGGGTCAACAAATCATGACTCATCTTTGTTTCCAAATCCTTCCATGTTCTTTGATCTCCTTATCTCTGTAATCTCCTTTACTCCACAATTCCCTGAGATATCTGCACCTCTTCCAATTCTGGTCTCTTGTCCATCCCCAATTTTAGTTGAGCCATCCTTGATGTCCATGCCTTCCACTGCCTATGCCCTATGTTCTGCAATTCCCTCCCAAAGACTTTTCTGCTTCTCCATCATTCTTTCCTACTTCTGAGTCAAATGTAGACAGGCAGGAGGCTGGAAGAACTCAGCCAGCCAGGCAGCATCAGGAGGTGGAGAAGTTGACGTTTTGGGTGTAACCCTTCATCAGGACTGAGGGTGGGTGTAAGGGGAGCTTTAGATAAAAAAGGTGGCGAGGGACTGGGGATAGGTGAAGACAGTTGGAGGGTACGACCTGGTTGGTCAAGGGGAGGAATGAATCTGGTTGGTGGCAGGGAGCAGTGGAATGGAGGGGGAGGGGCTAGGAAGGGAGTCAGGGGATGGGGAGAGAGGTTATTTGAAATTGGAGAACTCAATGTTGAGTCATCCGGGTTGTAGGGTGCTCAAGCCGCAGATAAAGTGTTGTTCCTCTGAGTCAAATGTAGCACAATAAGTATCAGAGGAGATATCTATCAATCTCAGTTCTCAGCTGCGTTATCTTCTCCTTTGAAGAAAGAAGTTAAAAATCACAAAACACAGAGGCAGTGCCTAGAAAGCTAGTGCTTCCAAATTTCAAATGGACTATAACCTGGTGTTGTGTGCTTTTTAACTTTGTCCAAGCCAGTCCAACGCCGGCACCTCCAAATCTTGAAGGAAGAAAGTAGAGGGTTCAGAGTCTGATAAGAGATTAGGTGAAAGGGAGAAGTAGTGGAGTGTGACTGAGAGACTAAGATGTTAAAATGAAATGAAGACCTGTGTTGGCCTCATGTATTGGCTGTTCAGATAGTGATATGAAGTATCTACAGAGAGTGAGGAAAGAGTGAATCAGCAAGGAGTGCCACTTGAATGTTTTACAAGTTACATCCACACTTATTTTGAAGGGAATGAGTATAAAAATAGGGAGGGCTTGCTAAAACTGTACAAGACATTAGTTGGACCACAGCTGAAATACTGTGAACAGTTGGTCCCCTTATATAAGCAATGATCTACTGTACTGGAGACAGGCCAGAGAAGGTTCACTGGTTGATGCCAAGTAGATGAGGATGTCTTTTGAAGAGTGGTGAGTAGATTGGGCCTGTACTCATTGGAGATGCTAATTTCATAGCTTGGTTAAAATAATCTCACAATAAAGCCCATTAAACTGCAAATTGATTATGATCTCCCCTGTCCAAGGGAATAAATTGAATTAAAATCTACCTGTGTGTCTCATGATGGCTATTCGGTGAAAGGAATCCAATTACACATTCATTTAGTTCTTAAATTTCCAACCATCATTTCTGTGTATATTTTACCAATTCCTTATAAATAATGTGAGGAAGTTTCCTTAATCAAAAGAAGAACATGCATTTATACAGTGTCTTTTATGACCTCTTGAGGTATCATATTGTTTTGCATCCAATGAAGTATTATTGAAATGTAATTATTTCTCTTTAAAATTCATCTACTTAGCTTGTATGTTTTGGTGGCAAGTCATGGGTATTACGAATTGCATATTTTACAATTAATAACTTGCACATAGTATCGACATTAAAAAAAACAAAACCACTTATTTAATTAAAGAATATACAGCCCAGAACTCTTGCTGTTAATATAGTGTGCACTATTTGATAAGTTTCTGCACATCAGATCTGTGAACAAAGTTAGACCATAGAAGAGAGTCGTAGAGTCATAGAGTCCTACAGTACGGAGACAGGCTCTTTGGCCCAACCTGGCCCATGCCGACCAAAAGGTCCATCAATGCTAAACCCATTTCCCTCCACTTGGCCCACATTCTTTTAAACCTTTCCTATCCATGTATTTGTCCAAATGCCTTTTCAATTTTGTTAATGTACACACCTCAACCACTTATGCTGGCATCTTATTCTACATGCATACCACCCTCTGTGTAAAGAAAAAGTCCCTCCGGTTCCCTTTTATTTTTGCCCCTCTAACCTTAAATTGATGCCCTCTTGTCCCCAATTCCCCAATCCTGGGAAAAAAAACTGAGCGGCATTCACCCTAATTGGTGTTAGGTTCTATGCTGTTTCTCATATATAGCCTAATGACCTTGGTGTACAAAGCACAACTTAAAAATTTGTTTCAATCCAAAACTTGGAAGTATTGTTAACTCTAAGGAGTATCATGTAGAAACTTCAAATACACATTGACAAAATGAAGGAATAGGCAAGTAGTAAATGGAGTATTGCATCCAGTTCTGGGCATCACATTTCAGGGAGGCTGTGAAGAAACTGGAGAGAGTGCAGGATAGGTACACTGGAATGGTTGAAAGGAAAAAGAACTCAAGTTACATAGATAGATTGGAAAGGTTGGGGAACCTTTCCTTGGAGAAAAGAAGGTTGAGGGGGGATTTGATAGATTCAAAACCATGTGGAGGAAAAGCGGAGTAGATGGGAAAAACTACACCCATTGGTGGAAGAATCAAGAACAAGGGATCCCTGAAGTAATGACAACATAGGAGAAAGCTTTTTAACATTGTGAGTGGTAAGGATCTGGAATGCCTTAAAGTGTGATGGTGGTGGCTTGACTAAAGGCAACCAAGGGGAAAGTGGGTCATCAGCTGAAAAAGAATAACTTGTGCATCTGAGGAGAGAAGGTCAGGCAGTAACACTTAGTGAATTTCACCTTGGAAAGCCTGTACAGAATGGGCTTAATGACTTCCTTTTGTTTTGTAATCATTCCTGTATCCAATTCTGGGCATTTGTAATGCTAAAAGCTCAAATGTCCCAATGTTGATGACACCAACTTCCTTAAGATTTTGGCAGCAAGTTTCATTTCATGAAATTGCTTCCAGCCAACTTCCAATGACCTGTGACCTCACTTATTGGATTGCTGTTGACCCTTCTGTGTCTCCTGTCATGTTGAGCTTGGCCCTTGTCACTCTCACTCTTCTGTGTGCCATTTCTTCTTAGCTTTGGGTTAGTTAATACTAATTTAAGCTGTTCTTCTTTCCTCTGCAGTTCTATGTGTTAAGATCTACCATTTGGTTACAACTCTGAGAGTTTGTGTAAACATTTGTCATTTTCTGTTTTCAGCTTTGTTTGAGGGATATAAATTTCAATGCACACATAACTGCATTGTTCGTTAAGGGAATGTATTCAATTTCACTAATACTAATAATCAATCATTTCTTCCTTTGGCTGCTACAGGCCCTACTTTGACTAAGGTTCTAATTCTGCAGACCCTCGCCTTGTTTTAGGAAATCAATTGTCCCAAAATATGAGAATAAGATGATGTTATTAGTAACTGTTCTGAGCAATGCATTTATCTTTCATTTAGGACTGATGAATAATATTGGGACATCACTTTGGATAGGACTAAACAGCCTGGATCTTGACAGAGGTTGGCAATGGAGTGATCAAAGTCCCTTCAGATACTTGAATTGGGCTCCTGGTAAGTAATAGAAATGTTTCAGTATGTAATGAAATGGAAATAAAAATAATAACTAATTCTTGAGCTGATTGCCTGTGCCCTAGAATTCCTGGGCTCCAACGTCACAAATGTTGCATTCATAGCGAGCATCACTAGATTTGCGCACCATATCAATTAGATCACAAGTCTTGGTTTGGATTAGCACCATTTGTGGACACACAGGTAAGTTGATATTTCAGAACAAGCAGCATGCAATGAAATTTGAACATAAGGGTATGTGGATTTTAAGGTGGGTGGATTAGGGGATTTTGGTAAACTATTACCATTTACCATAATCATTCATCTGCAACAGAACACAACTTGTGGAAGTTGGACATGTGAACAAAGAAGGTTTACAGCCCAGGAACAGGCCCTTCGGCCCTCCAAGCCTGAGCCAATCCAAATCTACTGTCTAAACCTGCCACCCAATTCCTAAGCATCTGTAACCTTCTGCTCCCCACCTACCCATGCATCTGTCCAGATGCATCTTAATTGAATCTACCATGCCTGCCTCTACCACCTCTGCTGGCAATGCATTCCAGATGCCTACCACCCTTTGTGTGAAGTACTTGCCATGTCCATCCCCCTTAAACTTTCCTCCTCTCACCTTGAAAGCGTGATCTCTCATTATTGAATCCTTCACACTGGGAAAAAGCTTGTCTCTATCCATCCTGTCTATATCCTTCATGATTTTGTAAACCCCAGTCAGATCCCACCCCCCCCCCCCATATCCTTTTTTCTAATGAAAATAAACCTAACCTACTCAACCTCTCTTCATAGCTAGCATCTTCCATACCAGGCAACATCCTCATAAACCTTCTCTGCACCCTCTCCAAAGCGTCCACATCCTTTTGGTAATGTGACACCCAGAACTGTACATAGTATTCTAAATGTGGCTGATTTTCACATGTCTTGCCAGCTCTTATACTCAATACCACATCCAATGAAGGCAAGCATACTATATGCCTTCTTGATCACTCTATCCACCTGTGCAGCAACCTTCAGGGTACAATGGACCTGCACTCCCAGATCTCTCTGCCCATCAACTTTTCCCAAGACTCTTCCATTCATTGTATAATTTGCCCTAGAATTAGTTTTGCCTAAATGTATCACCTCACATTTGTCTGGATTGAAATCCATCTGCCACTTTTCTGCCCAACTCTCCAGTCTATCTATATCCTCCTGTATTCTTTGACAGTCCCTTATGCTTTCTGCTACTCCAACAATCTTCGTGTCATCTACAAACTTGCTGATCTTACCAACAGTGCCCTCTTCCAGATCAGAGTAGAGTGTGTAGAGTGATATGGAAATCCTGGAGTTTTGGTCTGTCATTCATGGTTCAGATAGAGGCTGTGATATGCTGTACTCTTCCCCAGACCTGCGAATTATTGAAATCAGTGCAAATTTTAACATGCCCATCACATACCCTTATTAAAATTCATAAAATGTTAAACTTGTCCAATCGTAGTTTCAGCAGTGCTGAGATCAATCACATTTGAGAAACAACAAAATAGCTCTGAAAGATTAATTTTATGTTCATGCAGTGTCGTTACAAAATTGACTTATTAATCAGTTCATCACTTTGCAAGTCAGCTCATTAAGAGCTGACAGGCGACCAAGGTCAAGTATCTTTAAGAGACAAAAGAAACTGCAGATGCTGGAATTCAAAGTAGACAGGCAGGAGGCTGGAAGAACACAGCATCAGGAGGTTATGAAGTCTACATTATGGATATAATCCTTCTTCAGGACTGGGGGAAGCTGCAGATAAAGGGGGTGGCAGGGGCAGGGTGGTGAAGTAAGGATAAATGAAGACAGGTAGTGGGTACAACCTGGTTGCTCAATGGGAGGAATGATTCCGTTAGGTGACAGGGAGCAGTGGAAGGAAAGGGGAAGAGCTGGGAAGGGAGTCAGGGGATGGGAACGGAAGGTTATTTGAAATTAAAGAACTCAATGTTGAGTCCTCTGGGCTGTAGGCTGCCCAAGCGAAAGATGAGATATTGTTCACCAATTTGCGGTTTGGTGGCTGGGTGCCTTTCAGATATTTGGTTCTTAAAGTCTACCATTCAAGAAAGTAAGTTTATTTTTATTTTTCTTCTGGAGTTTGGGTCTTAGGAAGAGGGAGGAGTGAGGCAAGAATGGGGATTGGTTTACAGAAGCTCACTTTTTCTCATCTGTGGCTCCAGTTGCCCCAAATTGGGGAAAGTTCCTAATGCCATGAATAACTTTAATAAGACTTCCCGATCTTTAAATTCATTGAAGTATGGGCCGAAATTAATTTTCTTTCTTTCCCTACCTATAACTCTGTAAACTTGGATGCAAACCTTTTGTGATTCATGCACAAGAACTTCTAATCCTAATATCCAGCAGCTTTCTTCAGTCTTTTTCCATTTAAATAATATTGACCTTGTATATTCTTCCCATTGAAGTGCACAAGCTCATTTTTTTCACATGATAGCCCATTTGTTGAATTTTTGCCTTTTCATTTAACCAGTCTATATCTATCTCATGCACAAGAACTTCTAATCCTAATATCCAGCAACTTTCTGCAGTCTTTTTCCATTTAAATAATATTGACCTTGTCTATTCTTCCCATTGAAGTGCACAAGCTCATTTTTTTCACATGATAGCCCATTTGTTGAATTTTTGCCTTTTCATTTAACCAGTCTATATCTATCTATGGATTCTTTGCATTGTCCTTACCTCGTGCCTTCTCATCTATGTTTGTGTCATATGCAAACCTTTTGATGGTGCATTAACTTTGTTTTTCTTTCTTTGCAAACTCAAGGATATCCATCATCTGAACCAGAGCATGCATGCGTGGTTATGAATCCTTTAGTGGGAGCAAAGTGGGAAAACAATGCTTGTTCTCTGAAACTGGGATATATTTGTCAGAATGATATTGGAAACAGAAATTCTTCTAAAGCTGTTGAAGGTTAGTCCTTCTGTGTATAACCATTTGAAACTGATACTGTTTGAACACAGAACAACAAATTTCACATGGATAGATGTTTTTACGATCTTGCTTTAATTGAGTTAAGAATTCCTGCTTATGTTAGTGTATTGGTCGGGAAGCTTTCTTTTTAGAACATATTTTAGGTTTATCTCACAAAACCAAACAGAGGTAATTTTTATTAGCATTTTCATATTTCAGCCTGACTTTTCCTCTGAAATGTTATAACCTTGCTGGAAGATTCATAAAGCTACCACAGAAACAATATAAATGGCTGAATAAGAGCATATGCCATTTCTCCTGGAGCTCTGCTGGTCATCTGCCAGTATAACATCAGGAGACTGGGAGATACCAACATCATTATCAATAACTAAACAGAACTTCTCCTCACAATGGTTTATTTATTTTAATCATCCCTGAAGTATGAGTGTCACTGGCAAGGCCAATATTTACTATCCATCCCTAATTAACCTTCAGGAGTTGGTAGTTAGCCACTTTATTGAAACATTGCTTAGCACCTTACACCAAGAGTACAATGAAGAAATTACATGATTTTGACCCAACAATTGTGAGGGAATGCTAATGTTGTTTTGGGATGGCACATGGTTTGGTGGGAAACTTGCAAGTGATGACATTCCCATGAGACCACTGCCCTTGTCCACCTAGATTGTAGAAGTCCTGGGTTTGAAAGGTGCTATTGAACGAGCCCTAGCAAGTGGCTGCAGTACATTTTGTAGGTGATATAGCTTGGTGTCATTATGCACTAGTGGCAGAGGGAATGTGTAAGAGAAGGAATAAGATGTTGATTGAATGGGATTCTTTGACTTGCATGATGTGAAGCTGTCTAGGTTTTGTTGAAGCTGCATGCTCCACTAAGTGGAGATTATTCCATCACACTCTTGATTTGCACCTTCTAAATGGTGACTGGACTTTGGGCAAGCAGGAGGTGAGTTAATTTCAGCAGAAGTCTCTCTGATCTGGCCTTATGCCCAAAATATTTGAGTGATTGAACTATTTAAGTTTCTGGCCAGTGGTAACATCATAGAATATTGATTGTGTGGTATTAACTCTAATTCTAAACCGATTGGAATAGGTAAAGGGACAGTTGGGAAGTGAGAGATCTTTAAACATGAAATAATGAGAGTTCAGAGACAGTATGCTCCTGTTAGTGTTAAGGGCAAGGCTGGTAGGGTAGGGAATGCTGGATGATTGGAAAAATTGAGGCTCTGGTCAAGAAAAAGGTATAGACAGTGGATCAAGTGAATCCCTCGGAGTATAAGGGTAGCAGGAATATATACTGAAGAAGGAACTCAAGAGAACAAAAAGGGCAAATAGTGTTAAAGGGATTCTATAAATACATTAAGGGAAAAAGACAGTGAGTAGGAAGAGAATAGGGCCCCTTAAAGATCTAAGTGGCTTTCTATGTATGGAACCACAGGAGATGGGTGAGATATTAAATGAATATTTCACTTCAGCATTTACTGTGGAGAAGGATATGGAAGCTAAGGAACTTGGGGAAATAAATAGGTATTGAAAAAAGTTCATATTATAGAAGAGGAGATGCTGGATGTCTTAAAACGCATAAAGGTGAATAAATCCTCAGGACCTGATCAGTTGTTTCCCAGAACTTTGTGGGAAGCTCAGAAAGTGATTGCTGGGCCCCTTGCTGAGATATTTGTATGATGGATGGCCACAGGTGAAGTGGCGAACAGAATCTGCAGCTGTAAGAAGTAAAATGTTGTGGTTTGAAATGTTCAGAATTATATAGTGGTCTCAAATTCTATAAACTTATAACAGCTTGCATAAATCATTGCTCCCTCCTGTTGTACAAGCTCAGAACATAATAGAAGGTACTCAATGCACGTTGCGCAGCTTTGTATTTCACATCTGTAGGAACCCAGCTCTGCAGAATTTCACTGACTGGTATTTAATAATAGATGACATACTTGACTGGTCATAATTTCTACAAATTTGATCTACATATTGATTTTGAAACAGTTTTTAAAAAACATTGTACCTCTCAAAATCTATTTTCTTGTGCTTCAAGTACATCTCTCAAGACATAACTACTGATTTTTATTCTTATTTTTATTTTTTTTATCACTTGTGGGATATGGATGTTGATAGCTGGGCCAGCATTTATTGCCTGTCCCTAGCTGCCCTTGAAAAGGTGGTGGTGAGCTGCTTTCTTGAACTGCTGCAATCCATTTGCTGCGGGTTGACCCACAATGTCCTTAGGAGGAAATTCCAAATGGACTGAGATGCCTCAAGGTGACCTTTCTCAATAGATATTAGAAAAAGATACATTACATGTACCAAAAGTAGAAGTGCATTTTGTTTAAATTGATTATAGTTTTCTTGGATATTGTACATAGAATACATCCTTCCTTATTGACTTGATCCATATAGAGGCAGACACTTTACTTATTCGGATTCTCTTTGTTGCAAAACTGACATCATTTTATGTTATTGGTTTATGTTGTTCCTTATTGCTTGAGTTATAGCTTTCCTATGGGATATGTGTCATGTTCTGTTTCCTTTCTCTAGTGCTGAGTATTTCAGGTACCTAGACAACAGACTGACAGAATGGTAAACAAGACACAGAGCCATATTGCTTCACTGAATGGGAGTCCATTTGACCCATCTTAATTGTGCAGGTTGTTTGCTAGAGCACCTCAAACCAAAGCTACACTTGTTCATCTTCCTTAAAAATCCTCCTTCTTGTGCTTCAAGTACTCTTTCAATTTTTGTCAAAACAAACTATAGCTTCTGCCTCAAGCTTGACAAACCAACTGATGCTCCAACAACTGACATGTAAAGAAATCTCCTTACCTCTTCATCCTTTTGGTAATGATTTTAAATTGATGATCCCTTTTTGTTAAAACTCAAATCCAGGAGTAATTTTAGTTACCCTATTTTCTCCTTTCAATATCTTGATCTCTTCTCATATCTGCAGTTTGTCATTTCTGGTATTATTTGAGTCAATCTATATTGTTTATATTCTACACTTCGGAAAGTAGGTCACCTATGTTACACAAAGCACTCTAGTTGCAACTTTAGCAATATTTAGAATTGTTGCAAGATCAGCTAGTAATCAACAATTCTGAATTAATTGAGTTTGCTAAGGACAAAGGAAGGAAACAGGAATATAGATAATACAAAGCATGTGATCAACAAATGGAGGCAGGGAATACAAGACAAGGATTCCCTAATGCTGACTACAACATAAATATCAATATTTTGGAGAATCTTGGCTCATATCTATATTGAATCACATCCAAGTCATTATAAGTAACCTCTGAATTAGCTACATGTTCTTTTCTTAAGAAGGGATATAATTTCATTGAAAAGTTCATTGAAGGTTTAACTCAACTGATTCCTAGAATGAAGTGATTGTCTTATGAGGAAATGTTGGATAGGCTATGCCTGTGTTCAATGGAGTTTTGTTGACTGAAAGGTGACATTATTGAAACATCGTTCTTGAGGGAACTGGATAGGATGGATGCTGAGAAGGTGTTTCTTCTTGTGAGGGAGTCTACAACAAAGAACACACTGTCAAGATTAGGCATCTCCCATTTATGTTGGAGATGGGTATGCTTTTTTTTGCTCAGAGAGACATTAGTCTGTGCAATCCGCTTCCCCAGGAGGCTGGCCTGGGTCATTGAATACTGAATATTGAAGGCTGACTTTAGCTGGTGTTTGATCAACAAGAGAAGCAAAAGTTATGGATAGCATACAGGAAAGTGGAGTTGAGGCCACAATCAAATCAGTCATGATCTTATTGAATTGCAGAACAAGCTTGAGGGTCTGAATGGTCTACTCCTCCTCTGAGATCCTGCGCTTTTCATTCACATCCTGCTTTTCATCTAAACAGAATACATGGAAACATCTAATTATATGTTATAAGTTGTTTTTCTGGAAAGTTCTCCAGTTTGGGAATTCACCAGCATTATATCCATTTGATGGAGTTCTACTCGAAGTGTCACGATGGCAATTGTGGGTTTAGATTAATTTTGACAAGGTTTAGAGGAATGATGCGATTCCATTGGGAGGGAGCAATGATTTATACAATCTAGCTCTAAACAAAAGAAGGAAGAGCAACAAGCTGCAGCACAAATTACAGAACTATTTTAATGATTTACATATGTCATGTAGGAGCTGAATTATGCTATTCAGGCTATCCTGTCTGCCCTCCCAATGAAATCATGGTTTATCTGATTATCTGTAACTCCACTTTCCTGCCTTTTCCCCAAAACACTTCATACCATTACTGATTAAAAACTTGTCTATCTTGGCCTTAAATATACAAAATTACCCAACAGCCTCAACAGCCCTCCGCTGTAAAGAATTTCACTATCAAGTCCCGTGTAGTTTTGGCCTAGTTTGAGGAATCCTCGAACTTGTGTGTGAAAAACTCACACTGAACTGCTTATTGTAATGCCATCTTCTCTGAGAGAAGAAATTTCCCTTCATCTGGGTCTTAAATAAGTGACCCCTTATTCTGATATTATGGCCTCTGAATCTAGAGTTTCACACAAGGTGAAACATTCTCTGCATTTACTCAGTCATGTCCCTTAAAAATCTTGAATGCCACCTCTTATTGTTGCCACTTATTCTTCTAAACTCCAAAGAGTACAGGCCTAACCGATTCAACCTTACATCAAAGAACACTCCTTCCTTACCTGGTGTCAGCATAGAGAATCTTTTTTGGACTATCTCCGATGCCATATATCTTTTCTTGGATAAGTGTCCCAAAACTGTGCATAGTCTTCCAGCAACGGTCCAACTAGTGCCTTGTATAGTTTTATGAAGATTTCCCTATTTTTATACATCATTACCTTTGAAATAAGGTGATTATAAATTGAAGATTCAAAGTATATCACTTATATTGTGGAAATTTGCAAGATTTTGAGATTAAAGATCATTCAAATGACTATGTGTTTTTCATCAACACTAACAGAGATATTAGTGAGAGCTGTTGTAAAGGGGATCAAATGGCCACACTTCTTTCGAAATACACATTGCCATTAAAACTGAGCCCAACTGCATGAATTGCTAAGTTCATGAATTCAGATAATGGCTGTGAATTTGGAGTACCACGATATAATGGCATTCTGCTTTTGCTTATGGCTTCCTTGAGTATCACATTAATGAATAGGCTAGCAATGTCCACTGATCACATGGTCACAGCTTTGCTTTAGGTTCTGTATGGTTTTGGCCTAGTTTGAGGAATCCTCCATCTTGTATGTGAAAAACTCACACAGAACTGTTTATTGTAACTCATTCAACCATTTGGAAAATTCATGTTGTGCAGAACAATCATAGATAAAATGGAATACAAGGGATCTTGTGTGGTCTTAGGCCACCCATTCATATGTGGATACATACATACCATGAGAACAAATCATATTATCCAATTTTTTCATCAGCTTCCATGAGAAACATACATTTGATAGAATTGTTCTGAACCTCCTACCTCTTACATATTTCCAGAAATTGGGATAAGTCATTAAAAGAAAGGAATTGAGGACACATTAATCATACGGTGAAGGCATACAGGCAGTTACTAGTTCAGCAAATTTTTGAGGGCATTAAATAGAAATTAGAACAAATCAAGCACATAATTAATAAAGAAAATCAAGAGAATTAGAATTTTTCTGCGCCTTTCATAAACTTTAGGTGTGCCAGAGCACTTTACTACCCCATATTGATATAGCACCTTTAATATTATAAGTAGTCAATGTTGTAATGTCCTAAATGCAGCAGCTAATCTCATAAACAGGAGTTTGATTAAAAAAAAAATTGTACTTAATAATTGATATCAGTTAAAAGATATGTATAAAGCAGGATAGTGGAGAACTATCCTCATTTTCTTCAAAATGGTGATGTTGGACTTTTGTATGCACACCTGAGAGAGCAGACATACCTAAGTTAATGTCTCATGATAACTGGTGAACTTGATTCTGTAATATTGTCTGCAGTTTTGATCATGGTCTCAAAATGGATTGAGATAGATTAGAAAGCATTCATAGGAGGAGAACCCAGGGTGAGTACAGGCTTTAGGGGACTAAGGTATGAAGAAATGCTCAAGATGCAGAATTAATTTTGACAGAAAAAATGAAAAGGAAACTAAGCAAAATCTTCGAGTAAAAATGTATCAACTTGCTGTTTGCAAGCTATTTAATTTGGGTAGTAACTATGGGACTAGAGTGCACATTAGTATACAAGATTACCAAAGTCATGTGCCAGTTTTTGGCTTAACTCCTCACCTTTGCAACAGCAACTGGATTTCTGCGAGGCCTTTGAAATATTTAAAAGGTTTCTTTGTTATTAGATAAATACAAGTGTTACTTTTTCTAATAGAGTAATTCCCTAGTGGTAGGGGAAGGAGCATAAAGGCTATTTTCGATCCAATCCATATGGAGTGATGACCCACTGTGTCCAAATAGTACAAGTGGAATACATCCCTCCTGAGCTTTTTAATGAAGTGATATTCATTGTTCAACTTCTGTTCATAATTCTGTTAAGTTTTGAGAGTACTTGTGTTTAAAAGGAACTACAGATTTCTCTGCACATTTATGTCCTTACTTTCTTTTTCGTGTTTATTTCCCTACCTTGTAAAAAACCGCTCACCAAAAGTGTCAAATATTTGTGAGTCCCTCCATACTGATTCAGTAAACAACTGAGATCAATCCATTTCACATTTAAAACTTGAATATGTCTTGTTTCCTGATAAGTTGATTTCAGAAAGAGATACCCAAGCCAAACCTTTCCCTCCATTGTATTAGAATATTGAGGCCAATAGAATTCCCTAAATACCACTAAATCCAGGACCATCCCGTTTAATATAGATTGTGGATTGAAACTGAAATTCAAAATTTAAACTCACTGAATCATTGGAAATCTCTCTCTTTTCTCATAAATCTTGTTCTATCATTAATGTAGAATAAATACAACCCAACTCTGCAGGTGTTTGTTTGATTGTTTCCACACTTATAGACATTACCGCTGATAATCTATTCATGTGGGGTCTGTGCTGGCTTATGAATAGTTCCTGTACCCTCAAGGATAAAATCACCTGCTTCATGCCAACACAAAGCAAATTAATAATGTATACAATAAGATCAGTGGTGTGAGTGGCTGACAAAAATATGGATTCAATGAAAGTGCCTTTGAACTCAATGCCTTTGTTGTGCAATGACTTGTGTTGGACTTAAACTAAATTTGAATTTGTCTTTCAGTGAACAATGCACCCATTTCATGCCCAAAGGGATGGCAGTCATATGCAGGTTATTGTTACATCCTATGCAGAGATCGCAAGACATGGCAAAAGTCTTTGGCTGCCTGTCGAAAGGAGGAAGGAGACTTGGTTAGCATTCATAATATTGAAGAACATAGCTTTATCATTACCCAGCTTGGATATTGTGAGTACTAAATACTGTAACTTTGATTTTCTACAGCAAGTATATATTTGAGAGGAATTAGAAGAAACAATTGCTCCCTTTATTATTTAATGGGCATAAATTGAGAGATTGAGACGTAGATGTCCACAGTATAGAAAAAGATCCTTCAGCCCACAGAGAATGTTCTGGTCAAAAGAAGTACTTATCTATTCTAAACCCATTTTCCCAGCACTTGACCTATTGCCTTGTACGCCTTGGTGTCACAAGTGCACATCTAACAACTTGCTAAATGTTATGGAAGTTTCTGCTTTTACCATCCTTTCAGCCAGAGAATTCCAGAATCCTATCACCCTCTGGGTGAAAAAGATGTTTACTCATATCCCCTCTCAAATTCCAGCCCCTTATCCTAAAACTATGACCATTGGTCATTGGTCCCTTTAAAAGATCCATCCTGACCACGAGTTGATGTAAGTGTTCAGCTATAATCATATTAAATAGGAACGAAATGGACTTCTCTGCTCCTGTTTCTTTTTATCTTATAAGATGATATTTGAACTTCAACTGTTTCATCTTTTCTCCTTTATTCACCGTGACATTTATGCACCTACTGATTTGCTTAACCTCATCATCACCTATAGCTCTGATGCCATTGGGCCCTCTAAAATGATTACTGACTCTCACCCTGGCCATTGTGACCATCAATCTCGCTGACTTAAATAGATAGATATGGCAGACAAGTCTGGGAGAAGGATATGTTCCAAGTGAATGACGCACTATCCTTAACCAGTAAGCTTCCGAGCAAGAGCAGCAGCTTGTTAACTTTTGACTGGTGCTTTTCTCAGTGCATTGTAGACTTCAAATTTGAAATACGGCCTTGTGAGAAGCTGCCAGTCAGAGGCTGTAGCCTCAGGTCTGCGAAATTGTCAGTAGCAGCCTCATCATTGGAGATGCGAAAGGGAGTTGAGAAGTTTTATTTCCTTCAGGTTATATGGGGTAGGATTCATAGGAAGAAGGGAATCAGGGCGATTGAAGGAAAAGGCAGGGGTTTTAATTTCAAGGGTCACCCCTGCGGCTTCATTGTGCTCAATTAGCTCCAAGTTGAAGCAAATGGAGGTCTATCCCAAACCTGACAGGAAGGGCTACTTGGGTTCCCAATCAGGAAATGAGTCACTTTTATTGCCTGCTGAGAAGGCAGGTAAATCTGGCAGATGGTGAATTGTGGTCTTCAGGTGACTGCTAATGAGTTGGGAAAGTCCCAAATGGACCATGAATTAATTATGGAGGTGGTGAGAAGGAAGCAAATATCTCTCCAGGTCCGGATAATCTTTGATCATGAGTTGAACTGTTGACCACATACCTGTACCATCACTGAGATTGCCTGTTTCCACTCACTCAGCTCTGGTGTGCTTCAGCTCAGTGGCATCTATATTTTGCTACCTCTAGACCTGAATGTAATGTTGTTATCCTGGCCAGATTCCCAAATTCTACCTTCTGTATGTAGTGTCCAAACCTCTGCTGTCCATATACTTTTCACATCAAATTCCATTAATCTATAAGTCCTATGCTTGCTGATCTAAACTGGCTCCAATTTAAGCAGCACCTTGATTGTAAAATTCTCATTTACGTTTCCAAATCCCTCAGCAGTCTCATCTGTCCCATGTTTAAAATGTGCTCCTCTAATTCTAACTTCATGGAATGTTCTGGGGACCTGGGTTTGAATCATGTAGGACAGTTGGTGGAATTTGAATTCAATAAATAAAGAAATCTGTAATTAAGAGTCTAATAATAACAATGAAATGATTGTCCAGGAAAAAGCCATTTGGCTCGCTAATGTCTTTTAAGGAAGGAAACTGCCATCCTGACCTACATGTGACTCCAGACCCACAGCAATGTGGTTGACTCTTAACTGCCCTCTGGGCAATTAGGGATGGATAATAAATACTGGCCGAGCCCCCAGTGCCTACAGTTCATGAGTGAATTAAGAAATAGGTTAAATGGTTACCATTAGACTCACACTTTACTCCAGATTTTTGTTGAACTCAAATGTCATCATCTGCGAGTTTCAAACTGTCCCCAGAAACTTACAGCTTGGGGCTTTGGATTACTAGGGCAGTAATTACATTACGCCATCACCTCCCCACCTCAAAACAAAAAAGTCACTTCCTCATGGTAAAAATCTACATGCAGCATCTTGCACTGCAGCTGGTACATGATCCCTATAAAAAGGAGACTCCCCCACTCTTTCTTTCTGTCTGTCATAGGCATATTGGAAGAATTTACAGATTGATTATCATCTGTTTGGCCATGTCATGACATGCTTTCCATGGTCATAAAAGCCCAGAGTGTAATGTGATACTACCAACTCTCTTGCAATAGTGCATTAGTTGACAGAATGGGCCAGCATTGGCATTAGGGACTAGATAGCCTCCTTCTATGCTACATCATTCGCTGAAAGAGACTCCAATGTCACATGACACCATATTATTTAATTCACTTGCCAGTAGCCACATGCGGCAAATCAGTGCCAAATGTGTGGTGAAATGATTTTCTACATGAAGTCAGAGATTTTAAAACAGATGTCTATGTGGCCGAGGATGGTTGACACAATCCATGGCCATGACAATGATAAGTAGGAAATCCTGCAGTAAAAGCAATCTTGATCATATAAAAACTTGCCTGTTAAGGCACGTGATAATGCAATCCTCACTGAAGTAAGTGAAAGCATATTTTAGATGCTACATCACAGTCAGATGCTGTGCAGTGATTAGTTGCTTCTAAAGATATTCTTCGATAGAGCAGCTATCTCACTGCAGCACATCATTGTGGGTGGCACGGTGGCTCAGTGGTTAACACTGCTACCTCAAAGTGCCAAGGACATAGGTTTAGTTCCAGCCTTGGGTGACTCTCTGTGTGGAATTTGCACATTATCTCTCTGTCTGAGTGGGTTTCCACAGGGAGCTCTGGTGTCCTTCCAAAGTACAAAGATGTGTAGGTTAGATGGATTGGCCATGCTAGATTAGACTGGTGCTGGAAAAGGACAATAGGTCAGGCAGCATGTGAGGAGCAGGAAAATTGACGTTTCGGGCAATCCCTTCAAGATTTTCCCGCTCCTCAGATGCTGCCTGACCTGCTGTGCTTTTTCAACACCACTCTAATCTAGACTCTGATTTCTAGCATCTGCAGTCCTCACTTTTGCCCAGCTGGATTGGCCATGCTAGATTGTCCAGAATGTGTAGGTGGATTGACCATGGGAAATGCAGGGTTTCTGGGATTGGGTGGGTCTAGGTGGGATGCTTTTTGGAGGGTCAGTGTGGACTTGATGGGCTGAATGGCCTGCTTACACACTATAGGGATTCTATGATTCTACCTTTATTCCTGACATTAAATCCCAATTCACCTTTGGGAGATTGCTACTGGATTCACCCCACCTTTTGCAGATATTTTGCATCGTATGACCAAGGTTTGAAGGGCATCTGAATCTTATTGGCCAGTCCTACACTAGACAGACAATAAAACCCTACTGGGATCTAAAATGGCAGCGATACCAGACAAAGCTGCCTAGCAAAGCCAAAAGACATGAGACTGTAATAAGGGGAGCGAGGGCACAGCATTGCAATCACCTTCAGGAAGACCCATGAATGTCATCTGTTAATAATGCTCAGAGTCTTTGTGTATGGTTCCCTCTTAGCATCTTTGGACTTTGACAATAGTAGCTAGCTTTCTGTTCACATGGACATTAAAGAAGTCACAGAATATATTAATCAATAAATTTAACGTTATATTTACTGTTGATGATCCATGGCAACACTGAGATGGCAAAACACCTCTGCAATATGCTGGTTTACCCAGAGTTCAGGAGGTTCTCTATAGACCAGCATTGTATTTGTACCATTGTCTCCTACGGCAGGATTTTAGTCTTTCAATATGTCACTGATATGCAACCACTACACAAAACCATACAGTAAAAGCCTACAACACAGAACATCAAAGACACCTTTAGGTTAAAGGCAATCACTATGGTCTTGAACAGGAAGAAAGAATGGAAGGACAGTACCTTGAATTCTACAGCACACCTTTGTGGTTGTCACATGGCAGAAACTAAGTGCAAATAGCCAGAATGATTATTGAACGTATAATTTGGCTCTTTCTTTGATGTCTTGACTATTCAGGGACTGGCTGAATAAGTACGTGCCAACATCTTAAAATGCAATTCATACAAACCATTTCTTGAATAATAGTAGCTGATGCATGTTTCACATTTCACACTGTGAATACACCTTACTGCATGATGAGAAAAGTCGTGGCACAGGAAGAGTGTGAAGAACAAGCTCTGTACCACTGATGCACATGGAAAACCCATGAAGCAAGCACTAATTCAAAATGACAGGCAATGATTACCACAGCAAAACCATTTCTTAAAGCTATATGTCATGTGTAAAGTAATTGTACCTGTTCATGATTCACTCATTTATCTACTCCTTAATAGATTCTTACATGTTGAGGTCAGTATTCATAGCTCATTAAACATGCAATTGTACTTAACATACACTTAACAGATAATACTCATGACCAAGCTACTGAACCATGACATGGATAGGTTGAGAACTTAAACTTAGCTCAGCACATATGTCAATCAGACCTTTGTCAAATATAAGTGCCATTTAGAGCTTGCCATTTGAATGCATTTCCTTCACCTCTATCATTTTAGCTGTCTTGGATTGGTCGGAGCTGCAATTCACAGCTGCTTGTCAGGATCTCCACTTGCTGTTTCATTGGGCGATCTGTGATGCAAGATTTAAAAAGGACATTTTATTGCAGTTCTAGAAAGTTCTATAGTGGAGGAGGAATGAGCCAATGCATGTAGTGATTCTCAAAGGCACTAGTTTGTCCTTAGAACATCACCAACTGTTTTAAGCTTTTAACACTTGACTTGAAAGTGAATGATCAAAAGCTTCTTTCAACAGAAATATTTGGTAAAGCAGGATATTCCACTGAATTGTTTTTAGGGTCTTTATGCTTTTTGGAAATTTTCAGGTGTTCTCAGTTTCTTATTTCACTCTGTCAGAGAGGTGTCAATGTTTTTGTCCTTTGGTCTGTTGACAAGGCCCAGAGGAACTCACTTTACAGACTCCCTTGCTGAGATGTTTGCCTCAATCTAATGTTGGAAATCCAAACATGACCCTGCAGTTATATTCTGGCCCAATGAGGTTGTTGGCGGAGAGCTGTAGCAAGAAAGACTGCTTTTCATGCTTGGAATCACAATAGGGAAGTTTGGGATGATAGGAGGAGGTGCAATGAACTTAAAACAGTGCTGCAAAAACTCAGTGGCTTTGACAACATCTGTGAAGGGGGAAATAGAGTTAATGTTCAGGGTATGCTGTGGGCTCCACCATCAAAATGATGTTACAGCATCGTTAGCCAGTAACTATGGTTGCTACCGATCCTTTGCTCTATTAGGGGCCAGGTGGAGATCACTGCTCGAATAATTTTTAAAGAAATCCCTGCAATGGGACCTTGAATAAGTATGTTAGGAGAAAGAATGGAAAAGCAGAAATATCTTATCCAGTCTTCCTAAAATCTCATTGAGGGCCTGCATTCTTTTTACAGACAGATTCATGCAGATATGGGTAACACCAGGGCAACCCACGCAGGAAGGACACCTGTCATAGTTTCCTGCTCTTTTTACCAGAGGATGCCAGTTCCTTAAATGCTTCTATTCTAAGATTTTTTTAAAAAAGCTGTTTGTGTATTTATTGCAGTAGCCAATGATGAACTATGGCTTGGGATGAATGACCTCAAAACGCAAATGCTGTTTGAATGGACAGATGGATCCCCAGTGACCTTCACTGCCTGGCTGCATAATGAACCCAGCCACTTTGATAATAAGCGAGAGGACTGTGTCGTCATGAGGACAAAGGTTATAATAAATCTACTCATTCAGCAAATTATAGTGAGACCATGTTTTGCATGTCTTGATGTATAATAAGTGAAGGATACTTTATTTTTAAAAATGTGATAAAATGCTAAGATACATAGTAGAGGAACCAGACTTGGACAAGAGAAGGGGCACTTTGCCAGTCATTTCAAAAAAGACCAACTTAACATTCTCTTAAAGTAGAATGCAGGGCACAATTCATTTTAATTGGGACTCTGGCTGTGTGCTAAATTAGCAGTGATTGTTTTCAGTTCAAGTGGATTACTTTCCAGGTCAGTTGAATGATCTTATTAAAATCAATGACCGATTCTACAATAAAAGGCCCTGAATTTCCTTTGTGGGTTCTTCCAGATCCATGCTATAGCTCCAGCAGCATCCACTTGAAAACTTCCAAGTCTCAGCAGTGCCAAAGTTCTTGTGTAATCTCAAAGGGGTGAAACATTGACTACCACATCCCCAGTGCCACCCAACTCTTAAGGCAACTAGTGTCAATGGTGAACAGAGTATAAGATGTTTTCATCTGCATGTATCTGCCATTTCAATTTAGTAAAGACCCCATATAATATATTTATGAGATGGGTTTGTATCCTACCCTTTCCCTGTGATCTTTCTGCCCTTTTGGTCTAGAATGTCTAACAGCATAATGCAAGGTCTGAAACAAAAACAAATTACTGAAGAAATTCAGCAGATCTGGCAGTATTTCTGAAGCAGGTCACCCGACGCAAAACATTAACTCTGCTTTCTCTTCACAGAATGCGGTCAGACGTACTGACTTTATCTGGTTTTGTTTTGGATTTCCAGCATCTGCTTTTTTTTTTGTTTGATTTTAATGCAAGGTTTGGCCTTTTTTTTGTTATGCGTTAACTACACCCTCAATGTTGATAACGTTTGTAAGAATAAGTTCCTCCTCTCTCAGTTGACTTGCTGTCACTGGGGGATCTCTTATGTCCAATACAATTCCGTCTTTAATCAGGTCACCTTATAGTTACACAAATTCACAGGATTCTGAGAGCGGTGTTAATACAGTCAGGATGTCTTCTTGGAGAATATGATCTCCAAACTAAACTCGAGTGTAAGACCAGTTCAACATCTGCCAAGGAAAGTTCCAGCTGCCCTGAGAATAGACTGAAAGACAAGGTAGAACAGCTGGACAAGAGAAAAAAAGCATGAAAAATCACACTCAGGTTATCTGTTTAAGACATATTCAAATTTGTAAGACATGAGAGATGAAACCCTTACAGTTTTCCTCCATTTAATCATTTTCTGTGAATATGAAATTCCATTTGAAATTTTTCTGCTAGATGTTCTGGAGAGAGAAACAGAGAGAGAGAGAGACAGAGAGAGAGAGACTTTGCTTCATTTATACACATTCTGCTTGACTCTTTTTCAGCTGAAAACATCGGTTATATGAAGATATAGGCTGTGGCAATGTGACCTGCAAAAATGACAAAGCAGGGTTTAGGACAGAACATCAGTGTTATTAATTTAATGCTAAATGGCATTTCTATCAAATAGCTGGCTAGAATTCTAGACTGTGAGGCATTACCAGCTGAAAAGTGTTCAATGTTTTTTACATTTTGAAAAGTCTTGTTCAAATTGAGTGGCACTTGTCTTCATTGTTTAGTCTTTAAGGATCAGGCTCATTCTGATGGAGGGATCTTGAGGGGACTTGATGGGTGTAAATCAGGAGGATGTTTCCTCTTGTTCAAGAGTTCATGAATGAGCTGTCTCTTTAAAACAAAGATAATGAGAATTGTTTTTGCTCAGAGGATTATTTGAGTGTGGACTTCTCTTCCCCAGAAAGCAGTATTGGCTGAGTCTGTAAATCTTATCAAGGCTGAGTTAATTTTGATAGAAGTGGGAGTCAGTAGTTATGGATCAAAAAGGAAATTGAACAATGAGTCAACAACCAGATCAAACATGATCTTATTGGCTGGTGGAACAGATTCGAAGGACTAAATAGCCTACTGTCATTCGTACGTTCTATGTTTTTTTTTGGATGTGAGCATTACCAGCATATTTGTCATTTATTGCCCAACCTTAGATTTCTGAATAAGGCAACTTTTGGTGAACTGAATAACTTGCAGTGCCATTTGGGAGTACAGTTAAATGGGGCTAGAGTTACAGTTGCTATATCATGTTTAGATGGCATGTTTCCTTCCTTAAAGAATATTAAAGAACCCATTGGAGCTTTAATGATCGTTGAATAGTTTGGTGTCACTTTCCCTTTCACTTATGTCACATGTTTAATTTTCAATTTAGGGTCAGGAATCTAAGCTTCAGATAAATTTTAGAGTCCACAATATGTAAAGCAAGCACAGCATCCAATTAATGGCATTGAGTGTTATCAGGACAGGGAAGCTGCCTGCTGAATATTAACAGCAAATCTGATGTCAATCTGAATGGGGCCTTGTGACTACTTTACAGAAAAGACCAAACAACACCTCAGAGCCTCACTCCAGCATGAAAGTGGGAAAATGGTTAATGAAATATATTGCTCCTGATCTGGGTTAGATACCCCTACCTTCCACATGTTTTAGTCAAAAAAATAATAATTCCTCCCCACATTGAATCTGACAGCTGTGCACTAATGTTACACAGCAGACTATTTGGATTCGGTAATTTTCATTACTGATTAACAATAACTCTCTTGTCATCCCTGGTATGCTAATAAATTCTTCAAGGTACTTGAAAGATTGATGAATTCCTGATTCCACTTGCCTCACCCCCACGTTGAAAATGTGTGTCCTGATGGTACAGGGGCACTGACACATGAACTGGGAGCACTGATTTCAAAGTGTATTGGGCTGTCCATCAGCAACTGAAAACCCTAGTTTGTGTTTTCACTTGAAAATATTTTAACTGCATTCAAATTCTTAAACTTGCTATGTGACAGTTCAACTGAGGCTATCAAATTGTTAATCTGGTAAAGCCAATATAAATCCAAGCTAGAACGATATGTGATTTGGAGGGCAGCGGAAATTTGTATCAAAATCTCTGACAAGGAACGCAGGCATTTGGACTCAAGTAGATCTAGGTTACCATGGGCAATGGGTTGGGATCACACAGAAAGTCGACAGATTTCGGGGTTATTGAACCGTGAAAGAGAGATTTACAACACAGATTGGAATGAAACATTAGAGAATCTTGGCTAGAGAGCTACAGAAAGTTGATGTGGGAAATACTGAAGAAGGAAAATAATTTAAATATGTTTCAACACAATCTAAACCCATACATGAAAGATAAATATTACTTACCCAATAACATGTCACTGCATATTTGCAACAGGAGATGGAGCTGTAGGCAAAAGGAGGCAGCGTGAATTCAGAACCAAATGTAACTTTTAAATACCTAAGTTGCAAACCATATCTTGTAGTCGACTGGGATAGGAAGCAATGGGCCTGCTAAGGAGTGGCAGATGGAGTTTCACTTAGATAAATGTGAGGTGCTGCATTTTGGAAAATAACATGGTCATGGAATGAAACAGTACAATAATCAGAGCTGGGCTTACACATTTAATGGTCAGGTCCTAGGGGGTGTTGCTGAACAAAGAGGCCTTGGAGTGCAGGTTCATAGTTCCTTGAAAGTAGAATCACAGGTAGATAGGCTAGTGAAGAAGGTGTTTGGTATGCTTTCCTTTGTTGGTCAGAGCATTGAGTATAGGAGTTGAGAGGTCATTTTGCGGCTGTACAGGATATTGATTTGGCCACTTTTGGAATATTATGTGCAATTCTGGTCTCCTTCCTATGGGAAGGATGTGGTGAAACTTGAAAGGGTTCAGAAAACATTTACAGGAATGTTGCCAGGTTTGGAGGATTTGAGCTGTAGGGAGAGGCTGAATAGGCTGGGGTTGTTTTCCTTGGAGTGTTGGAGGCTGAGAGGCAATGATATAGAGGTTTATAAAATCATGAGGGGGCATGGAGAGGGTAAATAGACAAGGTCCCCTATGGGGAAGCCCAGAACTAGAGGGCATAGGTTTAGGTTGAGAGGGGAAAGTTATAAAAGGGACCTAAGGGACAGCATTTCCACACAGACGGTGGTGCGTATATGGAATGAGTTGCCAGAGGAAGTAGTGGAGGCTGGTACAATTACAGCATTTAAAAGACATCAAGATGGGTAAATGAATAGGAAGTGTTTAGAGGGATAGGGGCCAAGTGCTGGCAAATGGGACTAGATTAGATTGGGATATCTGGTCGGCTGGACGAATTGGACTGAAGGGTCTGTTTCCATGCTGTAAATCTCTATGACTCTATGACTTTATATAAAACTAATAATTAATGTTTGGATGTCCAGGGGTCTGGAGCCTGACAAATATAAGATCCAGCAGGCAAAATGGACAAGTTATTTTAAATAAGTTTAAAATCACGTCACAAAAGTTACTAATACATTGAAACAAATAAGTGGCAAAACAATCAGAAAGGAAACATGATTTTTTTTTAACGTGGTGAGTTGTTCTGATCTGGACTGCACTAACTGAAAGCACGGGGAAAGCAGATTATGGGGGCGATGATTTAGGGAGTGGGATTAATTGGGTGGCTCTGTCATGAGCTGACTGGTCTCCTGCACTGTTTCATTCCATGACCCTGTTACTTTTCGTCATAAATGCTTGCTAGTATTAATACTTACAGTGTGTGAAACCAGGTTGAATGTTACTGGGATGAACTCCTCACTCTTTGCAAAGCTCTAAGGTGTCCTGCTTGGATATAGCCTGAGGGTGAGCGGGCAAAGATATAAAAGAGACCTACGGGGCAACTGTTTCACACAGAGGATGGTATGTGTATGGAATGAGCTACCAAAGGAAGTGGTGGAGGCTAGTATAATTGCAATATTTAAGAGTCATTTGGATGGGTATATGAATAGGAAGGGTTTGGAGGGATATGGGCCAGATGCTGGCAGGTGAGACTAGATTGGGTTGGGATATCTGGTCGGCATGGACGCGGTTGGACCGAAGGGTCTGTTTCCATGCTGTACATCTCTATGACTCTGATAAGATCTAGAATATCTGTGACAAAGTAAACAAATTCCAATGACAGAATTTTATTTGAATCAGTGTTCTATTATATCCAGGTCAGAATATGAGCATAGTTTTCACATATTTGTACAGACAACAGGCACATTTCATGGCAAAGAAAGATCATTATCATCTGGAATATATTGTTCACTGGCCTGGAAAGTTAATGTATGAACAATGTGCTTTATCTTGGAGCAACTGGCCCTTCTGAATGTTTGTTTCTCCAGCTCCATGAAATAAGCATATTCCACTTTTTAAAAACTAGCCTGGGAATGTATAGGACTGGGAAAGTCCAGTGTATTTAGTCAGAGGAAAAGTAAAATGTCTAGCATTCTTTTTCTTAAAATGAAATTTGACACTGTCTCCCAAGGCAGTGTGATATATGCAGAAAATACATACCATTAGCAATTACAGCAAAAACAAAACCAAACAGACAGACAGACAGACACACACACACACACACAGACACGCACACATATTGTGTATACAAATTGTGCATCATCAGCTATGGCGGATACTATAACTAGTCTTTACAAAGGATAATAGATGACAGCATTATGCCAGTCAAAATTGGTTGTATTACCTTGCCCCTGCATGCCACTTGCACGTATGTGCTGTCACCTTTGCATAATGATCAGGTAGGCAGTTATGTGTAGGCCTTAAGCAATTGATCTTTGTACTATGTACTGCAGCCTAGCTTTCACTCTTCAGAAAAGAAGGAAATAATAATGATGGAGAACAAGGAAATGACAGAGGAGTTGAATAAGTACTTTACATCAATCTTCGGGTTGGTGAGGATTCGCTGCCGATTAGCCACTGCCGGTTCACCACCAGCGTTTCTCCACTGGGGTCATTTGACCTCCGGAGACTATTCACCACCGGAAAGGTATATATGTACTGATTGTTTTCCCTCCCACCTTTTCTTTCATACTTCTCAGTCCCCTTTATTTATACAACAACATAATACATATTGATAAAAAAAAGTGAAATAAATATCATTTTATTGGTTTATACATACACTTGCGGTAATGAAACATCCTCAGCGGCCAATGGGCGATGGCAAAGTGTCCTCGGCAGTGAAAGGGCAGTGGCTAATTGGCGGCGGCGAATGGTCCCATCCTGCAATCTTCATGGTAGTTGACATTAACAGCATTCTAAAATTAGTAAAATTTCAAAGGGCAAATGGAGGAGAATAAATAAATATAATAATTATCACTCCAGAAAAAGTGCCAGAGAAACTAATGGATCTAAAGTATCCTAGTGTCCTCAAAATCCTCTGGAACTGATGGGATTATCCTAGAATTTTAAAGGAATTGGCGACAGTGATGGCAGATGTACTTGTAGTGATGTTCCAGGAATCCTTAGATTCTGGAAAAGTCTCAGAGAATTGGAAAACTGACAACATAACATGTTTTGTTAAAAAGGACAGGAGACAAAAATTAAGGTATCTATAGGTCAATTACTCAATACCAGTTATTGGGAAAATGTTAAGTCTATTAGATAAAAGTAATATTGACATAGTCCTAGAGGATCCCGTAGCACAGTTCTCCCATGAGAGAAAGAGACAATTGGTGGTGCTTTAATCTGAGGGTTACCATGTATGAGATGAAGGGAGGGGTTGAGAAGGAGAATCCTTCATAGTAACCTCGGCCAGTGGGGGAATTGAGCCCATGATTAATTGCTATACAACCATCAAAGATGTCTACTGCTCCAGTCCCCATTCGCATTTTGGAAAATCACTTCACAACACTATGCTCCTCCTCCTGGCTTACAAGCAGAAATTAAATAATGAGGATTCAGTACAAAGAGTAGTGCAGTGTTGATCAGTAGCAATGGAAAAGATCTTTGGCATGGTGGCTCAGTGGTTAGCACTGCTGCCTCAGCGCCAGTCACCCGGGTTGGATTCCCCCCCTCAGGCAACGTTTTGTGTGGAGTTTGCACATTCTCCCCGTGTCTGCATGGGTTACTTCTGGGTGCTCCAGTTTCTTCCCAGAATCCAAAGATGTGCAGGTCAGGTGAATTAGCCATGCTAAATTGCCCATAATGTTAGATGCATTAGACAGAGGTAAATACACAGGGTAGGGGAATAGGTCTGGGTGGGTTACTCTTCGGATAATAGATGTGGACTTGTTGGGCCGAAGGGCCTGTTTTTATACTGTAGATAATCTCATCTAAAAGCTTCTATGGGACTACTTAGAGTGGACTGGTCCGTATTCAAGAACTCAGCGGCCAACCTAAGCGAGCATGTTACCATCGTCACAGACTCATTAGTAAGTGTGTAGAAGACTGCATGCTGAGGAAGTTAACCTGAATGTTCCCCAACCAGAAACCATGGATAAACCAGGATATCCACTCCTTACTGAAGCTAGGCCTGAGGCATACAAGTCAGACAATCCTGACTTTTACAAGAAATCCAGATAAGACCTTCATAAGGCTATCAGAGATGCCAAGAGGGCAATACCAAACTAAGTTTGAGACGTCCACTAACCCCATGGACACCCATCATTTGGGGCCAGGTTTACACAACATAACAGGCTACAAAGTGAAGTTGAACCAAATCATGGGCAACAGTAGATCCACATCCAAAAGGTTCAATGCATTCTACTCTTGCTTTGAACAGAAGGTCAGTGAAAAGATGTCACCTTTCCTAAAAGCCTGGATGCACCTATACCCAAGGTCACCACTGCAGACGGTAGATAGGCCTTCTTAAGAGTGAACACATGGAAAGCCACTGGCCTGGATGGAGTCCCCGGCTGCGCACTCCGATCCTGTGCAGACTAGCTTTAACCTCTCCTTACTATGGTCTGAAGTCCCCGTCTGCTTCAAGAAGACCACCATCAAATGTTAGATGCTATTATTATTATAACGGACACTTAGGTAATTTCAAGATAATCAGGCAGAGTCAATGTGGTCTTGTGAAAGGGAATTTATGTTTATTCAATTTAATGGATTCTTTGACAAAGAATTTGCTATGGATAAAAGGAAACCAGTGAATGTACTGTACTTAGAATCACAGAAGAAATTTGATAAAATGGCAAATCAAAGGTTCTTGCTGGAAATAAAATTTCTTGGTATAGATGATAGTATATTAGCGTGGATCACATTTTGGCTGGCTAATAGAAGCAGGGAGTCAGCATGAATGCGTCTTTTATAGGTTGTCAAGACTTGGTGTTGTATCACAGGAATCAGGGCTGGGACCTCAACTGTTTAAAACTTATATAAATGACTTTGACTAAAGAATGGGAGGTATATTTGCCAAGTTTGCTGATGACACAAAGGTAGGTAGGAAAGTAAGCTGTGGAGAGGAAAGAAGAAAGCCACTGAGAGATAGAAATAGGTTAAATGAGTGAGCAAATATGATGTGGGATAAGTGGAATTGTTCATTTCAGCATGAAGAATAAAGAAAAAAGTATTTTATCTAAATGGTGAGAGATTGCAAAGGCATAAGCTGCAGAGGAATCTTGGTGTCTTAGTACTTGAATCACAAAAGGTTAGTATGCAGGTAGGCCATGCTTCAGTTATTACTGGCCAATGGTGAAACAATATCTGAATATCACATAGAATGTTGGTCACTTTTTTTAAAGGAAGGATGTAAATATGTTGGAAGCAGTTCACAATAGGTTTACCAGTGTAATACTTGGAGTGGACAGTTTATGAGGAAAGGGTGGACATACTATGTTTGAATGTACTGGAGTCTAGAAGATTAAGGGGTGCCTTGATTAAAATATATATGATGCTGAAAGTTCTTGACAGCAGGTATAGAGACGATGTTTCTCATTACTCCAAGTATTACACTGGTAAACCTATTGTGAACTGCTTCCAACATATTTACATCTTTCCTTAAAAAAGGTGACCAACATTCTATGTGGTACTTGGGTATCATTTCACCAGGGGCCAGTATAACTGAAGCATGGCCTACCTGCATACTAACCTTTTGTGATTCAAGTACTAAGACACCAAGATTCCTCTGCATCTTATGCCTCTGCAATCTCTCACCATTTAGATAAAATATTTTTTTCTTTATTCTTCATGTTTAAACATCAGTAGCTTACCTAAAACAGAGATGCAGCAAAAGGAATTCTCACAAAGTCATGAGTCTTGAACTTTTCTTGAAAAGGCAGTAGAACCAGAACATTTGGATATTTTTAAGATGGTGGATTGATTTGCGGTAGACTAAGGGTGAAATGTTATCAGAGATATGCTGGAACAATGTTTCATATGATTCTTCCTGCCATAACATGGACCTCTGAGATATGTGCATGGCAGTAGCCTCTGGAACAGGAAGTCTATGTGTCAGCACACTGATTGGTGTGTGCAGAACCTCCAGCCATGCAGCACGAGGTGACTTTGGACAGTAATATAGATTTGTGGTTCCATATAAATCAGCTATGATGTTTTCAAATGGTGGATTAAGCTTGAGGGACTAAAAGGCTGACTTCTGCTTCTTGCTGCTATGTTTATATGTATGCATATTTCTGTAGCCTAATGTACAGGGACCTCTGCAGGTAATGACTATATCCATATGTAATCCTATATTAAAGTAAAAGTTAATGCTTGTCTTTATTAGATTGGCTACTGGGCAGATCATGTGTGTGAAAAACAGTATGGATATATTTGCAAACGTAAACCACTTTCAAAAGGGCAGGAGGAGGTGATTCCTGTGGAAGAAGGATGTTTGAAGGTAAGGATTATTTGGAGGAGCCGGTATTGGACTGGGGTGGACAAAGTTAAAAACCACACAACAACAGGTTAGTATCCAACAGGTTTATTTGGAAGCACTAGCTTTCGAAGTGCTGCTCCTTCATCAGATAGTTGTGGAGAATAAGATTTATAGCAAAAGGGTTACAGTGTTGTAAGTCCCCAGCCTTCCCCAAATTCCTGGTGAAAAGTCGTGACTTGTTCTAGTGGAATACTGATTCCAACGACCCTGACATTAGAAAAAATACTTGAATCATGTATGAATCAATCTGTTTACCTACTGATAAGAAAGCATATTTAAAGTTAAACTCATTTCCTTCCAAAAGAGGTGGCCTTCAAGGCATGGCTGCTTGTTTTATATGCTGGCATTAATAAGTACCAACTGGACAGAATAATTCAGCACATTTTGCAATTTAAGCTTTCAAGCTTGAATAAATGCAATTATAGAGTCATAGAGTCACAGAGTCATCGAGTCACACAGCATGGAAACAGATCCTTCATTCACCAGTCCATACCAACCATGTTCACAAACTAAACTAGTGCCAGTTGCCTGCATTTGACCCATATCCCTCCATACCTTTCCTATTTGTGTACTTATCCAAATGTCTTCTCAACATTGTAACTGTAGCTGTATCCACCACTTCCTCTGGCAGTTCATTCTCCACTAAGCAGTTTCTGTGTAAAAAGCTTAGCCCTCATGGCATTTTAAAACTTTCTCCTCTCACTTTAAAAATATGCCCCCTTGTTTAGAACTCCCCCATCCTTGGGAAAATACCCTTGCTATTTACCTTATCCATACCCCTCATGATTTTATAAATCAGTATAAAGACACCCCTCTAACTACTATGCTCCAGTGAAAAAAGTCTCAGCCTATCCAACCAATATTTGTAACTCAAACTCTCCATTCCTGGCAACATACTGGTAAATCCTCTCCAATTTAATAATATCCTTCCTAGGATGATTAGTGGAATTCATTGACACAGAAGGCTATGGAGACCAGATCATTGAGTCTATTTAAAATAGAGGCAGATAATTTCTTGATTGTCAAGGGGATCAAAGGTTACAGAGAGAAAGTGGAAAAATGATTGAATGTTGGAGCAGATTCGATTGGCCAAATGGCCTAATTTCTGCTCCCATGGTCTTATGGTGACCAGAACTGGATACAGTACTCTAGAGTGGGCGGCACAGTGGTTAGCACTGTTGCCTCACAGCGCCAGAGACCCGGGTTCAATTCCCGCCTCAGGCGACTGACTGTGTGGAGTTTGCACGTTCTCCCTGTGTCTGCGTGGGTTTCCTCCGGGTGCTCCGGTTTCCTCCCACAGTCCAAAGATGTGCAGGTCAGGTGAATTGGCCATGCTAAATTGCCCGTAGTGTTAAGTATAGGGGTAAATGTAGGGGTATGGGTGGGTTGCGCTTCGGCAGGTCGGTGTGGACTTGTTGGGCCTGTTTCCACACTGTAATGTAATCTAGAATAGGCCTCACTAAAATTCTGTGCAACTTCAACATGATGTTCCAACTCCTTTACTCAAATGTCTAAGCAATAAGCATATTAAAGACTTTCCTAACCACCCTGTCTATTTGTGATGCAAATTTCAAAGAATTATGTACCTGAACACCTGGATCTCTCCATTCTACAGCGCTACCCAGAGCCCTACCAATAATTGTATAAATCCTGCCCTTATTTGTTTTCTCAAAAGGCAATATCTTGCATTTATCCAAATTAAATTCCATCTGTCACTCCTCAGCAAAGTGATCCAATTGATCACGATCTCCGTGTAATCTTAGATAATCTTCACTGTCCACTACACCACCAAATGTGATGTCATCTGCAAACATATTAACGATACCTCCTATATTCTCATTCAAATTGTTTATATAAATGACAATTAAAAGTGGACCCTTTAAGAATTTCCTCCCAGAATATTGAGTTTCATGAGCCTATGAAACGACAGACTCACCAAAGATGGTAACACAGCAGTATACAGCAAGGAGGGAGTTTCCCTGGAAGTTCTCAACATTGACTCTGGGCCCCACGAGGTCTTATAGCATCAGGTCAAACATGGGCAAGGATTATTTCCAACATTATTCATCTGCTTCATTAATAACCTTAGCTCCAAAATATGATGGGAGGTGTGGATCTTCATTGCTAAGTGGCAAGTAATATTTCTGCCACAGAGGAGTCAGGTTTCCATTTCCAACTCTTGCCCCTTGACATTCTTGAATGTTAGTTGTTGTATGAGTCTTTGCCCAAATTCTTTGTCATCATATGCAAGAGTATGCATGAAAATGTGGACCAATTCAGTCAAATCAAATCTCATTGTTATCTAATTCATACTCATGAATGCTTTCCAGGGAATGTACCTGGATCATAAATGGGAGCAAACAAGCTAATGGAAGTCAGCTTTGGCCTCTCTAGGTTTCACATGTGAACAGCCTGCATCAGCCTATGATGGCATGTTTGTAGAGCTTGCTCGAAATATACTAGATTGTTATTGGAACTACCATCTGTTTAGTTGCTGCATTCTGTTGCATGGTAAATTCAAAACTCACACGACATCGGGTTATAGTCCAACAGGTTTATTTGAAACTGCAAGCTTTCGGAGCCCCCCGCTCCTTCCTCAGGCAGCTAGTGAGAGAGAATACATTGGACACAGAATTTATAAGTCAAAGGTCAGAGGATCATACAACTTATGCAAATGTATTGAACAAACCGAGATAGCTATTAAGTTTTTAGTCAGTTAGAATGGAGGTGCTGGTTTTATTTCTAAAGTAGGAATGTATAAAATGCCACATTGACTGGCTGTCTACAGTTGATGTGCTTTTTGAATAAAATAGAACGTACCTGCAAATTCAAATCTGCAAATGCAATTTCACTCCATGGATTGGTGTATATTTTTGTGCGTGTGAGGGAGAGGGAGAGGGAGAGGGAGTGTGTGCATGTGTGTGCATGCTGGAGAGAGAGATAGATAGATAGATAAAGAGACACAGAGAGAGAGTGTATGTGCGTGCGCGTGTATGTGCGTGTGCACATATTCTTGAGAGAGAGTGTGTGTGCTTGAGAGAGTGTGTGTGTGAAGGTGCATATGTGTGTGAGTGTGCACAAGTGTAAATGAGAGAGAATGTGCACAAGTGTGAGGAAGTATATGCCTGTGAGAGAGTATGAGTGAGACTGTGTGTGTGTGTATGAGAGAGGGTCTGTGTGAGTATGCTTGTGTTTTTGTGTGAGACAGTGTGTGTGTGTTTGTGTGTTTGTGAGTGCAAGTGTATGTATATATGAGAGACGGTCTGTGTGAGTGTGTTTGTGTGTGTGAGTGTGTGTGTGTGAGAGCGTATAGTGTGATGGGGTTACTTGTAGTGTGACATGAACCCAAGATCCCAGTTGAGGCCGTCCTCATGGGTACCGCAATTGGCTCTCAGCCTCTGCTCCACCACTCTGCGTTGTTGCATATTCTGAAGTCCACCTTGGAGGGCGTTCACCTGAAGATCCAAAACTGAATGTCTTTGACAGCTGAACTATTCCCCCCTGGAAGGGAACACGCTGTCTGGCGATTGTTGGACAGTACCCATGAGGCCAGCCTCCACTGCAAACTTGGGTTCACGTCACACTGCAGGTGACCTCACCATACTATACACTCTCAAACACACACACTCATACACATTCACATAGACCCCTTCTCATATAGACACACTCTCACTCACACTCTCTCAACAGGCATGGACTCCCTCACACTCATGCACACTCTCTCTCAAGCATGCACACTCTCGCACACACTCACATATAAGCTGAGACACACATATATTCCGTCACAATCACACACACTCCATCTCCAGAGCATACACACACTCTCTCCCTCTCTCTCACACACACACACACACACATCTATGGGGTGAAATTGCATTTGTAGATTTGAATTTGCAGGTATATTCTATTCTGCTCAAAAGCACACAATCTGTTGACAGTCAGTCAATGTAGCATTTTATAAATTCCTACTTTGGAAATAAAACCAGTCTGGCTTCATGTTGAGACACAAACAGACGTGAAACATGGCCTCATGCCCAAAATGCATTGTGTGACCTGAGGTGACCTGAGGTGCCACCTTTATTCTGATAAAACCTGAAATTATCTTGGAGCAGGGATTTACATATTAATAAATTGAAACCCACAACTCCATTCTAAATGACTAAATACTTAATAGCCATCTAGGTTTGTTCAATACATTTGCATAAGTTGTATGACTCTTTGATCTTTTACTATAACTCTGTGTCCAATGTATTCTCTCTCACTAGCTGCCTGAGGAAGGAGTGAGGGCTCCGAAAGCTTGCAGTTTCAAATAAACCTGTTGGACGACAACCTGGTGTTGTGTGAGTTTTTGATTTTGTCCACCCCAGTCCAAAACTGGCAGCTCCACATCACGGCATGGCAAACTGAAATTTTGATTTATTCTTCAGTGTCAATAGCAGTGCAAATAGAAAGCTTTTAAAACTCTTCATTTCTGGTGATCAGTACAATGTCTGTATACCATGATATTCTAATACCCTTTTTATTCCTCTCCATACCTGATCTGGAAATATCTCACCATTTCTTTAGAAATCCTGAAACTCCCTTTTTCGAAAAGGATTATGTATGTACCTACTTGAGGTGGATTGTAACAGTTCACGAAGGTGGCTCACCGCTGCCTTCTCATGGACAATTAGGGATTTATTACCAATGTTGCTGATGTCTGTGGCCTCATGAAGCAATAAGAGAAATAAATGACCATATGTGGATTTTATTAACAGGGCTGGAAGCGGTATCGGACACACTGCTATTTCATTGGGCAGACTGCAAAGGCATTCAATGAAGCATCTAAGATGTGCAGGACTCAGAATGCATTCCTTGTCAATGTTCAAGAAAGGTAAGTAATGTTGCATCTGAAGTCTAGTGCAAAATCGTTATACTGAAACCTTACTGCAAAATAATGTAATGCATAATGATGTATTAGGAAACCTTATGAATGGATAAACACCAATAAGCTGCTCACACATATCTGAGATATATTTCAACTTGACACTTCATTTGGAGAATTTACGAAGTAGTTCATGCATTTTTATGTTTTGTGTCACTCTGAGTGACGTATTGTTATTGAATTCCACTAAACTTTGAGCTGTTGGTTTCTATATGGAAATCGTAGGTAAAAGCTGGTTAATGCATTGGTATTTCTTTAATTTAGTGAATCAACCATCTTACACACAGTAACCTATTACTATAATTACAAACACTACCGCTGTCTAAAAAGTGAAGTTTGTAACTCTGCTGATAAACAATTGATTAATATTAATAATTCAACAATATATTCTAATTCTTGGTGAACTTTCACCTACAAGTATCTGACAATAACAAATGAAAGCCTCACATTGTTAATAGCTATATGTTGATTGTACCTGCCCCACCGAACTCATCTCTGCATACCTCGACATGGTCCTGTCCCCCTTAGTCCAAGAACTCCCCACCTACGTTCGGGACACCACCCATGCCCTCCACCTGCTCCATGATTTTCGCTTCCCCGGTCCCCAACGCCTTATTTTCACCATGGACAACCAGTCCCTGTACACCTCCATCCCCCATCACGAAGGACTCAAAGCCCTCCACTTCTTTCTTTCCCGCCGTACCGACCAGTACCCTTCCACAGACACCCTCCTTCGACTGACTGAACTGGTCCTCACCCTGAACAACTTCTCTTTCCAACCCTCCCACTTCCTCCAAACGAAAGGAATAGCCATGGGCACCCGCATGGGCCCCAGATATGCCTGCCTCTTCGTAGGATATGTGGAACAATCCATCTTCCGAACTACACTGGCCCCACCCCCCACCTTTTCCTCCACTACATCGATGACTGTATCGGCGCCGCCTCGTGCTCCCACGAGGAGGTTGAACAGTTCATCCACTTCACCAACACCTTCCACCCCGACCTCAAATTCACCTGGACAGTCTCAGATTCCTCCCTCCCCTTCCTCGACCTATCTATTTCTACCTCAGGCGACCGAATCAACACGGACATCTACTACAAACCGACCGACTCCCACAGCTAACTGGACTACACCTCCTCCCATCCTGCCCCATGTAAAAACGCCATCCCATTCTCCCAATTCCTTCGACTCCGCCGCATCTGCTCCCAGGAGGACCAGTTCCAAAAAATCGCCATCCCATTCTCCCAATTCCTTCGACTCCGCCGCATCTGCTCCCAGGAGGACCAGTTCCAAAAAATCGCCATCCCATTCTCCCAATTCCTTCGACTCCGCCGCATCTGCTCCCAGGAGGACCAGTTCCAAAAACGCACAACCCAGATGGCCTCCTTCTACAAGGACCGCAATTTCCCCCCC
>NC_057714.1:75281953-75298524 GCF_004010195.1 Chiloscyllium plagiosum
CCCCACCCCCCTCCGGCCTATCACCCTCACCTTGACCTCCCTCCACCTGTCGCATTTCCAAAGCCCTTCCCCCAAGTCCCTCCTCCCTACCTTTTATCTTAGCCTGCTGGACACACTTTCCTCATTCCTGAAGAAGGGCTTATGCCCGAAACGTCGATTCTCCTGTTCCTTGGATGCTGCCTGACCTGCTGCGCTTTTCCAGCAACACATTTTCAGCTCTGATCTCCAGCATCTGCAGCCCTCACTTTCTCCTTGTACATAAACAATGTCAGCTAAAGCCAGATTTTGGTTTAACTGTATAATTGACCAGAAACTGAATAATTGTGAATTGACAATTCTGTGGATGAATCAAATTAGGAATCAAAATCAAAGAGTTAGGTGAAGATATTGGAGTAAATATTCATCTTCAGCACCTCAATAATAATCTGATGGAGTAGATTACCTATTTTACAACAAAATTTTTATTTTGTTGATTCATTTCTTAGGGACTCTAATTTGCTCTAAAAATGTATTATATTAATTGTATTCAAGTATGGACAGGCGATGTAAACTATTAGCCAGAAAATAACAGGAAGAAAAATCTTTCAGTCACTGTCTCCCAATGGAAAACCTTGACACTTAACAAAGCTATTGATCAGGAATCAGCATTTGCCTTGAAAATATAATTAAGTTTCAATGAGCAAATGTATTGTTTCCTCAACAGATATATATTTTGTATATTTATATATTATATAAAGACATGGAAATGCTTTTAGCAGCTATGACTTCAGCTCAGTCTGGTTTCTGTTTTATTCCATTATTCTTGAACAGAGAAACTTTATTTTATATCATCAAGTCCAAATTACAAAAGAGGAGGTGCTGGAGGTCTTAAAATGCATAAAGGAGATAAATTCCTTGGACCTGATCAAATGTATCTTAGGACGTTGTGGGAAACTAGGGAAGAAATTGCAGGGTCCCTAGTGGAGGTTTTGGTATGATTGGCAGATACGGGTGTGGTGCCAGAAGACCAGAGGGTGGTTAATGCTGTGCCATTATTTTTGAAAGGCTGCAAAAGAAAGCCAGGGAGCTGTAGACCAGTGAGCCTAAAATCAGTGGCGGGTAAGCTATTGGAGGGGATTCTGAGCAACGGAATCTACACGCATTTAGAAAGGTAAATTATGGATAGTCAACACAACTTTGTGTGTGGGAAGTTGTGTTTCACAAACTTGATTGAGTTTTTTTCGAAGATGGATGAAGACAGAATGACAGACATTGTGTACATGGACTTTAGCAAGATCTTCGACAAGGTTCTGCATGGTTGGTTAGTTAGTAAGGTTAGATGACATGGGATCTAGGGAGACTTAGCCAGCTGGAAACAAAATTGGCTTGGTGGTAGGAAACAGAAGGTGGTGATAGGGGGTTGTTATTCAGACTGGAGGACTGTGACCAGCGATGTGCTGCAACATTTGGTGCTGTTTCCATTAGTGTTCATTATTTATATAAATGATTTGGATGAGAAAATAGGAAGCATTGTTAGGTTTCCAGATGGCACCAAAATTGGTGGTAGAGTAGAGAGTAATAAAGGTTAAATAAGAGTACAACAGGATCTTGATTAACTGGGCCAGGGGCCAAGGAATGGCAGATGGAGTTTAATTCAGATAAATACGAGGTGTTACATTTTGGATAGACAAGCCAAGGCAGAACATACAAAATTAATGGTATGGTCTTGGGAGAGTGTTGTCAGACAGAGAGACCTAGGATTGCAGGTACATAGTTCCTTGAATGTGGAGTCACAGGTAGGCAGGGTTTTGAAGAAGGCATTTGGCGTGTTTGCCTTAATCGGTCAGAGATTTGAGCACAAGAGTTGGGATGTCATGGTAAGGCTGTACAAAACACTGGTAAGGTTGGTGGACTTGTGGACAGTGCTGAAGGATGCTGCACATTACAAAGGGACATAGATAAGCTGCAGAGCTTGGCTGAGAGGTGCAAATGGAGTTTAATGCAGAAAAGTGTGAAGTGATTCATTTTGGAAGGAGTAACAGGAATACAGATTACTGGGCTAATGGTAAAATTCTTGGTAGTGTGGATGAGCAGAGAGATCTCAGTTTCCATGTACATAGATCCCTAAAAGTTGCCACCCAGGTTGGTAGGGTTGTTAGGAAGGTGTATGGTGTGTTGGCATTTATTGGTAAAGAGACTGAGGTTTGGAGCCATGAGGTCATGTTGCGGCTGTACAAAACTCTGGTGTGGCCGACTTGGAGTATTGTGTAAATTTCTGGTCACCGCATTACAGGAAAGATGTGGAAAGGGTGTAGTGGAGATTTACCAGGATGTTGCCTGGTATGGAGGGAAGGTCTTATGAGGAAAGGCTGACAGACTTGAGACTGTTTTCGTTAGAGATGAAGGTTGAGAGGTGACTGAATAGAGACATAGAAGATGATCAGAGGATTAGATAAGTTGGACAGTGAGAGCCTTTTTCCTCGATGGCGATGGCTAGCATGAGGGGACATAGCTTTAAACTGAGGGGTGATAGATATAGATCAGATGTCAGAGGTAGATTCTTTACTCAAAGTGTAGTAGGGTGTGGAATGCCCTGCCTGCAACAGTAGTAGACTCGCTAACTTTAAGAGCATTTAATGGTCATCGGATAAACATATGGATGATAATGGTATAGTGTAGGTTAGATAGGCTTCAAATTGGTTTCACAGGTCAGTGCAACATTGAGGGCTGAAGGGCCTGTACTGTACTGTAATGTTCTTTGTTCTATGTTCTATATCAGATGGACTTTAATGTTTATGTGAGATAATGTATCTAGGTTATATTGGTTAATAGTAAATCTGTACATGGTGAAAGAATATGATTTAAACGGTCCTAAAAGAAGTGAAAATTGGGCACACTCTTAAAGCAATTGGTCTAATGTATGGTTACTATTGAGACAAATTACTCAGTAAATCTAGTGTAATATATATTTGCAAAGTTTTTTAATCATTTATGTTGGCCTCGTAAAGGCATGGTAGATCAAATGAATCTTGAACTTGAATTGAGTTAAATTGAAATATCATGTATGGAATAGCCTTTCTTGCCTTTTTAAAAAATTTTTTTATTATTGCTTAATCTTCCTTCTCCATTTCAGATATGAGCAAGCTTTTTTGACAAGCTTAATTGGTCTGAGACCAGAGACCTATTTTTGGATTGGCATAAAATCTGATCCAAACAACCAAGGGGCTTTCTTGTCTGTGAATGGGGAGCCGGTATCCTTTACAAATTGGAATATCAATATGCCAGGTGGGCTTTAAGCTCTGCATCCCCTAATATAGCATCTTGTTGAATTTCATTTATTGTGTACTGTTCTGTAATTTGTACTTTCCACTACTGGGTAGCAATGCAAGCACAAACCTTCAGTGGTGTTTCGCCCTCATTGGAAAGCTGGTAGAACCCCTGTTGCTTCTGTCTGAAAGGCCCAGCTCAATTACTAGGCAGTAAGCTAGATAGTGTCAGCATGCAATCAGACCCTGAATATGATGAAAATCCCCCACTCTCTCCACTACTGAGAACGATCAAAGACTGTAGTTCCAAGCAGTGTCCTGGGACTGGGTGGCAGCTATTGCCTGCACAGCAATTGGGACTGTAACTGCAATCGGCCCTTAATTCCCAGACAGGACAATGTGGGGTTTGGGTCAAGGGATTCAAGAGCAAGGGAGGGCAAGTGAGATTGGGAGCACAAAACTGGGACCTTTCTTGGTAGGCAACCCAATCGGGTTTGCTGGGCAACTTCCCTATGTGGAGTGACCCTGCTGGCATCACTGGTTGAATCCCAGCAATGATAGAATGGGACCCTTAGGTCGCCCTGAAGTAGCCATATAAGTATCCACAATCAGCCTCTGGGCGTAAAGGTCACAGTACACCCTTCCGACCCTGAGCTTGATAGGCATGGAAAGGCAGCAGGGTGCTCAACCTGCACTATACCACCCGATCAAATGACCCTCACTCTCTCCAAATGTGTCCCTGAGGTGGGATTAAATTCCACACATTGGGGAAACCCACGAGATGGGGGTAAAAGATGCGTTTTGTTTATCACCTAATAATAGACTCCCTTGACTTTATTGAGGATTAGGACTAGATGGAGATTATCATTAATACATAACTGTGTAATAGATTAAAATTGTTCCTCTGCTCGCCATCATACAAAAAGAAAATAAACCTGACCTGGTCTTAATCACCAGATCTTAAAACCTAATTTTGTAACTGGATAATAATAATATTATGTAGTTATACACTACCATTCATTTATTAAGTTATTGCTGATTTTCAAGTTAAAAACCAATGGTTTTAATTTATTTGAAGAGTGTTGATCTGCACCTTAACCGTTTATCTGTTTAGTTACTGGGAGAATTTGATGTTTGAATTATTAATTGTAGGGAGAAAAGCTGGCTGTGTTGGTATGGCAACCAAAAGTGCTGCTGGTTTATGGAATGTTTATGATTGTTCGAACAAGGCAAAATACATTTGCAAACACTGGGCAGCTGGTGCAACATCTCCTCCAACAATTCCGACAACTCTCGCAACAACTTGTTCAGAAGGCTGGGAGACATATGAAAATTCTGGGTACTGTTACAAAGTGAGACCACTAAATGTTTATAATCTGTATTTTTATATGCTATTAAAGTGAAACCATGTGCCATCTATTTAGAAGTGGACTGCTGTCTACCATCAGAGCTTGCCCTCTCACTCAGGGTGGCACAGTGGTTAACACTGCTACCTCACAGTGCTAGGGACCTGGGTGGGTTTCTGCTGGCTGCTCTGGTTTCCTTCCACAGTCCAAAGATGTGCAGATTAGGTGGATTGGCCATGCTTATTTATTCATAGTGTCCAGGGGTGTGCAGGCTTGGTGGGTTAACTATGGTAAATATGGGGTTAAGGGAATAAGTGGGATCCTCTTTGGAGGGTCAGTGGATGGGCTGAAAGGCCTCTAACTGCCTTGTAGGGTTTCTGTGACTTACTTCTAATGGCTAGAATATTTTCTTTTACATTAGATATTACAACAATCACTGGAGAACCTTCTCCTTGACCTGTATTGACCTAGTGAATCCTTATGTGTGGTTAAATGGTGCCTGATATTGTTGAATTCAGTTATTGTCTCCTTTTTCTCAGGCACTTAGCCCTTTAGTCCAAGTTTGGATTGAAGCTTAGATGACACCTAGAGTCAAACAGCTTCAGTGGAAAGAAACCTGCTACAAAATGATAATTGCCAAATTTAAAAAGGGAACTAAAGGCTGTGAAACTCTGTGGGGATATACTGAAGCTGTCCTCAATGTATATGAACTTACAGACACAGCAATCAAGAGCAGGAGTAGGTCATTCACTCTCTTGAACCTGCTGGGTGATTCAAGAAGATCATGGCTTACCTTTCTGTGGCCACTACTCCACAATCCTTTACTTTCTTAGTCCAGTATCTATCTACCCCCATCTTTAAATAACTTTGCCTCCATTGCTTACCTGGGAAGAGGGATCCAAAAATGCTCTGAGGAAAGATTTTTCCTCATCCTGTCTTAAATGGATGACATTTATTTTTAAAGTGTGACCCTTTGTTCTTGTCCCTGCCACAAGAGGAAATACCGTGCCAAGACCCCTCAGGATCTTATCTATTTCAGTAAGATTGCCTCCCATTCCTATTTAAGTGCTGCGTTCACAAGTAGCTTTTTCAATCAGCCTTTCTTGGTCACTCTTGGTGTATTTTTTCTTTATTGCTCCTATTCTTCTCTCCATGTACACATCGTTTGTCAGCCGGAAAAGGAAAGCCTCAAGGAGTTGTAATTATTCCAGACTATCAAGGATTAAAAGTCAAACCATATGGCAGTTAAGGTTAGGACACAATGCTACGTCCTATATTCCATGGATGGTAGAAAAAAGCTAAATAATCCACTAGCTAATCAAGAACCTATCTATCTCTGTTTTAAATGACTTGGCTTCCATAGCCCTTTGTGACAATGAGTTCCACAGCCCCAGGACATCAATGTTGGAGTTTCACAGGATAGCACTCTCGGAGAAAACATTTCTAATTCCTTCACTAGTGACCTTCCTTTCAAAATCAAGTCAAAAATGTGGTTACTTTTGCATTTTGTTTTTACCATTTGTGACTCCTCACATGAAGAAGCAATCCAAACACATGTGCACCAGTATTCAGGTTTGTTCTGATAAACAACATGCAACATTAGTGGCACACATATGCCAAGCATTAACCATCTCTAACCAGAGAGAAAAACTTTAACATTGCAGGTGCTGGAGATCGGAGATAAAAACAGAAAGTGAGAGAATTAGGTTTTATTGTCATGTACATTCAAGTACAGGGATACCATGAAAAGTTTAGAACGTTTCCATTCACAGTGCCATCTTATGTACAATGTAACTAGTTCAAAATCTTTGGTAAGAAGTAAAAAGATTTTTAAAAAGCGCCCCGCGCTGGTCCGAGCTTTCTCCGGCATTGGGTTCAATCTACCGATTCCCATGCCTCCACACTGCCATCGAGACAGAATTTATGCTTTGAGTTCAATGGCTCTTCTTCCAAAGTGAAAAGGACTAGAAAATGATGACTGTTGTGCTGTTGACAAAAAGGGAGATGGATGGAGTGGAACATAAACCATAAGTCATACGAGCAGAATTAGGTCATTTGGCCCATCGAGTCTGCTTCTCCATTTGAACAGGCTGATCTGTTTCTCAACTCCATTCTCCTGCATTCTCCCCGTAATCATTGATCCCTTTACTAATCAAGAACCATCTATCTCTGTCCTAAATACACTCAATGTCTTGGCCTCTACAGCCCTTTGTGGCAATAAGCTCCACAGATTCACCAAACTCTGACTGAAGAAATTTCTTGTCACCTCAGTTGTAAAGGGTCGTCCTTTCACCCTGAGGCTGTTCACTTGGGTCATAGACTCTCGTACTAGTAGGAACATCATCTCCATGTTCACTCTATCCAGGCCGCTCAGTATTCTGGAGGTTTCAATCAGATATCCCGTCATCCTTCTAACCTCCATTGAGTACAGAGCCAGAGTCCTCAGGCCCACCTAAAATGACAAGCTCTTCATTCCTGGGATTTGTAAGTCTCTTCTGGAACCCATCCAATGCCAGTGCATCTGTCCCTCAATTCGAAACTGGTCACAATATTTAAATGTGGTCTGACAAGAGCCTCAACAAAACATCTCTGCTTTTGCCGATAGAGTGGAGGAGTGTAAGATTGACTCCACTCTTCTCGCTGCTTGTCATTTCAATTCATCACCTTGCTCGAGACCCACTGCAATAGTCCAAAAAGCCCAATAAAAGCTGAAGGAACAGCACAACATTTTTGCTTAGCCACTTTCCAGCTGGACTCAACATAGAGTTAAACAACTCCTGAGCATGAGCACTGTCAGCCATTTTGATTACACTTGGTTTTTCTCTCCACTGATACTGTCTGGCCTTTTAAGTTTCTCCAGCACTTTCTGTTTTTCTATTTCAATAATAAAAGCATCTAACCATTTCCTCTAACTTCCATCATCAATGAATCCTTTACCATCACCGTTCTATTTATCAATAAGCATTAGACTTACTCGAGCAGCCATACAGATATTTTGGCTGCAAAAGCAAAGACTGAACTGGGAGTTCTGAACCAATCAACTCACTTCCTTATCACCCAAATCCATCTGGACAAGTATGAATTTGTGCACTTCAATCACTTGCTTCTCACAAATTTGATCTAACCTTGAGCATCCATTTACCTTTAAGAGATTGTGGGATTTACAATTTAATTGCCAATTATGTTCAGTGCAGACTGCTAGGATTTATAATCAAGACTATAAGGATCCTTTAAACAATCTAATTGTTAATACATTGGCAACCTATTTCTCCAGCCTGGAAACAGACTAATTGAAACAGCTCAGTGCTATTCTTGTATGTAGTAAATTATTTTAAGAGTTTATTAGTTCTTTTCCTTAATGTCATTCCTCTGTGCCATTTTTGTTTTTTCTTAATCCGGTCTTTCTTTCCCTCTCCTTATCTCCATTTCTGTCCCAGGTTTGAATATACTTCATTTTCTTTTTCTGTTGTGGCTCTCTTTCTTATTAATCCTTAAATTTCTTTATTTAAACAACTACATTGTCAGTCCGGCAATTCCCTAAGGTTTCAGATGCCCTATTGTGTTTGCATTGCTGTTAATAACTTGCATTCCCAGCAAGTCATGTTGTAAAATCTTTCAAGCTGCAGAAAAACAAATTGCTGAAAGCAGCCATGCAATGTGCTGCTCACATGCAAGCTCTGGCCTGATATTCTTTCAATAACTCTGTGGCACTGCACCGATTAGCAAATCTTAGCTTGTGCAAACCTTAAGCTTCATTTTGCCAGCAAACAGACCAAGGCTAACCTCAGAAAGGGAAAGTAAGGACTGCAGATGCTGGAGATCAGAGTGAAGATTAGAGTGATGATGGAAAAGCACAGCAGGTCAGGCAGTATCCAAGGACCAGGAAAATCAACGTTTCGGGCAGGAGCCCTTCTTCAGGCTCTTGCCTGAAATGTCAATTTTCCTGCTCATCGGATGCTGCCTGACCTGCTGTGCTTTTCCAGCAACACTCTAATCTTAACCTCAGAAAACACAATGCAAGCCCTTTTAAGGGATCATCAGTCAGATAGAATGGAGAATCTGTGCCACAGACTATGTTTAAATATCTAATAAACAACCCTTTTGTTAAATGTGATATGACCTCAATCTTCCACATCCTTCATTTTAAATCATTTCACAACTCAGCCACTAGTGAAGGTTGTCCTCTTTCCATAGACTTTATCCGAAAGGTATTTGAAGATTAATAACAGATATGCTTTCCTATCCAGACTTTTATAAAATCTATGCAAGCTCAGAAATCATGGTTTGAAGCACGTAATTACTGTCGAGACATTGGTGGAGATCTTATCAGCATCCACGATTATAATGAAGAACGATTTATCTGGAGGAAGCTAGTGTAAGTATTCAATGTATCCCATTTCCCTTCTTATCCCATCATCCATGACAGGAAAGGCAAATCGAATATGAATTACATTCTGAGAAATCTTAACACAAGAGGTCAGGCAAGATTGGGAAGCTGGTTTCATTTTTTTTTCTTTTTTTTCTTTGTTTTCCCTCGAGAGCCAGCTATCAGAGTGAGCAGAACCCCTAACACTCCTGTTTATTTTTTTTTCTTTTTTCTTTTCTTAAACCCCCCACACTACCGTCTTAGTGCGGTAGTGCTTATTTTTTCCCCAGCACCCATGTTGTGTGTGTGTGCAGGAGTGAGACACAGTGAGAGACACAAGGTGTATGAATCTTTATTCAATTTCCACCACCAGGAAGATAGAAAAACGCCCGAGTGGCCAGTGACAAGCAGTGCCCTTCACAAAAGGCAATGCTGTGTGATCAAACAGTGAAGGGGAGGGCAGGGATTAAATCAAAATAGAGTTTGAGGAGGAAATAATGCAGTCCACTCCCTGCGGCACCCACCTCTCCCTGAACAACTCCAGGGTGTTGCGGAAACCGCGTGCTCCTTCTCCAAGGACACCTGGGCCCTAATGTAACCGCGGAAGAGGGGCAGGCAGTCGGCCCTAACGACCCCCTCCACGGCCCGCTGCCTGGACCTGTTGATGGCCAGTTTGGCCAGGTCCAAGAGCAGACCCACGAGGAGGTCTTCAGACTTGTCTTCCCTCCTCCGTACCGGGTGCCCGAAGATCAGGAGCGTGGGACTGAAGTGCAACCAAAAGCAGAGGAGGACGCTTTTAAGAAAATCAAAAAGGGAGTGCAAACGGCCACACCCAATATACACGTGATCCACCGACTCCACAGCGCCACAGAACAAGCAGTTGGGCTGGGAGTCCGCAAACCACCGCAATCTGCGGCTGCAGGGGACCGCTGCGTGCAGCACCCTCCACCCCAGATCCCCGAGAGAAAGGGGGAGGACTCCCGCGTAGAGAGCCCTCCACTGGGGATTCCCACCACCCGGTGGCAAATGGGCACGCCAAGGCGTGCCTGGACAGTGGATGAGGGAGAAGAGGTGGATGGTGTGCAGCAGCAGTCGATACAGGGCCCGCCTTTTTGCATCCTTAAAAGGGACAAAATGAAAATTCCAGAGGCGGCTCAGGTTGTGGGGCACAGGCTCCCACGGGAAGTAGGGGATCTTGGGGCCAATGTGAAATTCCGTCCGGGCTGGGGTGAGCGCGGACGGGATCCCACTGCACACTTGAGCAGGAAGTTGGTGTCAATCTGCTGCTCACAGGATACTGGTTGGCTGACATCTTAATAAGGCTGCCAATCTCTGATTTAACCTGCTACTCATTTGTGTGGTTAACTGGGTTTCTGGAAACCAGGCAGCATAACGGAGATGAGAACGCCTTTAGACAAGTAGTATCTGTCCGACAGAATAGCTAGGAGGCCAGGAGGAGCAAAACTGCTCCTCACAACTACAATGTAATGCCCCTTCTCCAGTTCAAAGGTGAAACCTAGGCAGTTCATGGGCAGCACAGTGTCTCAGCGGTTAGCACTGCTACCTGACAGCCCCAGAGGCCTGGGTTCAATGCTAGCCTTGGGCAACTGTCTGTGTGGGGTTGGCACATTCTCCCTGGATGCTTCAGTTTCCTCCTACAGATATGCCGGCTAGGTGGATTAGCCAAGCTAAATTGCCCATAGTGTCCAGGGAAATGCAGGCTTGGTGGGTTAACTATAGTAAACTGTGGGGTTATAGGAATAGGATAGGGTAGAGTGGTGGTTCAGGTCCCTCTTCGGAGAGACAGTGTGGATGAATGGGTCGTTTGGCTTGCTTCCACACTGTAGAGATTTTATGATTCTAATTCTGCACCTGTTCTGAAGTGCTCCCTGTGAAAGTAAAATCCATCAGGATATGCAAAATATAAACGTATGATGGGTAATAAAGTTACCACTTATGATAGTTGAGGAAAAACACTCCATTCATGCCGAGTCCATAAGACCATAAGAAATAAGAACAGGAATATATCGCTAACTAGGGCTCACAATTTGAAGATTGTCAGCAAGATAACTGGGAGTGTGGTGAGGATGAACTTCTTTACTCAGAGAGTTGTTAGGATTTGGAATTTGCTGCCTGGGGGAGTGATGGAGGCAGATGCTATAGGAGGTTTCAAAGGAGAGATGGATATATATTTGAAAGTGATGAGTTTAGAGGGCTATAGAGAAAAGGCAGCAGAATGGGACCAGCTGGGTAGCACTTTCAAAAACCTGTACTGATACGATGGGCTGAATGCCCTCCTACTGTATTTTAAAATGTTATGATTCTATGATGTTATGTTTCAATGAGTAGGCTTTTCGGCCCCTTGAGCCTGCTCCATCTTTCAACAGGACCCATGGATGATCCAGCAATCCTCATGTCCCTTTTCCTGCCCTTTCTCTGTAAGCCTGATTTCCCGAGTGGTCAAGAATCCATCTATCTCAGTCTTAAATTTACACAAGGATTCCACCCCCACAACCCTCTGAGCAAAGAAATTCCTCCTCATCTTGGTCTTAAACTGATGCCCCTTTATTCTGAGACTGTCTGGTCCTCGGCTCTCCCTTGAGGGGAAACATCCTCTCAGCATTTACCTGAAGAAGAAGTTCTGAAGAAGGGTCATACCGGACTCGAAACATTAACTCTTTCTCCCTTCAGAGAAGATGCCAGAACTGTTGTGTTTCTCCAGAATTCTCTGAATTTGAGTCTCAATCCCCAAAGAATTCCAGAGACACTCAACCCTCTATGAGAAGAAATTCCTCCTCATCTCAGTCTTAAATTGCCACTCCTTAATTCTGAAACTATGCCCTCCATTCCTAGACTCTCCATGTGGGGAAGCATCCTCTTAATATTTACTACTTCATGCTCCTTAAAAATCCTGTATGTTTCAATGAGGTCAACTCTCATTCTTCTAAATACCAGTGAGTAGAGTCCCAACCTATTTAACCTTTGCTAATAAGAAAACCTCCCCAGACCAGGGATTCACCTGGTGAACCTTCTCTGAACTGCCTCCAATAAAATGATATCTTTCATTAAATAAGGGGGCCAAAACTGCTCATAGTGCTCTAGATGTGGTCTCATCAGCACCTTGTACACTTGCAGTAAGATTTCCTAACTTATATACTCTAACCCTCTCAAAGTAGGGGTCAACCTTCCATCAGCCTTCCTGATTACCTGCTGCATCTGGGTGCTTTCTGTAGTAGCCCCCAAATCCTTTTGTGTTGCAGCTTCCTTCAGTTTTTCTCCATTTAAATAATATTCTCTTCTGTTTTTCTCCTGTCCAAACTTCACATTTTCTCACATTCTCATCCATTTGCCACATTTTTGCACCTTCACGTGAACTCTCTGTAAACTGTTTGTGTCCCTCTCACAATCTGCCTTTCCACTTTTTATGTGTTGTCTGCAAATTTGGCTACTGAAGATTTGCTTCCTTACTCCAAGTCATTAATATGCATTGTCAGCAATTGCAATCCCAGCACTGATCTGTGTGCAATCTCACTGGTTCACCAACCTGTAAAAGAACCCCTTATCCTCACTGACTGTTTCCTGTCTATTAACCAATTCTCTATCTCTGCTAATACACTACTTTCAAAACTGTGGGCTTTAATCTTATGACTTAACATATAATGAAGTATCTTGTTGAATTCCTTGTAGGGTCCAAATACTTGATGATGTCCCACCCCATCCACTCTGCTTGAAATTTCCTCAAGAAACGCAAATTAGTTAGTTACACACAGTTTCCCGATCAGTCTGACCCCAGATCAGGTCACATGCCCTCATATTTTACTTTAAAGACCAATTGCCAAAACACAATAATCTTATAAACATCATAATTATAACAAACTTCCTTGCTTTAAGAGAGAGTGCATTTGCTTTCAAGGACATCTATAGTGCAGTGGTCATGTCAGAAGGCCTGGTTTCAAGCTCCAGAGGTGTGTAATAACATCTCTGAACAGGTCCATTAGAAGACATCTACATCTTGCTTTAAAAAGTGCAGCCCCTTTTCCTAGTCCAAATGAAATCTCATCCACCTTCATTTGTTCATCAATATTTGAAAGCCTATCGGCACACTGTGTGACATAGGAGGATGGAAGGCAACCCTGAAAATCATCCCATGGATTTTCTGGGTGAATAGCACAGTTGGCCCACTCATCCATAACTAATTCAGCAATCAATATCTAACTAAACCTCAATATTTTATTCAATTTCTGCTTTTTATTGTATATAGGTCACTTATGGCTTATTCACCTGTGTGGATTGGATTATATAAACCAAAACCAAATGGTGGATTTATCTGGAGCGATGACAGTCCTGTAAGTGTTTTGTCATCAAATGTGTGACTGAAAATAAATTCCAATGTTGTTTATCAAATAAATGAGCCCACGTGTCAAAATCACAAATTTTCCACTTAATTGTAACACATTCCATTTTTGCTCCTTATTTTAATCTCTTGGGAGTGTGCTACATTTCTAGTTTATTTGTGTAACAAAGATTACATCATTAAGAATTTCATGATGTGGAGGTGATGGTGTTGGAGTGGAATGTACAAAGTTAAAAATCAGACCAGGTTAGAGCCAGCAGGTTTATTTGGAAGTACAAACATTCGGGCCGCTGCTCCTTCGTCAGGTAACTAGTGGAGCAGGATCCTACCTGATGAAAGAGTAGCGCTCTGAAAGTTTGTACTTCCAAATAAACCTGTTGGACGATAATCTGGTTTTGTGTGATTTTAAACATTAAGAATTTCATCAGCAGCAAATATTTACCTGTTCTCTTAATTGTTCACATTATAATTCCCAAACTGAAAAGTTTCACCAAATCAAGAAGATATAAAGGTATTATGGAATATTCCAAATTTTGAATAGTGCCTTTACATAATGAAGGTCACTGCCAGTGCAATTGATTTTTCACAAATAACTAAAACTTTAATGCCAATATTTCCTCGTGCCCTGCTCCACTACTGTATGCACAGTAGGAATGGGACACCAATCCATCTATTTGGTTATCTTTGATTCTGTTCAAATTTCAGACTTTCAAAGCATTATCATATATTGAATTGATGCCATGCCATTACAGCATTGACATGGGCTCCATACCAAATGGAGAGAGAAAACTCATTGTAATGAATAACTGTGATATGAGTTAGCCACTAACGTCAGCTGAAAAGTTTCAAATCCCTTTTGTTTTCTTAAAAATGGTTTCCTGTAGTCAAGTTTTCCTGCGGCATTGTACCACACTGTGATCACTGATCCACTGGTTGCAAGTAAACAGCTCTTGAAATGTTAGGGCAGGATCTTCAACTTCCGTTGGAGAAGATAAAGACATGACCAGGCACAAAAACCCATGCTGCCAGCTAGTGTGTCAGTTTATTGGCACCATCCCTTCAAGAGGCTTTCTTCGAGGAAGCAGATAGCCAGTTGAGGATTCTTAATGATCTGTAAAGGCCTGTTGTCAGAGGTCATTTGCAACTTTTTCAGTTGTGCTCGACGATGGTAAAGACCCGCTGCTGGGGTCTGATCATAGACTGGCATGGCTAATCTTCCCAGGGTGCTTTGAGTCCTACTCCTTCTTACCTAGCTACAGCTATGACTGAGGGCTGTCATTGAGTGTTTCCCTCTCTACAATGGTCAATTGGCTACTGAGGACTTTTTTTTATTTTAAAGGTTTGAAGTTGTTTGCAGAGAAGTCACCTCAAGATGGAGAAGCCATCTTGTTCTTTTACATGAACTGCAGGCTTCATTGCTTTCTGAGTTAGAAGACCTCCGAACCTCAGACCTCAGACCTCAGGGACCTGCTATTGGCCCTCCGACTTCAAGGGTCTTTCTAAAATCTTAAATTAGTTGGGAACTTGTCATCCAGCTAGTAATTACCCAATTCAAGGAAGATCAGAGCCAGGTGCTGTTTCCCACCAGTCAAGCGTTGTAACCCCGATTTGGCCCCCAGTTCAGGGTCCTGAACCAAAGGGTAAATTTTTACCCATTACATTCCCTTTTGAAGCATTTAGCAACTCTGTTTACTAGGCAAACACAAATTCTAAGCTTTTATTTAACCCAGCGTTGCTAGGTTACTGTGGCAAGCATAGAAATGATATCATTGCTATTCAGCACAAGCCTGTCGGGTAGTGAACAGGTATATTATGCAATTGGCCTTTATCAACTGAAGATTTTTGCAGGTGGAAAAGTTGCAAAGTCTGGCCTCCAATTTCAGCACCTACCCAGGCAGATTCTGTTCCAGTTACAGATTAAAGGCATGAAAATTCAGTCTACTGTCATTTTTTTGGGTTGTGGCCAGGATTGACTTAGAAAGCCTAGCCATACTTCACTGTGGTATTTGGCTAGTATCTTATTCGAAATGTAACTGATAGCCACACTGTTCTTAAAGCGTTGTTGTGAAGTAAAAGCATTTTACAATGGTTTTTCTCTCTCCTGCCTTAATAAAGAAGTAACGCTGTGCAATGTAACAACATCCTTCATCTCTTTTCTGCTCTTTCTGATTGTTCCTGACGTACATATATATTATATATTCACACATACTTTCTCCATGTAATATCCATCCAAAACAAACATTTTTTTAAAAGAATTAACTTCAGATTTGGTTTGTTATAGTAAACTGACTTGGTGTAACTCAAACTACCTTTATTTACCATTTGTTAATGTTAATTCAATGCATCTGTCATTATTTTGAATGTATTTCCAACTACTTCAAAAAAATGACAAGGTTAAAATGGTAGCTGTTTATGTCTTTGTGATAGGTATCATTTCAGAACTGGAATCCTGGAGAGCCCAACCAGTTTCGTGGGATTGAGAATTGTGTTGAAGCAGGAACAGGCTATGAAATGCAATGGAATGACATACATTGTGAAGCATTACATGATTGGATTTGCAAGATTAGGAAAGGCAAGAAAAACGTTTTCTCCATTTGTATTATGTCATATTGAATTATGGTTAAGGCTCGATTGGGAATGATTAGAAATGCAATTGTTGAAAGCAGGAGTTATGAAAGAATTGTTGAATGGTTTAGCCTAGGCTTTACTGTTGTGATTTTGCCCCCGGCTGGGTATTTTACCTGATATGGAAATGCTTATACTATCCCTCATAGCAAAAGGACATTTATCCCCAGTTTAACCCTTGTTTTCTGATGTTTGTGACAATGTTGTTTGTGTGACTTGCTATTTGCAAATAGGCTACCATGCTTCCTACATTATAAGCGCAGCAGGTCAGGCAGCATCCAAGAAGCAGGAGAATCGACATTTCGGGCATGAGCCCTTCTTCAGGAATGAGGAGAGTGTGCCAAGCAGGCTAAGATAAACGGTAGGGAGGAGGGACTTAGGGGAGGGGCGTTGGAAATGCGATAGGTGGAAGGAGGTTAAGGTGAGGGTGATAGGCTGGAGTGGGGGTGGAGGCGGAGAGGTCAGGAAGAAGATTGCAGGTTAGGAAGGTGGTGCTGAGTTCGAGGGTTGGGACTGAGACAAGATGGGGGAGGGGAAATGAGGAAACTGGAGAAATCTGAGTTCATCCCTTGTGGTTGGAGGGTTCCTAGGCGGAAGATGAGGCGCTCTTCCTCCAGCCGTCATGTTGCTATGGT
>NC_057714.1:75301407-75338106 GCF_004010195.1 Chiloscyllium plagiosum
TCACCCCCACTCCGGCCTATCACCCTCACCTTAACCTCCTTCCACCTATCGCATTTCCAACGCCCCTCCCCCAAGTCCCTCCTCCCTACCTTTTATCTTAGCCTGCTTGGCACACTCTCCTCCTTCCTGAAGAAGGGCTTATGCCCGAAACATCGATTCTCCTGCTCCTTGGATGCTGCCTGACCTGCTGCGCTTTTCCAGCAACACATTTTTCGGCTCTGATCTCCAGCATGTGCAGTCCTCACTTTTTCCTACATTATAATGATGAGTACTATACACCTAAAAACATTTCATTGATTGTAAAACAATTTGAGATCGCTGTGATTGGTAATCCTCTCCTACATAGATGAGGGAGGAATATAGTTTATATTTTGGTTAATAACAGAATTAAAATATCAAAGTGAAAAATGTAGTGCACACTCTTTAAATTTTCTTTCAATAAAATCACTCTCAATAGCTTAAATGTTAATTCTACTTGTGAAAAAGATGACAAAAGAAAGAATTCAGAGATAATAGTTTTCCATTTGGCTCATTCTTCTAGGTATTAACTAAATGAATGGCATTTACACTGGTGTTGCTCGTGAGTGAAAGAACTGAAGTGTTTAACCATTTTCAGCAGTGGAGTTTTGTTAGGGGCTGTTTCTTTCCTAAGGTCACTTGAAATAGCACTTGTATTGCCATAGTGACTGATATAGTGATGGTATTTATATTTTATGCAGTATTAGCTTTTTAAATGTCGCAGCCTCTCGTAGTGAAGTCAGGAAAGCTGAGGACAACTAAGTATTGATATTTACTATGATTACATCAACTGCTTTCTGCCATTTGAGGAGTATTTCCAGCTAATTATACATTCTAATGATTATGTATTCACACAGGCAGACAGTTTTGCTGATGAAACTCAACATTCAGTAGGTCTTTCAATGCCACTCCAAATCAAGACTTACTGTTTAAAGTGAACCTGGCGAATACATAGCTGAGGGATTCTTTGTTGAAACAAGAATTCTAGTTTCTTGCGTACAACAGGCAAAATAATTTTATGTAAGAGTAGTCTTTGTGTGGTAGGGCAATGAGAGAAGAATTGAAGAAGAAAATGCATGACTGTGAAGTGAGGAGTGTGAAAGGAAAAATAGTCACGAAGAGGAAAATTAAGGACAAATGTATGACAATGAAAAGAGAGAGAGAGAGGTGTAATTTGAGATTGAAAGTTTGAGTGCTCACACATCTGTAATCTATTAGTTCTATAATCTTTTTTAATTAAAAAGTAAATCATATAAATATTATAAGTGCAGTTAAAATGAAAATATTTATTGTTATTATCCCAGAAAATAAAATTATTTCTTAAAGAATTAGCAATCTTATTAACTAATACCTTCAATTAATATCCAATAATAAATCATCGTTGTTTCCATAGGACAACCTGTAAAGCCCGAACCCTTCAATCCAGATACACAGGGTGAGTCAACATTTCATTAAAATTTATTGTTTTAACTACAATTGATAATTAAACTGCTTATTAGTTATTAAATCAAATAGTCAGAACTGAACAGAATAGCACGGTGATTCTTCCAGAACACAACAAACAGAATTCTCATATGAAACCTCTGTTATGATCCATTTTCAAGTTTGTGCCTACAATCTTTCCATTATCAAAATTGCTCATTAATTTATCAACATGGCAGTCCTTCTCCAGGTTGCCTCTAATGCCAATATATCTTTTCTTAGATAAGGGCACCAAAACTGTTCACAGTATTCCCACTGTTATCTGATGACTGCCTTGTATAGTTTTAGCAAAGTTTCCCTACTTTTATCCAGTTGATGGCCTAGTGGTATTATCATTGGACTGTTAATCCAAAGACTCAGATAACCCGTTCTGGAGACCTGGGTTTGAATACTGCCATGGCAAATCGTGAAATTTGAATTCAATTCAAATATGAAATTAAGAGACCACAAACCCATTGCTGATTGCTGAAAAAAAACCTTTTGGCTCATCAATGTTATTTAGGGAAGGAAACTGTCATCCTTACTTGATCTGACCTTAATGTGACTCCAGACTCTCAGCAATGTAATTGACTCTTAACAATTAGGGATGGACAAGAAATGCTGGACTAGCTGGTGACATCCTTGTCCTGTGAATGAATAAAAATCACTCCATTCCCTTTGAAATGAAGGCCAACATTCTGAATGCCTTTCCTATTATCCGCTGAACCTAGATGCTAGATTTTTTTGTGACTCATAGGTTAGGACTTTCAAATCCATCTGTTCTGTAGCTTTCCACAACCTTTTTTCCACTTAAGTATTATTGAGCTCTTCTGTTCTTCATGCTGAAATGCATTACCTTACATTTCCCCACATCGTACTTCGTCTGTCAAGATTTTACCCACTCACTGAGCAGATCTGTATTCTTTTGTAGATTCTGTGTATCATTCTCAGAGTGCACTGTGACAGCCTTCCATGAAAAACTGCATTAATCACTGAAATAGCATGAAGATATTTTCTACTCAAGCTGTTCATGGTCCTATACGCCTCTAGAGTAGGTGAGACTTGAACCCTAGCCTCCTGGTTTAGAGGTACAGATACTACCACTGTGCCACAACAGTCCCACAGTCATGCATGAATCTTATAGTGGCACATGAGAAGCAACTTGAAACTTTTGGGCTAGTGCATTCAGAAGTAAGTGAGTCTTTAACGGCACAATATATGATTATTTTCGTTGTGGGATATAGGTTTTGCTGGCTGGTGCAGCATTTATTGCCCAGTCCCAATTGCTCCTTGCCTTGCAATGTTTGCTCAATCTATGTCAGAGGTCACCCAGTTATGGGAAGGATGTTATTAAGCTGGAGAGGGTTCAGAAGAGATTTGCGAGGGCGTTTCCAGGTATGTAAGGTTTGAGTGATAAAGAAAGGCTGGGCCTGTTTTTAACTGGAACGTAAGAGGTTGCGAGGTTACCTAATAGAAGTTTATAAAATAATGAGGGGTATAGGTAGAGTTAATGGGGTAGTTGTCTTTTCTCTAGGATGGGGGATTTCAAGACTAAGGAGCACATTTTTAAGGTGACAGGAGAGAGATTTAAGTGAGACATGAGGGGCAAAGTTTTCACATACAGAGTGTTTCACATTCTGGAATTCTGGAGGAAGTGATGGATGTGGGTACAATTACAATGTTTAAAAGACATTTGGATAAGTACATGAATAGGAAAGATTTGGAGGGATATGTGCTGGGAGCAGGAAGTGGAACTAGTTTAGTTTGGGATTATGTTCAGTATGTACTGGTTGGACCAAATGGTCTGTTTTCACGCAGTACCATACTATGACTCTATGACAGTTAAGACCCAATCACATAGCTGTGAGTCCAGAGTCACATTAAAACCAGACCCAGGCAAGGATGACAGATTTTCTTCACAAAAGGATGTTAGTGAACCAGATGGGTTTTTACGACAATCATTCCACACTTGCTATTAGGCTAGCTTTAATCCTAGGTTTTTATCGAATTCAAATTTCACCATCTACCACAGTGAGATTCAAAGTGATGTTCCTGTCCCTGGGATTCTGGATTACTATTCCAGTGACTTTAACACGACACTACTGCCTCCCTGGGTTGTTGGGTAACAATGCTGAATCTGAAAAATTAATTTTACGGGTGCGTAGTTTCATCGTCATAAAAGAAAATCACTGAGCACATACGTTTTTAAAAACTAGTTTATCTGCTTTTCTTCCACTCACTGAAGAAGGGCTTATGCCCGAAACGTCGATTCTCCTGTTCCATGGATGCTGCCTGACCTGCTGCGCTTTTCAGCAACACATTTTCAGCTCTGATCTCCAGCATCTGCAGACCTCATTTTCTCCTATCTGCTTTTCTTGTTTATTTCTTTTCTGTTAGCCTATTATTTTGTTTCTTGTACAAACATACAATTTGTGGTTCCTGCTTTTGCTTCTTGGTTTGCAGTGTTGTGTATTTCAATGATTCAATTGATGTAATAGCCTCCTTGTTGCTTTTCCTGCTCAAAATTGAATCAGACTCAGTAAAATAAAATAAAATCAGTAAAAACCTCTGGAGACAAAGCTGCAAAGGTTCTCTCAGCAACTGCACGCAGGATGAACACCAAAAGTTATATTGCTTTCCAAAAGCAAAATTTGGCCATTGTTTTGGATTCAAAGGAATGGTACTTATCATGAAGCATTTGAAGGCTATGTGAAATTATTTTAATTAGTTTATTTAGATTGTGATCGTATAACAACAAACAGTTAAATATATTCAGAATACTTGATCATCTGCAGTCTGATTAATATGCGATGTCAATAATGTATGTCATCCAAGAGTTACGTAAATTTGCATATTGATCTGCATGTTTAACAGGCAGCACTGAAGATGGATGGATTGTATATGGTGATTCACAGTACTACATTAACCAAGAGGCAATGTCTTGGGATGATGCAAGGGAGTTCTGCAGGAAGGGATTTGGTGATCTTGCTGTAATTAACAGTGCTTCTGAAAGATTGTTTTTATGGAAAAGGGTAATTGAGTTTTCTTTTTTGAAAATGCTTATATTTATTTGTTGGTTATTTTTATAATTTCTTGAATTATATTACCTCAATATTAATCTAAAATATCATTGCAGATTTCGAAAGTCCAAAACACTCAATTTTTCATTGGTTTGCTTGTGGGTCTTGACAAAAGCATTAAGTAAGTGAAAAGTCATACAATATTTTCTGTCTTTACCCTGACATCTCAGTTCCCTGGTCTGTGATATATTAGCTTTTTGTTGGTATTGGAATAGAACTCTCTCTGTTGCAATAAATATAAAGAACTTTATCCATGTCACCAAGAAAATAGGGGAAATAAAACCATCTAAACTGACCTTCAAAATCAATCAGTTTGCTCATTCATTTTCGAGATATGTGCATTACTGATGAGACAAGCACTTGTTCCCCATTCCTAATTGCCTTGGAACTGAGAGACATGCTAGGGTATTTCAAAGGGCAACTTAGCGTTAATCAAATTGCAATTGTCTAGAGGCACATACAAGCCAGACCCCAGTTAAGAAAAGCAGATTTTCTTCCTTAAAGAAGACCCTCAACCATCATACCTGATCCCAATAGAGTCTTGAAAATTAGAAGTTAAAATAAGATGCTGTATAGGTAGTTAGCCTCAGTGCTCCTGGGCCTGTGAAGTGATTTGAAATTAGTCAAATCTTACTCTCTTTTATGTAGTGGCTAAACAGCATTGTCACTGCATAAATGCACTTCCTGCTGTGTTGTAAACCACATAGACCAGGAAGTTACTTTTTAGATGTCTCTTGATTAAACTTAAAATATAAGCCATAAGTATTAATTTAACCTGGAGTAGTGATTTGTAGAGGAATAAGACAGTGCTATTTTCTGGACCTGTACATTTAAAGAAGCAAAAATGGCCTTTAGTAGAGTGATATGCTCTTCTTGTCGAATATGGGAGTTTAGGGAGAGTTTACGAATTACTGAGGATTATATCTGAGATAAATGCCATTGGTTGTGAATCCTATCAGATCGAATGGATCAGTTGGAGAGACAGTTAGAGGCAATGAGGAATTTACACAAGCAAGGGGATGTGATGGATGGCTGTTATAGGAAGGGGGGGAAGTCTCAGATACAGTCACATAGATGAGTTAACTCCAGGAAAGGTAAGAGAGGTAGGCAGTTAGTGCAGGAGTCTTCTGTGGCTATCTCCATTTCAAACAAGTATGCTGTTTTGGAAAGTGTAGGGGGTGATAGATTCCCAGGGGAACGCAGCATGAATAACCAAGTTTCTGATATTGACACTGGATCTAATGCAATGAAGGGTATGTCGGGTTCCAAGAGATCAATGTTGTCAGGGGACTCTCTAGTCCGAGGTACAGACAGATGTTTCTGTGGCCAGCAGTGAAAAATCAGAATAGTGTGTTGCTTCCCTGGTGCCAGGGTCAAGGATGTCTCCGAGAGGGTGCAGAATGTTCTCAAGGGGGAGAGGGACCAGCAGGAGGTCATTGTCCACATTGGAACCAATGATACAGGAAAGGAAAAGGTTGAGATTCTGAAGGAGATTACAGACAGTTAGGCAGGAATTTAAAAAGGAGGTCCTCAAGAGTAGTAATATCGGGATTACACCTGGTGCTACGGTCTAGTGAGGGCAGGAATAGGAGGATACAGCAGATGAATGCATGGCTGAGGAGCTGGTGTATGGGAGAAGGGTTCACATTTTTGGATCATTGGAAGCTCTTTTGACGTAGAAGTGACCTGTACAAGAATGATGGATTGTACCTAAATTGGAAGGGGACTAATACACTGGCAGGCAGATTTGCGAGAGCTGCTCAGGAGAATTTAAACTAGTAAGGGTTGGGGGGAGGGTTCCAGGGAGATAATGAGGAAAGAGATCAATCTGAGATTGGTATAGTTGAGAACAAAGGCAAGTCAAATAGTCAGGGCAGGCTGGGACAAAGCAGAAAACAAGGGAGGACCGATAAATTAAACTGCATTTATTTCAACGCAAGAGGCCAACAGGGAAGGCAGATGAACTTAGGGCATGGTTAGGAACATTGGAACTGGGATATCAGAGAAGTTATAGCTCCGGGATGGACAGGACTGGCTGCTTAATGTGCTAGGATACAAATGCTACAGTAAGGACGGAAAGGGAGGCAAGAGAGTGGTGTTTTTGATAAGGGATAGCATTACAGCTGTGCTGAGGGAGGATATTCCCAGAAATACATCCAGGGAAGTTATTTGGGTGGAACTGAGAAATAAGAAAGGGATGATGACCTTATTGGGAGTGTTTTATAGACCCCCTAATAGTCAGAGGGAAATTGAGAAACAAATTTGTAAGGAGATCTGAGTTATCTGTAAAGATAATAGGGTGGTTATGGTAGAATCATAGACTGTGATTGCCATAGTGTTAAGATTTAGATTACATACAGTATGGAAACAGGCCATTCAGCCCAACCAGTCTACACCAACCCCCCGAAGAGTAACCCACCCAGACCCATTTCCCTCTGACTAATGCACCTAGCAATATTGGCAATTTAGCATGGTCAATTCAACTAACCTGCACATCTTTGGACTGTGGGAGGAAACCCAAGCGGACACGGGGAGAATGTGCAAACTCCATACAGGCAGTCACCCGAGGATAGAATCGAACCTGAGACCCTGGTGCTATGAGGCAGCAGTGCTAACCACTGAGCCACTGTGGCACCTTAGATGAAGAAGGGTTTGTTAAGTGTGAACAAGAAAATTTTCCAATTCAGTATGTGGACGTACCTACCAGTGAAGGTGCAAAGTGTGACCTACTGTTGGGAAGTAAGGCAGGACAGGTGACTGAGTTGTCAGTGGGGGAGCACTTTGGGGCCAGTGACCATAATTCTATTAGTTTTAAACAGTGATGGAAAAGGACAGATCAGATCTAAAAGTTGAAGTTTTAAATTGGAGAAAGGCCAATTTTGAAGGTATTAGGCAAGAACTTTGAAAAGCTGATGGGGTGCAGATGTTCACAGGTAAAGGGACGGCTGGAAAATGGGAAGCCTTCAGAAATGAGATGAGAGTCCAGAGACAGTATATTCCTGTTAAGGTGAAAGAAAAGGCTGCATGTCGAGAGAAATTGAGGGTTTGGTTAAGAAAAAGAAGTAAGCATATGTCAGGTATAGACAGGATAGATCGAGTGAATCCTTAGAAGAGTATAAAGGCAGTAGGAGTATACTTGAGAAATCAGGAGAGCAAAAAAGGGACATGAAATAACTTTGGCAAATAGAATTAAGGAGAATCCAATGGGCTTTTACAAATACATTAAGGACAAAAGGATAACTAGGGAGAGAATAGGGCCCCTCAAAGATGAGAAAGGCAGCCTTTGTGTGGAGCCACAGGAGATGGGAGAGATACTAAACTAATATTTCGCATCAGCATTTACTGTGGAAAAGGACATGGAATATATAGAATGTAGGAAAATAGATGGTGAAATCTTGGAAAAATATCCATATTACAGCAGAGGAAATGCTAGAGGTCTTGAAACGCATAAAAGTGGATAAATCCCCAGGACCTGATCAAGTGCACCCTTGAACTCTGCGGGAAGGTAAGGAAGTGATTGCTAGACCTCTTGCTCAGGTATTTGTATCATCGAAAATCACAGATGAGATGCCGGAAGATTGGAGGTTGGCTAACGTGGTGCCCCTGTTTAAAAAAGGTGATAAGGGCTAGCCAGGGAACTATAGACCAGTGAGCCTGACATCGGTGGTGGACATGTTTTTGGAGGGAATCCTGAGGGACAGGATGTACATGTATTTGGAAAGGCGAGGACTGATTAGGGATAGTCAACATGGCGTTGTGCATGGGAAATTGTGTCTCACAAACGTGATTCAGTTTTTTGAAGAGATGACAAAGAGGATTGATGAGGGCAGAGCGGTAGATGTGGCCTATATGGACTTCAGTAATCTCATGGAATACAGGGAGAAATAGCCAACTGGATACAGAACTGGCTCAAAGGTAGAAGACAGAGGGTGGTGGTGGAGGGTTGTTTTTCAGACTGGAGGCCAGTGACCAGTGGAGTGCCACAAGGATCAGTGCTGGGTCCTCTACTTGCCATCATTTATATAAATGATTTGGATGCGAGCATAAGAGGTACAGTTAATAAGTTTACAGATGACACCAAAAGTAGAGGTATAGCGACAGCGAAGAGGGTTACCTCAGATTACAACGGGATCTTAACCAGATGGGCCAATGGGCTGAGAAGTGTCAGATGGAGTTTAATTCAGATAAATGCGAGGTGCTGCATTTTGGGAAATCAAATCTTAGCAGGACTTATACACTTCATGGTAAGGTCCTAGGGAGTGTTGCTGAACAAAGACCTTGGAATGCAGGTTCATACTCCTTGAAAATGGAGTCGCAGGTAGGTAGGATAGTGAAGAAGGTGTTTGGTATGCTTTCCTTTATTAGTCAGAGTATTGAGTACAGGCATTGGGAGGTCATATTGCAGCTGTACAGGACATTGGTTAGGCCACTGTTGGAACATTGTATGCAACTCTGATCTCCTTCCTATCGGAAAGATGTTGTGAAACTTGAAAGGGTTCAGAAAAGATTTACAAGGATGTTGCCAGTGTTGGAGGATTTGAGCTATAGGGAGAGGCTGAACAGGTTGGGGCTGTTTTCCCTGGAGTGTCAGAGGCTGAGGGGTACCTTATAGAGGTTTATAAAATCATGAGAGGCACAAAAGACTTTTCCCTGGGGTGGGGGAGTCCAGAACTAGAGGGCATAGGTTTAGGGTGAGAGTGGACCTGAGGGGCAACATTTTCATGCGGAGGGGGGAACGTGAATGGAATGAGCTGCCAGAGGAAGTGGTGGAGGCTGGTACAATTGCAACATTTAAAAGGCATTTCGATGGGCATATGAATAGGAAGTGTTTGGAGGGATATGTACCAGGTGCTGACAAGTAGGACTAGATTGGGTTGGGATATCTGGTCGGCATGGACGGGTTGGACCAAAGGGTCTGTTTCTGTGCTGTACATCTCTAAGATTCTATGACTCTATATGGTTTATGCTGCTCGTGCCCTACTGCTCTCTTCATTGAACCAGGTTTGTTCCCCTGGCTTGATGGGAATGGTAGAGTGCAATATATGCCAGGCCATAACATATGATGTTGAAATAGATTCTGCTGCTGATGGTCCGTGGTACCTCATTGGCGCCCAGTCTTGAATTGCGAGATCTGTTGGAAGTCTATCCCATTTAGCATGATAATAGTGCATTTTAAATATGTGATAGTCACATGGTAATTGGCAGGACGTTTCCTTACACATGTTAAACCTGGTGCCATGAGAGTTTAGGGGTTCTGGGATTGTATACCACTGTGTTTCCACCTTTGCTGGGCTTGTCCAGGTCAAGAAAGTGAATACGGGAATACTGCATTTCAAGCAGCTGCTTTTGTGCAGAACAGACAGAAAAATGATGGCTTCATAATAGGAGAACTGGAAAGCTTGCCTTCTCTCTCTCACTTTCTCTCATTTCCAGTCCCTTGGAGTAAAGGATAGACCCTTTAGAACAGAGATGAGAAGAAACTTCTTCAGCCAGAGAGTGGTGAATCTTATGGAATTCATTGCCGCAGAAGGCTGTGAAGGATAGGTCATTGAGTATATTTAAGACAGAGATAGAGAGGTTCTTGATTGTTAAGGGGATTAAAGGTTATGGGGAGAAGGCAGGAGAATGGTGTTGAGAAACGTATCAGCCATTATGAAATGGTGGAGCAGACTCGAGAGGCCGAATGGTCTGATTTCTGCCCCAAGTCAGGGCAGAACTAATACACCTAATGGTAAGGTCCTAGGGAGTGTTGCTAAACAAAGAGACCTTGGAGTGCAGGTAGATAGGATAGTGAAGAAAGTGTTTGGTATGCTTTCCTTTATTGGCCAGAGCATTGAGTACAGGAGTTGGGAGGTCATGTTGCAGCTGTACAGGACATTGGTTCAGCCATTTTTGGAATATCGCATGCAATTTTCGTCTCCTTCCTACTCGAAGGATGTTGTGAAACTTTAAAGGGTTCAGAAAACATTTACAAGCATGTTGCGAGGGTTGGAGGGTTTGAGCTATAGGGAGAGGCTGAATAGGCTAGGGCTGTTTTCACTGGAGCATCAGAGGCTGAGGGGTGACTTTACAGAGGTTTATAAAATCATGAGGAGCATGGATAGGGTGAAGAGGCAAAGTCTTCTCCATGGGATGGGGGAGTCCAGAACTAGAGGGCTTAAGTTTAAGGTCAGAGGAGAAAGATTTAAAAGGGACCTATGGGGCAACATTTTCACGTAGATGGAGCTATGCATATGGAATGTGCTACCAGAGGAAGTGGTGGAAACAGGTACACAATTACAACATTTAAAAGGCATCTGGATGGGTATATGAATATGAAGGGTTTAGAGGGATATGGGCCAAGTGCAGGGAAATAGGGCTAGGATGATTTTAGGATATCTGATTGGCATGGAGGAGTTGTACCAAAGGGTCTGTTTCTGTGCTGTATACCTTTGTGACTCTATGACTCCATGTCTTATGATCTTATGGTCTATCTCTCTCAGCCTCTCCAAAATCATGTGATGAACCAAATTCTCCAAGAACGCCAGAATATCTAAGAGTTTTGCAAATGCCAACCAAACAACTCATCAATTTACCAGCTACGGTCTCAGGTTGAAATCTAACAAAAAGTAACAAAGGTTGATGAGGGCAGAGCAGTGTACATGATCTATATGGACTTCTGTAAGGTGTTCAACACGAATCATTATGATAGACTGGTTAGCAAGGTTATATCTCATGGAATACAGGGAGTACTAACTATTTGGATACAGAACTAGCTCGAAGTAGAAGGCAGAAGGTGGCGGTGGTGGAGGGTTGTTTTTCAGACTGGAGGCCTGTGACCAATGGTATGCCACAAGAATTGGTGCTGGGTTCACTGTTTTTCATTATTTATGTAAATGATTTGTATGTGAATATAGGAGGTCTGGTTAATAGGTTTTCAGCTGACACCAAAATTGGAGCTGTAGTGGTCAGCAAAGAAGGTTATTTCAGAGTATAATGGGATCTTGATCAGGTGGGCCAATGGGCCGAGGAGTGGCAGATAGAACTTAACTTAGATAAATGTGAGGTGCTGTATTTTGGAAAGGCAAATCAGGGCAGGACTAATAGCCTCATTGATAAGGTCCTGGGGACTGTGGCTGAACAAAGAGATCTTGGAGTGCAGGACCATAGTTGCTTGAAATTGGAGTCACAGTTCAATAGGATAGTGAAGAAGCAAGAATAAGCAAGAATAGTATGCTTGCTTTTATGAGTCAGTGCATTGAGTAAAGGAATTGCAGGGTCATGCTGCGGCCATTTTTGGACTATTGTGTGCACAGGGCATTGGTTAAGCCACTTTTGGAATGCTGTGCGCAATTCTGGTCTCCCCGCTTTTGGAAGGATGCTGTGAAACTTGAAAGGGTTCAGAAACTATTTACAAGGATATTGCCAGCGTTGGAGTGTTTGAGCTACAAGAGTAGGCTGAATAGGCTGGGGCAATTTTCCCTGGACCATTAGCAGCTGAGGGGCATGGATAGGGTAAATAGCCAAGGCCTTTTCCCCTGAGTGAGGGTGTCCAAAACTAGAGGGCATAATTTTAAAGTGAGAGGAGAAAGATTTAAAAGGGACCTAAGGGACAACTTTTTCACACAGAGGGTGGTGCATGCATGAAATGAGTTGTCAGAGGAAGTGGTGGAGGCTGGTAAATTATAGCATTTAAAAGGCATCTGGATGGGTATATCAATAGGAAGGGTTTATAAGGATATGGGCTAAATGCTGGCAAATGGGACTGGATTAGTATAGGATATCTGGTCAGCATGGATGAGTTGGAGTGAAGGGTCTGTTTCTGCACTGTACATCTCTAAGACTCTGTGACTCTCTGAACTTTAAACTGGGCATTCTTATTGTTTCCTCGTTTACTCTACACTCCTCCCTTTCAAAAGTCATACCCATATTTGTATGTGTTTGATAGTATAGTATAAATTTATTTTCTTTCAAGAACACCATGTAGTTGGCTCCTTAATTTTGAACTAGTTCTATACATTTATTTAAAATGGGATATAGCTACATGCTTAGTAGAATGTTTAAAATATTTTTTACTGTTGCTAAACGAGGAAGTTAAAATAAACTGGGACCTGATCCCTTGCTTCTAACCTGCTCATTGCATTACCAGCACTGAATTACAGCGCACCTGCAGTTTTGAGTTGTGTTTTTGTGATAACGCTCAAGCAGATTTTGTTATTGATTTTTGAAAATCAAATGCAGGTCAAAGTTGACACCGTGCACCTCATAAAGGCAGCACAGAAGTTTAGCAGGAAAAACTGTTGTTTGTACCATCAATCACAGGAAATCACCATTGGATTATTGGATTTTAGGCCAATACTATAATTGCAAATATCATTGGGACTAACTTTTTCAGCAAAGGGATAGAATACAGGGGCTTCAATTTGACCCTACAAGGTATTGTCATAGCAGAATGAAAGCAATTGGAGTCTCATTTAGAAGATTGCAAACACTTCAAATATTGTAAGGTAGAATGAAGTAAAATGACTGATATTTTCTCAGATATTGACACTTGTTTTTGAAATGTTTTTCCAGATGGATAGACAATACTCCAGTGGATTATCTCGCCTGGGAAAATCATGAACCGAATTTTGCAAATAATGACGAGAACTGTGTTACCATGTACAGTCACTTGGGTAAGAAAATACTGTGCTTGATTGCAGACTTCAGCATGTATTTACCAGGTGTGGATGAAATAGTTGTTAATGAGAGAGTCAAGCCAAATTCCTTTGCTGAAGTGCATGTGTGTTTCATGATATAATAAAGTTTTGCCATCTTGGGAGCTGGAACAGGACCTGGAGGGCATGAACCAGTAGCATTATATTAAACGGGAGGGCTAGACTAATTAAGCTGTGTTGGTGGGACTAGGTGTTTAAGAAAGATGTAGTAAAGGGGTTGACGGTTATCAAAGAAGGCCTGTGGGATATTTATCTTTATTAGCCATGCCATAGAGCATAAGAGCTGGGAGGTTATGCCGAATGTACAGTGTTCAGCCTAGACACTATTCTATTAAGATATTAAAATGATTTATGAAGATGTTGCCAGGGCTGGAGAATATTAATAATAATGACAGTATGGATAGTCTAGAATTTTCTTTTGCAACAGAGGAGATTGAGGGGGGATATAACTAAAGTGTATAAAATGGTAATGTGCTACATGGGTCTGGTCAAAGATACTGACTAGCATCATGACAGAAAGGTGGCTGAGAGAGACAGGACATGTACTTTGGTGCTTGGATGTACACTATTGGACGGGAAAAGAATGTGGGCTGACAAAAGAAGATCTGGCAAAGTACATATAAGGAGGTCATCATCCACTTTGGTTATAGTGAGAGATTGTGAAGGATTTTGTGAAGGGGGAGTCTAATTACCTGTTGTGCCACCTGACTGGGGATTTTAATCAAATTAAGTAAGTATAGATATATATAAGAAGGCTCCATTCTCCTTGTTGAGGGCCTCATACCAGGAGGTATAAATTTAGATTGAGAAATTAGAGGGGATTTGAGGATTTAAGGGGATTTTATGGTGGGAGATCTGGAATTCTCTGTAAAAAAGGCTGGTAAGGGTTAACATCCTCATGACATTTTTGAGAAGAACTTGAATTTTCACTATAAGGGACATAGCCTACATGACTATAGACTAATAACTAGAAACTGGAATTAGGCTGTAAGGTTACCTGATGACCAGTGCAAACTTGATGGGCAAAATGGCTGACTTACTTGCAGTAAATTTCTATGATTCAAAGAGGGCTAAATGATTATCAACAGGGAAAAGAAAATGGGTTGAAAGTTATCTGAAGGCAACTATGAGCTTTATGAATACGGGTATTTAATATAAAAGCAGGAAAGTTATGCTCAATTGTTATAAACCTTTTGCTTGGTCATAATTTGAATATTGTGTTCAGTTCTAGTTGCCACTCTTTACAAATATACAAGGTATAAGAACTAGAAGACCATGGATATGGGAAATTGGATTAGTGTGCCTTTAGTGGTAACTATGTTGGTGCAGACTTGATGGGTTAAAGTGTCTTTCTGCATAGTATGACTTTATGACTCTATGACAGTTTGGCTGTGTGCCTTCTCTGTTATTAATGCAATCATGGCTGACCATCTGACTTAATTCTACTTGCCTGCCAAATCCCAATAGCCCTTAATTTGGTGAGAAGCTAAAGATCTATCTCAGCCTTATGTATGAGGAAGAACATGAAGGGCCTTAGTTATAAGGATAGGTTAAGGAATGCTCTATTCTAGGAGTAAAGTGTTTTGATGGGAGATTGATCCGGGTGTACAAAGTAGACGTAGACAAAGATAATCTGGTTCCATTAGCTGATAGGACAAGGACGAAAGGACACAATTTTAAGATTTTACGCAAAAGATGAAGGGATGATGGTGGAAGAACTTTTTTTTAAATGCAGCAAGTGTTAAAAACATGGAACTCACTCCATACAAGCAGAGATGATTAATAACTTGAAAAGAAAATTGAATAGGTTCTTGAGGGAAATTAACCTTGAAGAATAACATGATGGAATGGAAGAATACAAATGACTGGTTTGCTGTACAGAGAGTTCAGATGGTCTTGGAGGAGGCATTGATCTTCTCTTGTGGCATATTGACTTTATGACTCTGTGAAAGTAAGTACATAAATGAAAGCACGAACATATCCTTGTGACTCATTGAATCTTTGAACACAAAACAGTTTATAAGTGATTTTCATGACCGTGAGTGGGAGCAAAATTAAATTTTATCATACATCACTTTAAATTCCAGTTCAAGAATGACACACCTGATGGTGAAAGTACATTTTCTGCTAAGCATGAAAGTGCTCTTTTTTTTGGTTTTCAAGGATTCTGGAATGACATGAACTGTGGGCATCCATTCCCTTTCATATGTGAAAGAAGTAACAGTTCAATCAACACAACAATTGCTCCCACGGAAGCTCCTGGCCCAGGAGGATGCCCTCAAGACTGGATTCCATTTGGAAGGAAGGTATTTATTTACAAAACTGTGAAGATTTAAGAAGCCATTCAGTGGGCCGCTGATGAAATAGAATAAGCTGAACTTTCTTCTCCTCTCCATCACCTCAGGGAGGAAAGTAGAGATGGACAATAAATCCTCCCCTTGCTAGGTCCACCCATATCTCAAGAATCAGTGAAAGGTATAAGTCAGAAAACTGCAGAAAGACAGTAGGTGAGGGGTAAGAGGAATGAACACCTGCTAAGTCTTTGCTGCTGTTCTGTGGCCCTCTGATTTACTGATGATCCATTTGTTAATCACTGAGAGAACATGGGGATTGTGAGATTGAATGTATAAGTCAATGTAACCAGAGTGCATCATGATGTCACTTTGTTTGAAGATAAATTAGAGGGTAAACCAGTTTGTGCTGCTGGCATTTTAATATGTACAAGCTGTATTCAGAACCCACATGTGCCATGGGTAAGCTCTAACCTCAGTTATTCATCAAACATACAAGGCTGGATTTTCTATGGACCGCAGGACCCTGATTCTGGGATCGAATTGGTGCTCCCAAGTCCCGATTTACTCGGACCCAGACCGGTGGAAGAATATTCATATTGGGGAATTCCTACTTGTTCTTCTCTGGGCTTGCTGTCCAATTAAGGATAGGGGAGATGACCAGAGGAGAGGCAGGCTCAATGCTGCTGGCTGAGATCCAGAGTACCAGCAGATCTAAGATTCTCAGTAGTCTTACCAGGTGAGGGGTCACTGCTCAAACAGGTCGTAAATCTTGAAGTTGTTTCAATGTGAAGGTACCGTGGTTAGCCTAAACATCATGGGGAGGATGCTGGGATATAGAATAGTGAGCAAATCGTTTGGAAGGAAAACCCCTCCAGTCAATAGATACCAGCCAATACTACAATCATTCCTTGATAATCATAGAATTATAGAATCCCTACAGTGTGGAAGCAAGCCACTGAGCCCATCGAGTCCACACTGCCCCTCCGATGCAGACTCCCCTCCCTCTCCCTGTAATTCTGCATTTCCTCTGGCGAATCCACCTAGCTTGCACATCACTGGACACGACGGGACAATTTTTAGCATGGCCAATCCATCTAACCTGCATATCTGTAGATTGTGGGAGGAAACCAGAGCACCCGGAGGAAATCCACGCAGACTTGGGGAGAATGTGCAAACCCTACAATGGTAGCCTTTACTTTGGTGTCTTCCAGCCTCCGACTCTGATAGCTCCATGGCCTGGAGAGAATCTGCTACCATTGAGCTGGTAAACTCTGCAAATAGCGAAATAAGAGATGATACAAACCAGCTCATACTTGGGGCTTAATAATGCAAATTGATTATCCACTTCTGTGGGCTGGACAGCTGACCTGCTTCCTGGCTTGCAGCTGAGAAAGCTCCCTGATATTGGGAATGTACTAGGGTACTTTCCTGTTATGACTTTTCCATTTTTCCCAGCAATTACCCTGCCTCCAAGTCCACTACCTTGGGGCCAAGAAAATGCCTCACACAAAATGGATGTTTGACTGTGGATGAATCCAGGAATGTGGAATTTGAGTCTGTTCTAAAAAAACTATTAGATTATTCCATAATGAATATGAAATTTATGCCAATCAGAATCAAGTGTAACATTAAGCTTTTTATTTTTATTATTTGATCTTGAGATCTGAGCAACACTGACAAGGCAACATTTATTACCCATCATGAACTGCCCTTGTTTGTGAGCTTCCCTCTTGAACTGTTGCTGCCAATCTGGTGTGAGTATGACCCAAGTGTGAATTCTGCAGCAGTTAATTCAACTCAATGGCTTGTTAGGACAGTTAAGAATACAGTATGGAGTCAATCACATTTCTGTGGATACTGAATCATGTGTAAGTTAGATTTTAAGGATAACAAATTTCCTTTCAGAAAAGACATTAATGAACCAGATGCTTTTTTATTGCAATCCAGTAATTTTGTGGTATCCATTTCTGAGATCGGCTTTCATTCCAGATTTAATGAATTGAATTTCACTTCTCCATTTGGCCTGACAGTGTTTGAACTTGTCTTTGAAGAATTAATCCAAGCTCTGGATTACTGGTCCAATAACTATCATATTCGCCTTGCTTGTTAAGCGTTTTGAGGAAATCATAAATATGTTGAACTGAAGAATGACTGTTGACTTCCAAACATCCTGCTTTTGACCACAAACCAGTAATATCTGCTGAAAATATATGATAAATGATGCTGGGTGAGGACTCTGTCAGTTAACAAGCACAGTGCCATTCCTTGAGGTGATAATATATTGCTTTGAATTAGAAAGGGTGGCAGATTTCCTCATCTAAAAGGCATTACTGAATTACATGTTTTGTTTTTATCAACAACCTGGTAATCTCAGGATTTTTAGTAATGATTCCAGATATATAATCTCATGAAATTTAAATGTCTTCCAGTTGCCTTGCTATATGTTGAACTCGCAGCTCTGGACCATTAGTCTGGGCTTTGAATTTACTAATGCAGTAGCATTACAACTATGCTACTATTCTCCTTTGACTCAATGTATACACATGTAATGCCCAATAATGTCACAACAGATGTATAACAGACAAAACACTTGCTGGATGATTTTATCATGATTTATACCAATTTCCAAGTCTCTTCCTCCAAAGTTACACCAGTGAGGGTTGAAGCCCTGGAGAAATCCATCCCAACAGAATGTCTTTAAGAGCTGTAAATTAACTGTCTGCTGAAATATTAACTGCACTTGAAGTGTTTGGGCAGTAAATTTCAGTGCTTTGGGATTTATCTAAATTATGGTTCACTACAATTACTACAATAGTTGCGGAATTGATGGAGTACTCTAAAACTAAAATAAAGTTTACATAGGAATTAATAACTACTTCAAATTGTATCTATGCATTAAGACACAAAGATATTGAGTAACCATGTTATAAATTTAAAGTTTCTGATTGCAATGGCCTAAATATTTTTTTCAGACTACGTATTGACATCCATAATATCACAAGAAGTAGGTAAAGGAGTAGGCCTTGGTCCTGCTCCACCATTCAGTAGGATCTTTGCTGGTCTGACATTCCTCATGTCCACTTTCTGCCTTTTCCCCATAACCCTTGATTTCCTCACTGATCACGAATCTATCTACCTCAGCCTTCAATATACACATGTCCCCACAACTGTCTTTGGCAAGGAGTTCCAAAGACACACAACCCTCTGATAGAAATGTTCCTTTTCATCCAGTCTTAAAATGACACCCACTACAGGTTGTTCTGCTATAACACGTGTTTCATCAAGGCAAATTGGTTGTAATGCAATTGATGAATACGGGACGCTATTTCTAAAGCATGAACTTTTCAAACGAGCGTTTGCTGCAATGCGATTGCTTTGCCAATGGTTAAAGTGCTTTTTTTAATTGTGCGATTTTTATATAGTGTGGGGTCACACAAGAACACAGCCATTGCATTATAAAAGAACTACCTGCAATTCTGAGGCTATGCCATCTGGTCCTAGATACTTCCATGAGGCGAAACATCCATTCAACATTTACCCTGTCAAGCCATTTAAGAATTTTACATGCTTCAAGGAGATCACCTCTTATTCTTCTAACCTCCTATGAGTAGAGTCCCAACTTGTTTAGCCTTGTCTCCAAAGATAATCCATCACATCAGAGATCATCCCAGTGAACCTTCCCTGAACTGCCTCCAATGAAATATGTCTTTCCTTATAAAAAGTGACCAAAACTACTCCCAGGACTCAAGAAGTGGTCTCACCAGCACTTTGTACAGTTGTAGTAAAACTTCCTAACTCGAATACTATGTGCTAGCTTTCTGCATTTAATGTACAAGTAACCCCAAGCCCCTTGGTGTTGCAACTTGCTGCAGTTTTTGTCCACTTAAGTGACACTAGGTTCTTTTATTTTCCCTTCCAAAATGAACAACTTTATACTGAAAACAACAAATGCTGGAGATCACAGCAGGTCCGGCAGCATCCATAGAGGGAGAGCAAGCTAATGTTTCGAGTCTAGATGGTGCTTTATCAGAGTTGAAGTGGAGCATTTGTTGTTTCAGTATAGATTCCAGCATCTGCATTAACTTGTTCCTAAACTTCACATTATACTTTATTTGCCAACTTTTTGTGCATTTACTTAATTTATCACCATCTCTCCGTAAATTGTTTACATACCTCTCAAAACTTGCCTTTCTATCTACTTTTGTGTTATCTGCAAATTTGATGATAGTACATTCACTTCCTTCCTCCAAGTCATTAATATATATTGTAAACAGTTGCAGTCCCAGCACTGATCCCTAAGGAATCCCATTGGTTACTGTTTGACAGCCTGATAAACGATCCCTTATTCCCACTTGCTGTTCCCCATCCACGGCAGAATTACTCTCCAGTCAGGCTGATCCATAATAATGTGTTATGAAAAAAATTGTTATGTTTTGTGCTGCAAAAAACAGAATGTAAAGGGTTAACACCTACCAGCAGAGAACTATTATCAGAATAGATGTGTCACCTTCAAGGTGACCACACAATGGCAGCCTGTGATGTTAAGTTTAATTAGGATTATGCACAAGTAATCCTAAATAACATTTGTCAAAAAACATTGTTTTTGCATAAATTGAAATTTCACGTTATTTCATATGTACAACATGGTCACAACCAATCTGATATGAGAACCTTCCTAATCACACACCAGGTTCTGAGATGCTCAAGATTTGACACATTCATGCCTACTCAAGTGGAACCTTGAGTTTCTGTTTCTGGGGCTTTACAACCTTATGAAGAGAGATTGAATAGACAGGGATTGTATTCCTTTGTGCAGGTGACATTGAAGGGAACACAATTGAACTGTATCAAATTATGAGTTGCATAGGCAGGTTAGACAGGAAGGAATGGTTGCCCCTAATGGAGGAATTGGGGGAATAGATTTACAGTAAGGAGCAGGAGTTTCAGATATGAGGATGTGAGGATTTGTTTTTCAACTAGAAGGTGGTGGGAACATATTGCCTTTAGGCATGGTAGAGGAAAAAACCGTCAGAACATTGAAGAAATCTTTAGATGTGCACTTGAGATGCCAAGGCCTATAAGGCTCTGGACTAACTGCTGGGAAATTGGTTTAGAATAGTTAGGTGCTTTTTTTTATTGATAGCCTGAATGGCCTTTCTCTGTGCTGTAGACTTTTATGACTCTAAAATAGAACAATCATTATTGGCTACCCTTCATGCATTGCACTTACACTATGGGCAATTTAGTATGGCCGATTCACCTAACCTACACATCTTTGGATTGTGGGAGGAAACCGGAGCACCCGGAGGAAACCCACGCAGACACGGGGAGAATGTGCAAACTCCACACAGACAGTCACCCGAGGCTGGATTTGAACCTGGGACCCTGCAGCAGTGCTAACCACTGAGCCACCATGCCATCCATCATTGTCTGTATATGTGACACTGAACTTGAGAAATTGGCGAGGATATAAAAGTAACAATGTTCTCTATCACTCTGCCAATAGTTAGGGCAAATTTTGCTTTGTAGCTTTGATTTGATTTGATTTGATTTATTGTCGCCACATGTATTTGAGTACAGTGAAAAGCTTTGTTTTTGAGCAGTGCAGGCAGATCATAGTAAACAAAGATATAGAGATCAAAGCGTGCTTAGACAGAGCAAGGCATACAGATTACACTGCACAGCAGGTGTATAAAGCAAGATTAGCAAGATCAATGTTATTTGAAGTTAGAGAGTCCGTTCATCAGTCTAACAATGGCAGGGTAGAAGCTGTTCTTGAAACTGTTGGGTGCATGTGTTCAAGCTTCTGTATCAGCTGCATGACAGAAGAGGTCAGAAGAGAGCATTACTGGGGTGGGAGGAGTCATTGATAATGTTGGCAGCTTTTCTGGGAATGGGAAGTCTTCATAGTGTCCATGGATGAGAAGTAGGCTTCTGTGATGCTCTGGTTCTCTGCACACAATCTTCTGTCATTTTGTATGGTCCTGGGCAGAACAGTTGCTGTACCAGGCAGTTATGTGCTCAGACAGTATGCCTTCTATGGTGCATCTGTAAAAGTTGGTGAGGGTCCTCATGGACATACCAACTTTCCTAACCTTCCTGGGGGAGGAAGAGGCATTGTTGTGCCTTCTTGACCATTGCATCATGGGAAGTCCAGAACAGATTGGCGGTTATCATCACCCCTAGGAATTCAATGCTCTCAGCCCTGTCTATCTTAGCTCTGTTGATGTAGGTGGGAGCATGTCCTCCTCCTTTCTTCCTGAAGGCAATGATCAGTTTTTATGTTTTGCCAACATTGAGACAGAAAGGTTGTTATTATTGTACCACATTACCAAGCCCTCTATCTCCTTCCTGTATTCTGACTCATTGTTGTTTGACATCCATCCTACCACAGTAGGGTTGTCAGCAAACTTATTGATGGTATTTGTTCAAAATTTGGCGACATATTGGTGTACAGGAAGTACAGTAGGGGGCTGAGAATGCATCATTGAGGGACTCCAGTGTTGAGGGTTATTGTGGAGGAGATGCCTCCTTCAGTCATTGTGGTCTGTGGGTCAGGAAGCTGAGGATCCAGTTGCAGAGGGTGGAGCCAAGACCAAGGTCACAGAGTGTTGAGATCAATCTGGAGGGGATTATGGTGCTGAAGGTGGAGCTGTAATTGATGAACAAGAGTCTGACGTAGATGTTCTTGTTGTCCACGATGGCTCAGTGGTTAGCACAGCTGCCCATAGCACCAGGGAGCTGGGTTCAATTCCAGCCTCAGGTAACTGTCTGTGTGGAGTTTGCACATTCTCCCTGTGTCTGTATGGTTTTCCTCCGGGTAGTCCAGTTTCCTCCCACAATCCAAATAAAGATATGCAGGTTAGATGAATTGGCCATGCTAAATTGCCCATAGTGTTCAGGAATGTGTAGGTTAGGTATTAGTCAGGAGTAAATGGAGGATAATAGGGTAGGGAAATAGGTCTGGGTGGGTTACTCTTCGGAGGTCAGTGTGGACTTGTTGGACCGAAAGGCCTGTTTTCACACTATAGAGATTCTATGATTTGTTCCAGGGATAAGTGCAGGGCTAGGGATATGGCATCTGCTGTGCACTTGTTATGCCGATAGGCAAACTGTAGGGGATCAAGGCCGGCTGGGAGGCTGGAGTTGATGTGGGTCATGTCCATCCTCTCGAAGCACTTCACAATTATGGACAGCCACTGGGTGGAAGTCATTAAGGCACATTGCATGTGCTTTCTTAGGTAATAGGATGATGGTAGTGTTCTTGAAGCTTTGGGGACTTTGACTTGTAGGAGGGAGAAGTTGAAGATATTGGTGAATATCTCTGCTAGTTGGTCTGCACAGGATCTGAGTGCTTGGCTGGTGACACCGTCTGGGCCCATCACTTTCCTAAGGTTGTCTCCCAGGAAGACCGATCTGAAGTCTGCAGCAGTGACTGAGGGAACAGGAGTGTCTGGGGCTGTCAGGGAAGGTGTCACTGCAACTCTGGCATTCTGCTCAAACTGAGCATAGAAAGCATTGAGGGCATCAGGGAGAGATGTGCTTTTGTCCATTATCTTGTTCTGCTTAATGTTTTATCCTGTAATGTGTAGGCCTTGCTACAGGTATCCACATGGTTGGTTTGGGTCTCTAACTTGGTCCGGTACTGCCTCCTGGTATCTCTGATGGCTTTGCAGAGGTCATTTCTAGATTTTCTATATAGGTCTGGATTGTCTGACTTGAATGCCTCACACTTGGTCTTCAGTAAGTAATGGATTTCCCATTTCATCCAAGGTTTTTGGTTGGAGTACACTGGGATTGGTTTCTTTGGCATGCAGTCCTCCAAGCACTTGCTAACGAAGTCCATGACATTGATGGCATACTCATCTAGGTTGCCTGCTGAGTTCTTGAATATGGTCCAGTCCACTGATTCCAAACGGTCCTGGAGAAGCTCTTCTGTTGCCTCAGACCAGTTTCAGCTTCTGTTTGTAAACTGGGAGGAGGAACACAGTGCTGTTATCTGATTTTCCGAAGTGAGGTTGGGAAATGGAGTGGTAGGCATCTTAGATGGTTGTGTAGCACTGGTCAGTATGTTCAATCCTTTAGTAGGAAGGAGACGGTGTTGGTGGTATTTTGGCAGCATCCTCTTGAGGTTGGCCTGATTGGAGTCAGAGGCCTTGATGAATAAGGCCTCGGGGAGCTTTGTCTTATTGAGGAAAGTCAGAGGGCAAACACAGTGCTATTGCACTTTGAATTCAGTCTTTTAATCCATAAACAACTGATGGTTCAGGAAAATCCCAATCATCCCGGGTTGGTCAGGTATTTTGCTCAACACAGTGTAATGCTGAAACCAGCACAAAGCCAATAATAATAGTTACTTAAATGGCTTTACTTTTACAAGTTTACTGATCATGCATCCCAACAAAAATAAACTCTTTAAAAAAAAGTTAAATAGTTAAATCAATAATTTTTCAGGAATGGAGTTTTGTGGCTGCCTTTCACTGTTCACCTCACATGCATCAATAGAAGCAAGAATTTAATGCATACATGCTTACACAAAATCTGACTTAGTAAAAGGAATATCAAAACTGAAATCTTACAAATTAAAAGTCAGTTTCCCACCCAACCCTACCTGGTTAGGTATATTACAGCCGGTGTGAAGCCAAGATATCATGAAAGGATCTTTGGGAATTGCTATCACATCGCAAGGCATAATCTTATTGATGACTTTGATCCCTGCATGTAATGACTTGTTTTCATTGCAGAATAGAAATTAAATTGCCTCAATAAATTGCAGAATAACTGGGTAAAACAAAACAAAGGTAATAAATGAAGCCGTGAATATTAGTGGGAAAGTTTTGAGATCTTCCATTCCCAGGCTCAACTTTCTGATCTTAAACAGGTGAGGTGATGATCTCGTGATATTATCACTGGATTGTTAATCCAGAGACTCAGGTAATGTTCTGGAGACATGGGTTCAAGTCCTGCCATGGTAGATGGTGAAATTTGAATTCAATAAAATATCTGGAATTAAGAATCTAATAATGACCATGAAACCGTTGTCAATTTTCAGGATAAGTCTGGCTGGCCCACTAATGTCCTTTACAAAACTGCCATTCTTACCTGGTCTAGCCTACATGTGACTCCAGACCTATAGCAATGTGGTTGACTCTTAACTGTCCTCTGGGCAATTAGGGATGGGCAAATAAGTGCTGGCCCAGCCAGTGATGCCCTCATTCCATTAATGAAAGGAAATCTTCAATATACGTTCACTTGCAGGAAATGCAAGAGCAGCTTCACAATATGTGCCTCTAACTTTTTAAATAAAATTTTGCTAATAGAAAAGAAAATGATATGTCACCCATATTCTTTGTCCTGAGAATTGGTTGAGCTTAGTTGGCTGGATTGTTGGTTTACAGATCAGCGTGATGCCAACAGTGTGGGTTCAATTCCCATCACCAGTTTGAGGTTACCATGAAGGACTCTTCTTCTCCACCGCTTCCTTCACCTGAGGTCTGGTGGCCATCAGGTTAAATCACCACCAGTGAGGGAGCAGCCCCTATGGTCTGGTAAGACTATGATGACACAACCATGGTCCCTTTGTCAGAGAATCAAATTCTTTGTCCTTCAACAACTCCCAATTCTCTACAAAGCATGAGTCTATTTAATAAACTAAATATTTGGAGCAATAGCCTGTGATAAGATACAAATGAACACTTTGTCCTGATGAGCAACCTCTGTGTCATCTTTAATGACTTCTTTTTTCCCTATTGAAACATCTTTGACTTCCTTTTCATAAGTGCCATAATATTGGGTGATTCTCTGAACTTTCCTCTTCTGTTTCTCCTCATCTCTACTGTGCTACATTTTCTTCTGTATTATTGTATTGTTATATGTTGAAATCAGAACTTACTGTGACTCAAATAAATTCTTCATCTGGGAGCAGAACAACTCAACGACTTTCTTCCTCTTCCATTCTTCTTGACTCCACAGGCCCTAAAAAACTCAGTAAAAACCGAAAGAACTGTGGATGCTGTACATCAGAAACAAAAGCAGACATTGCTGGAAAAGCTCAGCAGGTCTGACAGCATCTGTGAAGAGAAATCAATGCTAGTGTTGCGGGTCTGGTGACTGGTTCTGAGGAAGAGTAATCAGATCTGAAACATTAACTCTGATTTCTCTTCACAGATGCTGCCAGACCTGCTGAGCTTTTCCAGCAAGTTCTGTTTTTGTTTAACAAACACAAGTTTGGCATCACTTTACCACTGCTTCTTAATTTTCCTCAATTGCTTTCCAGTTCTCTGCATCTCATATCATGAGTATGCCTCCTATCTGAAATTCCTCAATATTGTTTGATGAAACAGGGCCTGCCAGAAACCATAATAATGAGTTACTGATAACAATGCAAATCTTCAGTAATATTCAATGATGAACCTGAATTCTGATGTGATATTGCTGCACATTTCTAAAAATATTACTCTGCGTTATACAGTCTAATAACTTGGCACATTTTGATGCTCTTTTCTAGTGTTTCAAGTTTTATGGCAAGGAAGAAGCACAGCAACTGTCTTGGAAAGATGCGAGAGATATTTGTATAAAAGAAGAGGGAAACCTAGTGACAATTCAAAATGCTAAAGAACAAGGTATGTAATGGAATGCAGAGGGCTGGACTTTTTAAGGCCCCTTGGTTCCCACCTACTCCAGCTAAAATATCAGGGTTAATGAGGAACATGCCCAGGCGTCTGATAGTTGCCCCACCATGACTCAATGGTAGGAGTAGATTTAATTGCTTGAAGGCAATACGCCACTTTCTCAAGAAGGTCCACCACTCTGAGTGACCAGCCAGTCTGAGTGACCACCAGCTCTGTCGTGCCAGTAACACTGATTGCAGCAAATGATGGGCCTACTAGCATTTCCACATAAGCAAAAAGCTCAGGTCAATCCAGGTTTGGAGAGTCTCAGTGAGGATGGAGTAAGCAGGTTCAAGAGACTAGTGAAAGGCCTCAAGGAGTTCTGACAGAGTGCACCAAACAAGGGATACCCCCTCTTCCTTACCTAACACCAGCTTGTGCAGGTCAGACTTCTTGTGTGTTGCGACTTTCCCCCAGCACCATCCACACCCCACACAAATACCAGTAAATTACAGACAACAGTTGTGTGATGATGCCCTAAAGTAGCCATTAGTTTGACATTCCAGAGCTTCGACAGGCCTATAGATGGATGACTGCCTGTCATCTCTCTGCACACTGTTAAATTTCTGACAGCTTGGGCACTGTCTGTAAACAGTAATAGTGGTCAGGCCTCCTGCTGGATTTTAGGTGGTCCCAGCTCCTGACTCCGATGGGGGTGCATGAAATCCAGCCCATAGAGTCACTAACTGATGAGAAGTAGGCAAGTTAGCCCATTGATTCCATTCTTTTTCCCTAATTTTGTAGGTACCCAATTGATCTCCTGCAAGTGCCCAATGAAATTAATTTGGAAACTGTAAATTATTTCCCCTTCTACCATACTCATGGGCAGCAAGTTCCTAGTCATTACCACTTCCCTCATACAAATGTTCTTCCTTGCACTTTCCTTGCATCTCTTCCCAAAATCTTATATCTGTATCTCCTTGTCTTTCAGATTCCATCAGATAACAAGAAAAGATTTCCTTTACTTAAATCTGCCATAATCTTGTAAATATCTTGCAAATTTTTCCTCAATCTCCTTTGCTCCAAGAAAATAATATCATCAGTTTCAACTTAACCTTGTAATTAAAGACCACATCCTGTAATAAGGTTATCTCCATCCTCTCAAAGGCCCTTGCACCCTTCCTAAGGCTTGGCATCCAGAATTGGATGCTGTACTGCAATGGGAGCGTAAACTTGGGTTTTATGAATGTTCAGTCTAACATCCCTGCTTTTGTATTTAATGCCTCTTTTTATGATGCTCAAAATTCCACGTGTTTCATTGAATGTTTTCTGAATATGTCCTGACAACTGCAAAACTTCATGTACATGCACCCTCAGGTCCCTCTGTCCCTGCACTCTCTAGAATTCTGCAATTGGGCCAATATTATCTCTGCCTTTCCCTTATGCCAAAATGCTTCACTTTGCTCTTTTTTTATCTTCAACTCCATCTGCCACTTGTCTATCCATTCTGCTCCGTGTTCCATTTCAATCGATGACTATCATCCTCACTTCATGACACTATTGTAAATTTGGTACAATCAGCAAATGTAATTCCTTAGACCTTATTACCCTAATGGAAGCAGAAGCAGAAACGATCAATGATGTCAAAGTAAATTGTTTAGATACCTGAGGGTGATAACTTTGAAGGGACATGGGGTTTGAGTAGGGAGAATTGGAATGATGGGATTGTTCATTATGTATTTGATGGGCCAAATAGCCGCCTTTTGTTCCTTAAATAATTCTTTGAGTCCATGATTCTTACCCACCAATGATGTTCAAGTAATTGGCTTGTATTTGTTAACACTGTCCTTTCATCTGTCCTGAAATAATGATGTCTCATTTGCCAGAACAGAAGACATATCCACTCAAAACATAGGCAACCAATACAGTAATTACTGCTTCTCAATTTTCTTCTTTTCCATTACTTTTACCATCTCTGCTTCGACTAACATTTTGTCATATGTCATAGAGTCATAGAGTCATAGAGATGTACAGCATGGATACAGACTCTTCAGTCCAACCCGTCCATGCCGACCAGATATCCCAACCCAATCTAGTCCCACCTGCCAGCACCCGGCCCATATCCCTCCAAACCTTTCCTATTCATATACCCATCCAAATGCCTCTTAAATGTCGCAATTGTACCAGCCCCCACCACTTCCTCCGGCAGCTCATTCCATACATGTATTATCTTCTGCGTGAAAAAGTTGCCCCTTAGGTTTCTTTTATATCTTTCCCCTCTCACCCTAAACCTATGCCCTCTCATTCTGGACTCCCTGACCCCAGGGAAAAGATTTTGCCTATTTATGCTATCCATGCCCCTCATAATTTTGTAAACCTCTATAAGGTCACCCATCAGCCCCCAACACTCCAGGGAAAACAGCCCCAGCCTGTTCAGCCTCTCCCTATAGCTCAAATCCTCCAACCCTGGCAACATCCTTGTAAATCTTTTCTGAACCCTTTCAAGTTTCACACCATCTTTCTGATTGGAAGGAGACCAGAATTGCACGCAATATTTGTAATCTGAGGTAATTCTCCTCGCTGTCCACTACACCTCCAATTTTGGTGTCATCTGCAAACTTACTAACTGTACCTCTTATGCTTGCATCCAAATCATTTTTGTAAATGCCAAAAAGTAGAGGGCCCAGCACCGATCCTTGTGGCACTCCACTGGTCACAGGCCTCCAGTCTGAAAAACAACCCTCCACCCATGTCTTTCTCTTAAAAGGTGCTGACATGAAAAGTGCTCACTAAATATTCTGAATGTCAAAGCAATAATCCTCCTCTTTTTCCTGAAGAGGATCCATTCCACCTCCTGCTTTTCATTTCGTATTTACATGCCCTAAGATCATAAGACATGGGGGCAGAAATCTGCTGTGCCATTCATTCATGACTGATAAGTTTCTCAACCCGATTCTCCTGCTTTCTCCCTGTAACCCTTGATCACCTTGGTACTCAAGAACTTATCTATCTCAGTCTTAAATATACTCAATGACCTGGCCTCCACAGCCTTCTGTGACAAAGAATTCTATAGATTCACCACTTTCTGGCTGAAGAAGTTTCTCCTCATCTCCCTTCTAAAAGGTCTTCCCTTTACTTTATGCTATGCTCTTGAATCCTAGTCTCTGCTGCCAATGGAAACATCTTCCCAACATCCACTCTTTCCAGACCGTTCAGTATGCTGTATGTTTCAACTGGATCTCCCCTCATTCTTCTAAACTCCATGGAGTATAAACCTTGAGTCCTCAAACGTTCCTCACATGGTAAGGTTTTCATTCCTGGGACCATTCTCGTGAACCTCCTCTGAACTGGCTCCAGGGCCAGTATATCCTTCCTGAGATATAGGACCCAAAACTGTGCACAATACTCCAAATGTGGTCTGACCAGAGCCTTATTGAGCCTCAGAAGTATATCCCTGCTTTTATATTCAAGTCCTCTCAAAATAAATGCCACAATTGCATTTGCCTTCCTAACTACTGACTCAACCTGCAAGTTTACCTTGAGAGAATCCTGGACTAGAACTCCCAAGTTGCTTTGTCCTTCAAACTTTTGAATTTTCTCCCCATTTAGAAAATAGTCCATGCCTCTACTCTTCTTACCAAAGTGCATGACCTCACACTTTCCCACGTTGTACTCCATCTGCCACTTCTTTGCCCACTCTCCTAACCTGTCCAAGTCCTTTAACAGCCTCCCCGTCTCTTCAATGCTACCTGTCCATCAACATATCATATCATTTGCAAACTTTGCCAGAATGCCCTCAGTTCCTTCATCTAGATTGTTCATGTATAAAGTGAAAAGTTGTCCCAACACTGAGCCTTGTGGAACACCACTTGTCACCGGCTATCATCCTGAGAAGGACCCTTTACCCCCACTCTCTGATTTATGTCTATCCATGCTAGTACCTTGCCTCTGACACCATAAGCCCTTTCTTTACTCAGTAGCCTCCTGGCAGCACCTTGTCAAAGGCCTTCTTGAAGTCCAGGTAGATAACATCCATTGGCTCTCGTGGTCTAGTCTGATCACTATTTCCTCAAAGAATTCTAGCAGATTTTAGGCATGACCTCCCCTTGATGAAAACATGCTGACTTTGCCCTATTTGACCACACATTCCAAGTATTCTGAAGTTTTATCCTTCACAATGGATTTCAGAATCCCATGACTGAGGTTAAGCTAATCAGTCTATAATTTTTAAACCAGAAGATTAAATATGAGGGTAAGCTAGCCAGTAATATAAAGGAAGACTGTAACTTTTTAAATAGGGGTGTCATTTTAATAATTTTCCACTCCTCTGGGACCCTCCGTGATTCTAGCGATTCCTGAAAGATCACCACTAACGTCTCCACTATCTCTTCAGGTATCTCCCTTAGATCTCTGAAATGTAATCCATCTGGTCCAGATGATTTATCCACTTTCAGGCCATTCAATTTTTCTAACACCTCCTTTTTGGTGATGGCCACCATACTCAGCTCTGTCCCCTCACTCTCTTGAAATGTTGGGAAATTGCTCGTGTCTTCCACTGTGATTTTCCAGCAGCCCAATGTCCACTTTTGCTTCTCTTTTGGCCTTTATATATCTAACAAAAGTCCTACAGTCTTCCTTTATATTACTGGCTAGCTTACCCTCATATTTAATCTTCTCCCACCTTATTTCTTTCCTTGTTGCCCTCTGCTGGTCTTTCTAAGCTTCCCTATCTTCTGCTTTCCCACTGCCCTTTGCCACATTAAATGCCAGTAGAAAATTTAGGGTTAATTTTATATTAACATTCTATTCTCATTGTTTGTTTTCAGTCTCATCTTCCACTCTGCTTCCTCTCTCAAGCCATTAGATTTGACTATTTTTCACTTTAATAAATGAATGAAATGGATCACACTCCTTTTTGTTTTTGTTTTATCATGATCTCTCCAAATTTGTCCAAGGCATTGGCTCCCTTATCTTTCAGCTTTGCTAAAATATGCTATATTTGAAACATCTCCTCTTTAAAGATTATCAGTTGCAGCCAGTGATAATTATGGACAATAATGTTATATGTTTGGAGTTTCTACTTACTCAGAAGCTTACCTTTAATTTAAATCTACTTTCATTTTGGAAGCATTTTCTCATTCACTAGAAGCCAGAATTGTTTCAGCAATGAACACCAGCCAATATGAAAATTATTCATGGCTTATTATTTAATATATAAATGTAATAATTCAGTAATTGAAGGCTTTGTCTGTATCAAGTATAAATCTTTTCTTATTGTTTTAAAAGACTTTGTAGAGAAATTAATTAACAAAATTAAGGTAGAAATACAATGTTAAAGGGCAAATGCAACCCTGGATAGCAATTTGCATGAGGATCACAAAATAAAGAATGGCAGATAAAATATGGTAATGAGATATGTGGAAGATTACACTAAAATAATAATCCAGTAAGATAGACAAGCGCTTCAAGTTCTCGACACAAAACCTTCCAGTCATCAATGAGTTGGTAACATGAGGGCACAAACGTCTGATTAGCATCAAAATAATGGAGCAGAAAGTCTAGGAGGCACCAGCATGATGGTGAAGCAGAAACTATACTTTTTAAAAGTGATATAGATAAATATTTGAAAACGTAGAAATTCAAAAGAGGAGGAGGATGTGCAGGAAAATGAACCACAACAAATTGTTCTTTGAAGGAACCAGAACAGTATTGATGGGCTAAGTGGCTTCTTTTTGTTCATATTCAGAGCTCAAATTCCCATTCCAAGTTCCACAAGTCAGATCATTTAGAATTATTACAATGATTATATGTACACTGGGCATAGTTTTATTACTAACATCCAAATTTGGGATTAATTCTCTATTCTGTAAATGTGTTGCTCTGAAAAGTAATACAAGGCATCATTTTACATTAGAGGCGTTATAATAATTGCACATATTTTTTTTCAGTGCTGAGTGTCCATAATCTCAAATTTAAATCTGTTTCTCTCTGCAGCATTTATTACCATGAAGTTGGAAGGGTTTCCTGTGAATACTTGGATTGGATTAAATGATATTAATAAAGAGAGTAAATATCTGTGGACGGATGGAAGAGGAGTAAGGTATACTAACTGGGCCAAGGGTTTTCCGACTGGACAAAGGCATTCCTACGATGACCCAGTAAGTAGCAAACACACCCAACATTCTCTAGGTGTTAAGAAATTGTATTCACCTGCGTGTAATCTTCAGCCTCTTGAGGGAGGCTGTTAGGGCTGTAGAAACAGCAACAGCAGGCAACATTTAGAACTTGAAGAGAAGTGGTTAAAACTGGAATACAACTTACATTAATATTATTGGTCAGTTAACTATATATCTATGGATGTGATGAATCTCCTTACAAAACCTTTGAGAAATGAATTTGATGTGGAATCAAGGATTACTCTATAACTCGTTTGTTGCCCCAGGATCATTTGTATAGATCAGATGAATATTCACACCATTAATGCTGGGAACCGGGGAACTGGCCTCAAGAATTAGGTGAATGAGAATGGTGGTACTGCAATGGGGCTTCATTGGGCTGAGATTGTTGGCATTGAAAGTATTTAAACAAAGAAGAATTAATTTATTTTTTAATAATGTCCATTCTATATTTAACTTGGGCTGGTTAGGTCAGTTGGTTGTAATGCAGGGCAATGCCTACACTGTGGGTTCAATTCTCACATTGCTGAGGTAACCATACAGGACTCTCCTTCTTGAACCTCTCCCGTCTCCTGAGGCTTGATAACCCTCAGGTTAAACCACCCTCCGTCATCTTTCCCCAAAGAGCGAGCAGCCCTAGGTTTGGTAAGACTACAGTAACTTTCCTTTATTGCAACTGCAATTCTTTGTATTGCAATTGAATTCAAGAGCAAAGTTTTAAATGCCTCTGTTTCCTTGGACACCACATGATCCCTTGTACTCTGTGAGAAGAGAAATGCAATTATGAGCATTACAACATTGAACGTGACTTTTGCATTTGCATCTAACTATCCATTTGTAGGCAGCACATTTTAGATAACTGTTTCTTGCAAGTGAACTTCACCACCAGGAGTACAAAATTAGAACATTAATCTTTAATATCTAACAACTCCACTTCTTTACCTTCTTATGTGCTTCAGCGCCAGCAGCTAGAGTCTCCACAAAACCGGTTTTTGAATGTCTTAGGAACGTAAGAACATAGAAATAGGAGCAAGCGTAAGTCATTCGGCCCCTCATAACTGCCTAACATGCACCTCATTAGGTTTCTCCAATGATTTATTTTGTGTTAAAACAAAGTCTGTACGACTAATAAGGAGTTCTTTGACATTTTGTCACACACCCTGTCTGTGATGCTCCCAGGGCACATTATCAATTAGGTTTTGTCTGACACTCCTAGCTTAATTATGAACTTTCATTCATAACTTTTGAAAAAATGCTGGTGTCTTACTCATTCCTGACTTTTTTTTTGTTTTTATTATATGGGCAACTGATTGTGTTACTGTGAGTGTGAATACAAAGAAAGATGTTGGATCTTGGAGAGATGATTATTGTGATCTTAAAAGAAGCTTTATCTGCCAAAAGTACAAAGGTGAGCATTAGATTGCTGATTGTATGGCATTTCAAGACATGTTATTAATAACTTCAATAAGCTCAATTTTACCAGATATTGGCTAAGTGTCAATGTTGGTGAGTTTCATGGAGGATTTCTGTCTATTTCTCTGTACCATTCTCTGCAATCCTCCTCATTATCCATACACCCCACCTCTACAGCACTCCACCTATCCTATCTTTCCTCTTGCAAGAGACAGAAGTAATTGCCATTATTGGGAACTCATGGGATTCATAGAGTCACACCATTTTTAAAGCTCAGATATGAACCAGGTCAAACATTGACACCTAGGAGACATCTTTCACTGTGCAAATAGTGGGGAGGTATCAAACACAAATGCTTCTCAGAGCACAAAGTGGTACAACAAGCACTTCACTGTGAATACAAGGGCACATTCATAAATCAATTGCTATTTAAGAACTGAGCTGCACAGGTGATCCATCCTTATTTTCATTCATCTTAGAACTCTGTTTAAAGGATGCTGGTCTTCCCCCAATGTGCATTATATTTCAACATCTTCTCATTGCTCATCATAGGACTATCACATACAGGAAAACCTTCAAATTGTTGAAAGCACTAACTTATTCGATAATATCAAAAGCAAAGAAAAGAAACATTTTAAAAGTGCATTTGCTTCTCAGAGCTACTGTTTGAGCACCCACACCTTTCCAGTCAATGAGTGACTGTTGTCTATTAGAACCAAATATTATTTGGCTGGTTTCAACTGACACTGCACCACTTTATTATATTGAAGTTGATGTTCCTCTTGCTCAAAGTCCTAATCTTCCTTTTTCAGAATATTGCTGTTTCTCTCCCAGCTCTTAAGAGCTCATCAGGTCCCCTCTTTGCTTGGTTGTTCAGAGCACAGCAAATTATGATTTTGCAGCATATTCTGTCTGGAGTCAACGATGGCTGTTTTTGAAGAATAGTTTTCATTGTATCTACTCTCAGCCTCTCAGTCAGGGGATTACATAATAGAGGCATCAGCCATGATTGCAGAGAATAACCTTGTCTCCAAGCAACTGTCCTTGTTAAGCATCTGGCCTTTGAAATGAAACAGAAGTCTGAGAGTTCTCAAGGATGTACAAATCACACAACACCAGGTTAAAAAGTCCAACAGGTTTAATTGGAAGCACATTAGCTTTCGGAGCATCGTTCCTTCATCAGGTGGCGGTGGAGGGCTCAATCCTAACACACAAAATTTATAGCAAAACTTTACAGTGTGATGAAACTGAACAATTGATTGTCTGTTAAGCCTTTCGTCTGTTAGAATACCATGACAGCTTCACTTCTTTCAATTAGCTTAAAAAGTTGCATTCTCAGGTTAGCTGTTAACAATGGTGATAGCTAAACAATATGTTGAAGGTGTTAGCCTCCTGTGTTCTCTGTCTATACCATGATGTTTAGATTGATTCTAATCTTAAAAGTGAGATACGGAGTTTTACATGAATTCATGCAGTTTTTGAGCAAAGTACAATGTAACCCTGCAAGTACAAATTCACCCCACAAAATATATGTATGCATGTGGGTCTTTGTCTGTGTGTGTGTGTGTCTGGAATGGTGCAATGGTGGTCACCTGTAATGTGACATGAATCCAAGGTCCCGGTTGAGGCCCTTCCTATGGGTACCGAACTTGGCTATCAGCCTCAGCTCAGTCACTTTTCGCTGCTGCCTGTCCCGAAGACCGCCTTGGAGGATGGTCACCCGAAGGTCTGAGGTCGAATGTCCTGGACCACTGAAGTATTCCCCAACTGGGAAGGAGCATTCCTATCTGTTGATTGTTGTGCGGTGTCCATTCATCTGTGTCGTAGCCTTTGCTCGGTTTCCCCAATGTACCATGCCTCCGGGCATCCTTGCCTGCAACGTATAAGGTAGACAATGTTGGCTGAGTCACATGATCAGTCGCATCCCCCACAATGATGGCATCGCGGCAAAAGTCTCAGTACTCAACACCAACAACTGCCAATCTCCAAACACCATCCTACAGCTCATCTGCTTTATCCTTGATTACAACGGTTATCCTTGATTGACAACCAGTTCTTCACCCAGATACACGGAACAGCTATGGGGACCAAATGTGCACCCCAATATGCCAACATTTTAATGCACAGGTTCGAACAAGACTTCTTCTCTATGCAGGATCTCCAACCAACATTATACACCAGGTACATTGACGACATTTTCTTCCTCTGGACCCATGGCGAGGAGTCACTGATTAAAATACACAGTGACATCAACACGTTTCATCCCACCATCAAACTCACCATCATCAACACGTTTCATCCCACCATCAAACTCACCATGGACTACTCCCGACAATCTGTCTCATTCTTGGACACATGCATCTCCATCAAGGATGGACACTTCACACTCTACCGCAAACCCAAAGATAATCTCACAATGCTACACTTCTCCAGCTTCCACCCAAAGCATATTAAAACAGCCATCCCCTATGGACAAGCCCTATGCATACACCAGATCTGCTCAGATGAGGAGGAATGTGACAGACACCTGGAAGTACTCAGGGATGCCCTCACAAGAACTGGGTACAATGCCCAACTCATCGACCGCCAGTTCCGATGTGCCACAGCAAGGAACCGTAATGACCTCCTCAGGAGACAGACACATGCTGCAACCGACAGGATACACTTCGTTGTTCAGTACTTCCCAGGAGCTGAAAAACTACGCCATGTTCTTCATGACCTGCAACACGTTATCAATGAGGATGAGCACCTCACCAAGACCTTCCCCACACCTCCACTACTTGCCTTTAAACAACCGTCAAACCTCAAACAGATTGTTGTTCGTAGCAAACTGCCCGGCTCTCAGGACAACTCCATACAACCCTGTCATGGTAGACGCTGTAAGACGTGTCAGAGTGTGGACATTGATACCACCATTACGTGTGGGGACACCTCCCACCTTGTACATGGCA
>NC_057714.1:75338635-75340392 GCF_004010195.1 Chiloscyllium plagiosum
CGGTTGGAGGGAGAGCGCCTCATCTTCCGCCTAGGAATCCTCCAACCACAAGGGATGAACTCGGGTTTCACCAGTTTCCTCATTTCCCCTCCCCCCACCTTGTCTCAGTCAAATCCATCGAATTCAGCACCGCCTTCCTAACCTGCAATCTTCTTCCCGACCTCTCCGCCCCCACCCCAGTCTGACCTATCACCCTCACCTTGACCTCCTTCCACCTATCGCATTTCCAACGCCCCTCCCCCAAGTCCCTCCTCCCTACCTTTTATCTTAGCATGCTGGACACACTTTCCTCATTCCTGAAGAAGGGCTTATGCCCGAAACGTCGATTCTCCTGTTCCTTGGATGCTACCTGACCTGCTGCACTTTTCCAGCATGAATAATTAAAGAAATGATATGCCATGTGTATGCTCTATTAAACACAACCCCTGAGGGAACCCAGCTGAAATTCCAAAGCCTACAGGCATGGTTACAGCACTGACCTTGCCAAAGGGAAAGGAAATGAAGCGATGTGACCTGGCAGAAAGGTAACAGTTATGATATATTTGTGGCTGAAGGGTTCTAAGATCCCACACATGGTCCAGTCTGATAATCAAAGGGCCTTGCCAAATCATGTTCTGTTCGTCCAGGCATGCCCTAGCGAGACTGTTAGTTCTGAGCTTCCACACTCGAATAAAAACAAAAATATGAAGAAACTGAACATATGAAACAAATACTGAAGATGCTGGAGAAACAACAGATCTGGCAACATCTGTAGAGAGAGAAAAACAGTGTTAACATTTCGATTCCAGAAAAACGCTTGTTCCTCCATAGGCCCCCTGTGCATCCTAATGTGCTGTCTCCAATCTCCAGAAGTGACTTGCTCAACTTCTGTAACACAGCAGTGGTCCCCGATAACACCCCTCAAATCTCATTGAGCTGATCCCCAGAAATATCTTTGACCAAACCCTTGACCAACTTGAATGGACAGGCCCCTGATGACTGACCACACCTCTTAGTGATATCTGTGCAGCTCTCCAACTGATTTACCAGAACTCCCTGGACTTATTGCACTTGACCTGCAGGACTGACCATGGTCAAATCCCCAGACTCTAGTGATACAAAGCCCCTGACTCTGGATGCTGTGAATGGCTGTCTAACCATATCCAAGTCCATGGATTGATACCACATGCTGCCCTTGACCTACTCTGCCTGGACCCACTGACTGAAGACTGTCTCCCTTGCCCTGAGGACTATTCCCCAGAGACTTTGATACTTGGCCATTTGGTCAGCATATAAGACCATAAGACCATAAGACATAGGAGTGGAAGTAAGGCCATTCGATCCATCGAGTCCACTCCGCCATTCAATCATGGCTGATGGGCATTTCAACTCCACTTACCCGCATTCTCCCCGTAGCCCTTAATTCCTTGTGACATCAAGAATTTATCAATCTCTGCCTTGAAGACATTTAGCGTTCTGGCTTCCACTGCACTCCGTGGCAATGAATTCCACAGGCCCACCACTCTTTGGCTGAAGAAATGTCTCCGCATTTCTGTTCTGAATTTACCCCCTCTAATTCTAAGGCTGTGTCCACGGGTCCTAGTCTCCTTGCCTAACAGAAACAATTTCCTAGCGTCCACCCTTTCCAAGCCATGTATTATCTTGTAAGTTTCTATTAGATCTCCCCTTAATCTTCTAAACTCCAATGAATACAATCCCAGGATCCTCAGCCGTTCCTCATATGTTAGACCTACCATTCCAGGGATCATCCATGTGAA
>NC_057714.1:75340557-75348802 GCF_004010195.1 Chiloscyllium plagiosum
TTTTTCCAAAGTGCAAGACCTCGCATTTGCTCACATTGAATTCCATCAGCCATTTCCTGGACCACTCCTCCAAACTGTCTAGATCCTTCTGCAGCCTCCCCACTTCCTCAGTACTACCTGCCTGTCCACCTAACTTTGTATCATCAGCAAACTTCGCTACAATGCCCCCAGTTCCTTCATCCAGATCATTAATATATAACGTGAACAGCCCCAAAACTGAACCCTGCGGGACACCGCTTGTCACCGGCTGCCATTCCGAAAAAGAATCTTTTATCCCAACTCTCTGCCTTCTGTCAGACAGCCAATCCTCAATCCATACCAGTAGCTCACCTCGAACACCGTGGGCCCTCACCTTGCTCAGCAGCCTCCCGTGCATATCTGCTGCATATGCAACAATGCACATGCTCCAAATGTGAGCTTGACAAAGATTAGTGCCACACAGTTTGGCTGATGACTGCTGACCAGCATGCCAAGATCTCTGGCTTTGTGTTTGTACTAAAAAGGCAAGGCAAGATAGGTCAAGTCAGTCAGAGAGATGTCAGTTCACAGCAGTGCGATGAGACGGGGCAGAGACTGAATTCGATGAAAGTGGATGCAAGAACAGTTAGTGATTATGGGTGGGAATGGGAGGTGGTGAGATGTCCCCACTGAGTGAATAGAAAGTGCAGTCACCAGGACAGGCCAGTAGATTGAAGGATGAGGTAGGTGAGGGCTATTAAACATGTTACGTGCAATAGTGAGAGTTGTAGTCCCTGAGTCTTGGTTGGATGTGTATGCAGTGGCAGACTTAGAGTAAGTGTCTGTGTCAGTATGAGCAGCAGTGAGAAGATGGTGACACTTACCCTTGCAGAGTTCAGAGGTCATTGACCTTCTTTCTTTACTGCTGGGTGGCCACTTCACTCAGGACACAGCTCTGACCCATGCTGTAATTTGAGTCCAGTCAGGCTTGATGTGACAGCGTGATCTTCTGTGGACATCACCATCCTCTCCACCAGCTTATCTACCAACAGTTCAAAGTCTTTGTTCACACAATGAAGAGCAAGAGTTTGTTCCTCTAGACCATGCAGCATCAAAGGAACAGGAGAATCGACGTTTCGGGCTTATGAGTAGGCCTTCCTGGATTCTAGTGTCTGGATATGGGGGTGCCAGTGATGGGAGAGCTGCAGGTCCCGTCAGTGTGAAGACTTCTTTCTTTCCAGTCACTCTATTCCTGAGATCATTGTCCGAGAGACCCATTACTTGGTTGTTGAGGTGGAGGATAGAAGATGGAACGATACAAGTCCTTCTAAGCAATGGCGGACTATGAGTCTTACTTGACAAAACTGAATAACTGAAAATTCTGCCCAGGGACAATGAACCTATGGTTTCCTGATCTGCATTGGTATTGATCGAGACTCATTGCTGACTGTAGATTCAAAACATTAGCCTCATAATTTCAATTACTGAGTGCCTAGCAACTCATAACAAATTTACTGAAGCACACTCTGGCTCAGGTGACTGAATTGAATGTTATCTTGAGGTTCTGAAAAAACAACAAATGACCTTTCGAAATGTAAATGGAAATAACAAGAACAGAATATGATTCCTTCCACAGATCGTGCTTTAATGTTAGGGCCCACAACAGCAATTGTGCCATCAAACTATATGAAGTACGCCAATGGCTCGTACAAAATAATTACCGTCAAGCTGAAATGGCGAGATGCTCGTAAGGTTTGTGAGGCAGAAGGGGCCCAGCTTGTCAGTATCATAAATGGCTTTGAACATGCCTTCCTGACATTGGAAACTACTAAATTTGGAGAGAAAATGTGGATTGGATTAAATGGCAATGAGGTAAGAAACAAACACTAACAGTGTAAGCTGAAGAAAAATATTAAATGCACTGCATTTCAAAAATGATTATTTCTGATACATTGTAGTATACTTTAAATTATATTTGATAAAAATGCACATCCATTTTAAACTTGAAAATGTCACAATTTGGCAGAATTCTTGGAAATGGATAAGAATCTGAGTGAAACGTGGAAAATAATGAGTATGTGTAAGGGATATTTTTTGGCCTGGAAAAGTTGCCAGGGACATCATGGTGGTGTTCCAGTGGGTTCTGAAATTGGGTTCTGGACTCCATAATGGGTGATTTGTGGCCCATCAATGAGACCTGGTGTCAATTGTGGTCCTTGTGCTCATGCACCATAGCCCCCTCCATTTTGATCTCCACTGATTAATCTTTGAAGTCAATTGTTAGTTAATGTTCCCTTTCTTTGGAGTTTTGGTTTTAGCATCGACCACCATTGGTGATGCCTCTCCTAAAGCTAATTAGCTGAGCTCTTCTGAGGGTAAACCAATTAGATAACAACCCCAATCACAGCCCCTTAATTAGCATATGCCACCATTGTATCACTTTGGGGTTTACCACACCTTAAAACAGTGTCAAATCCTGTTTACGACCAGAGCAGCAGCAGAACTAGCAGTAAGTAGCAATGATTGTCGACTCATAGAGTATATGGATTATTAACCATCCCATAATTTTCAGCAGTAGTGTCTGAAAAGGAAGAATGCACAAGGTATTTTTTGATTTCGTGCTGCAATTTTGGGCACGTTTTGATTGAAATGATATCACAGAAAAATTTTAGGTGCTTTATTTAATTCCCCCTGAGAAATGTACTCGCCAATGTGGAAATCTGTCATTCCTTATTCTGGGAGTGATTCGTTCTTTAATAACCCACCGGCAAATTGTTGTGTGTTCAGAAATTAAGTACGTTATTCTATTTCTCACACAGTTGTTATGACAAAAATCTACACCACAGTCCAATGACTCTCACACACTTTTATGCACATGCAAAGAAAACTACAGATTAAGATAAAAGGATAATTATAAAAATGGACGTTAACTCAGTCGCTATTCAGTGTAGTGTTGATGTATCACAGTTGAGTTGATACTTTGGCAGGAGCATTCTTGTAAGTTGATCTGTCTTGAGATGGATTTCTCAGTCAATCTTGAACAAGTTAGATGAGAGAATATTTTATTGTCCCTTCTTCAAGGCAAAATCTCTCTCTCTAGTGGAATTCTTTTGAAAGCTAGTTTGACCACTGCTAGCATCACTTTTATCAGGAAGCAAAGATGGCCACCTTATCATATAATCTTCCATGAAATATTGAGTCACTGTCTAAGTAAGTTGCTGTGGTAATCTAACAAATAGTCTGGGCTGCGGCATCTCACCCCTTGTGATTTCAGTCAGCCATTGTTTTCAACAGGCAAACCAGCATATTACAATAAAGTGTTAACTTATTTGATTTATCTTTTGGCTTAATCTAGTCTAAAAATAATCTAAGTAATCTTAACCTATATTGAGTCACATCAGAAAAAAAATGTCCTGTGTATTGTCTCAAGAGACAAAATTGTTTTCTAATTCACAACAGACATCTGGTGACCCTCAGAAATTATCTCAATTTACAGCCTTATGAAATGTAACATTTAGGATATAGCTTTAAAGAATTATAATTCATTCCAGACTGACAATATTAAACGAATAGGCAATGTAGGTGACACGTGATTGGAAGCAATATGTATGAGGGATTTTTAAGTATTATTTTGTGAGTTTGAGAATCAGATGGTGTTAATCAGGATCAAGAAAGATTACCAACTTTCGCCACTTTTATTGATACATTCAGAAGATCTGGGCTTCACTGGCTGGATCAGCGTTGATTGCATATTTCTATTTGCCCTTATTAATCAACAAAACCACAGCTCATAGTCTTATAAGTAGAAATGATTAAGGAAAATCATGCAACATTTTAATACTGAAATATTTCTAGACTTCAGGACAGTTCAGATGGATAGATGGATGGAGACTGCACTTTTCTAAATGGGATGTGAATGAGCCCAAAATCAATGATGGGTGCGTCTTCATGAATCCAAATGGAAAATGGATAACTTCAACTTGTGACAATGAGTATTATGCTGTTTGTAAAAAGTCTCCTGGTAAGAAACATTTAGCTCACCAAATCTCATTATAGTTGTGGTAAAAATGCTTTTTACTTGAGGTTTTAATGGCATGAAAATGAGAACTTAGCAACACAAACTATTTTACATTTATTTCTAAAGCAGTCATAGTTTTAATTAAGTTAATAAAGGGAAGGTCAACATCAGTAAAGAAAAATATATCGCATTGTTTTGGTTTGTGTTCGTAGTTTCTAAAAGCATATTGCTCTCAAATTTACCTCATGATAACCTATGGGTCCACTTTCTCCAAATACCTAAGTTGTGGCCAAGGCACGGTTTTTAAGTGACAACGCTGGTTGGGCCCATCCAGAATGTATAGAAAAGTTGTAACAGTAGGAATGGCTTTCCCAGATGAATTTAAATAACTAGATTTGAAATGAGCAGTAAATTATGAATAGTCTGTGCAGATTTCAAAGGGAAATATCTCAGTGAACCCATTGAGGAGGTAACAGACAGTATTGGTAATATGGTAGATATAACCTATCTGGATTTTCAAAAGGCCTTCAATCAGGGGCTCCATATGAGATCAATAAATAAAGTCAGAAATTATGAAGTCAGGAGACAAGCGATAGAATAGATTTTGAGCCTTTTTCAGTTTTAAATGTTCAGTTTCAGCATGGAGACTGACTGTGATTAGTGTTTGAAATGGCCTTTTAAGACATCAAGATAAATGTGCACATCAACTAGATATCTGTGCTATCATGACGACTATTTCCACCCTCATAACATTGCCCAACTCTATTGAAATTCTCATTCATATCTTTGATCCCTTTAAATAGTACAGTGACTCAAGCATCTGACTCAAATTAAGACACAGCATAGACTACAGCGTGCTGTTTGAAAATGGAGTTTTGGCATCAAATAAGCACTGCACATGGATTACTATAATTATCTGACTGCAGTGGGTAATGCTAAAGCCAATAGATGCTTGAGTCAATGCCCCCTACCATGTGAACATCTAACATCATTTCATTGGTAGTGTGCATATACATCTTGAATACCATTTCCAAATATTTAGTAACATGGTAACTATTGTATGTACTGTAATGGAACCAACCACCATCAGCTAATTGTTAGGGTAGAGTGCTATCCTTATTCCTCCTTCCTCAATATTTTTAATCACCCTGTTCAGATCTGCTGTGACACACCTCTTGAATAGATGAGACTTGAACTCAGGTTTTCTGGCTCAGAGGTAGGGACACTACCCCTGCACCACAAGCACCCCAACTCTTCTCTTTAAACTGAGACCAAGAGCCTACTTAGTTAACAGTGGTAGAAGATGAGTCACGAGTGACTCTTAATGAATAAAAACACTTAGCTTAACAACATCATTTACTGCACATTAGCAATAAGTACATGTTATGCATACTGACGAAGACTGTCTGGAGACATTGATGATATAGTTGTCTTCATTGGGATTTTGAACTGGACTCTTCAACTGTCTATCACAATTGTTTGACATCATTAGATTGGAGCTTAATGTAACATTAATATCTAAAAAGCAATCACTACAAATCAGATATCTCTCCTGTCATGTGCCCCTTGTCATTACCGAGGTTAAGGGAAAATTGAATGTTGATTTAACTTATTGTCGCCATCTTTCATGGATCACCTAGCGATCAGTTAAAGCACAGCAATGGCAGATTCCTAATTGGTTATTTGCCGATCCTTTCAAATAGCAATTGGTGCATGTTACAAAATTTAAAGGGTTGGGGAGGAAGAAGATTTTCTTATTAAACGTGAGAAAAACACAATTGATTAATTTCTTTAACTAAACTCACCATTAGACAAGATCAGCCAGCAGGAAAAAAATTGTTTCTTTTCTTGTCAGTGAAACCACCTGTTGATCCACCTCAGCTCCCTGGAAAATGCCCAGAAACAACACTGTCCAAATCCTGGATTCCATTCCATGGCCATTGCTATTTATTCGAAGGAGCAATTAAAAAAAATTGGGCTTCTGCCAGTCTTGAATGCATTCGTCTTGGTAAGTACAGGGAGATATGCTTGGGAGGATTTAAACTAGACGGGTGGGGAGGGGGATGTAGGGGTGGGATCCAGGGAGATAGTGAGGAAAGAAATCAATCTGACACTGGTACAGTTGGGAAAAGAAGCGAGTCAAACAGTCAGTACAGGGAGGAACAAAGTAGAGAACAAGACAGGACTGATAAATTAAATTGCATTTACTTCAATGCAAGAGGCCTAACAGGGAAGGGAGATTAACTCAGGGCATGATTAGGAACAAGGGACTGGGATATCATAGCAATTACAGAAATGTGGCTCAGGGATGGACAGGACTGGCAGTTTAATGTTCCAGGATTAAAAAAGGCTACAGGAAGGATAGAAACGGAGGCAAAAGAGGAGTGGGAGTGGCGTTTTTGATAAGGGATAGTGTTACAGCTGTACTGAGGGAGGATATTCCCAGAAATACATCCAGGAAAGTTATTTGGGTGGAACTGAAAATTAAGAAAGGGATGATCACCTTACTGGGATTGTATTATAGACCCCTAATAGTCAGAGGGAAATTGGAAAAACAAATTTGTCAAGAGATTTCAATTATCTGTAAGAATAATAGGGTGTTTATGGTAAGGGATTTTAACTTTCCATACATAGACTGGGACTGGTTTAGATGGAGAGGAATTTGTTAAGTGTGTAGATGAAACTTTTCTGATTCAGTATGTGGATGTACCTACCACAAAAAGTGCAAAACTTGACCTACTCTTGGGAAATAAGGCAGGGCAGTAAACAAAGGTGTCACTTTGGGGCCAGCGACCAAAATTCTATTAATTTTAAAATAGTGATGTAAAAGGATAGACCAGATCTAAAAGTTGAATTTCTAAATTGGAGAAAGGCCAATTTTGACGGTATTAGTCAAGAACTTTCAAAAGCTGATTGGGGGCAGATGTTCGCAGGTAAAGGGATGACTGGAAAATTGGAAGCCTTCAGAAATGAGATAATGAGAGTCCAGAGACAGTATATTCGTGTTAGGGTGAAAGGAAAGGCTGGTATGTGCAGGGAATGCTGGATGACTAAAGAAATTGAGGTTTCTGTTAAAAGAAAAGGAAGCATAAGTCAGGTATAGACAGAACAGATTGAATGAATCCTTAGAAGAGTATAAAGACAGTATACTTGAAAGTGAAATCAGGAGGCCAAAAAGGGATGATGAGATAACTTTGGCAAATAGGGTTAAGGAGAATCTAAGGGTTTTTATAAATACATTAAGGACAAAAGGGTAACTAGGGAGACAATAGGGCCCCTCAAAGATCAGCAATGTGACCTTTGTGTGGAGCCTCATGAGATGGGCGAGATACTAAATGAGTATTATGCATCAGTGTTTACTGTGGAGAAGGACATGGAATATATAGAATGTGGAGAAGTAGATGGTGACACCTTGAAAAATGTCCATATTACAGAGGGGCAAGTGCTGGATGTCTTGAAATGCACAAAGATGGATAAATCCCCAGCTCCTGATTGGGTGTAACCTAGAACTCTTTGGAATGCTAGCGAAGTGATTGCTGGGCCCTTTGCAGAGATATTTGTATTATCGATAGTCACAGGTGAGGTGCCAGAAGACTGGAGGTTGGCTAACTGTTTAAGAAAGGCAGTAAGGATAAGCCAGGGAACTATAGACCAGTGAGTCTGACGTCGGTGGTGGGCCAGTTTTTGGAGGGAATCCTGAAGGACAGGATTTATACGTATTTGGAAAGGCAAGGACTGATTAGGGATAGACAATGTGGCTTTGTGCATGGAAAATCATGTCTCACGAACTTGACTGAGTTTTTTGAAGAAGTAACAAAGAGGATTGATGAGGGCAGAACAGTGGACGTGATCTATATAGACTTCAATAAGGCATTTGACGAGGCTCCCCATTGGAGATCTCATGGAATACAGGGATAACTAGCCATTTGAATACAGAACTGGTTCAAAGGTAGAAGACAGAGGGTGGTAATGGAGGGGTGTTTTTCAGACTGGAGGCCTGTGTCCAGCGGAGTGCCACAAGGATGAGTGCTGGTTCCCCTGCTTTTCGTCATTTATATAAATGATTTGAATGTGAACATAGGAGGTCTCATTAGTAAGTTTGCAGATGACACCGAAATTGTAGTGGACAGCGAAGAAGGTTACCTCAGATTATAGCAGGATCTTCACCAGATGGGCCAATGGGCTGAGAAGTGGCAGATGGAGTGCAATTTAGGTAAGTGTGAGGTGCTGCATTTTGGGAAAGCAAATCTTAGCAGGACTTATACACTT
>NC_057714.1:75348863-75357536 GCF_004010195.1 Chiloscyllium plagiosum
AAGGGTTCAGAAAAGATTTACAAGGATGTTGCCAGGGTTGGAGGATTTGAGATATAGGGAGAGGTGATTGGCTGGGGCTGTTTTCCCTGGAGCATTGGAGGCTGAGGGGGACCTTATTGAGGTTTATAAAATCATGAGGGGCATGGATAAGATAAATAGACAAAGGCTTTTCCCTGGGCTTTGCGTGTCCAGAACGAGAGGGCATAGGTTTGGGGTGAGAAGGGAAAGCTATAAAAGAGACCTAAGGGGCAACCTTTCCATACAGAGAGTGGTACGTGTATGGAATGAGCTGCCAGAGGAAATGGTGGAGGCTGGTACAATTGCAACATTTAAAAGGCATCTGGATGGGTATATGACTAGGAAGTGTTTGGAGGGATATCGACTGGGTGCTGGCAAATGGGACTAGATTACTTTGGGATATCTGGTTGGTGTGGATGAGTTGGACCGAAGGGTCTGTTTCTGTGCTATACAACTCTTTGACTCTAATATATAAATTCACACATCTTAACAGACTAAATCTCTTTCTCCCAACATTAAAAAGGAAAGTGAAGATCAAAAACTTGCCAAATAAGTTAATGTTTTACCAGCAAAGCAGATAATCTAACCCTATTTTAAATATTACTACAACTGGAATTTTATAATGCAAGTTGAAATTACTGCAAACAACAAAATGAAATAATCTGGAGCAGCATCACTGGAGAGAGAAACAGAATTAACATTTTGATTCCGATATAACTGTTCAGAATATTCCAGAGTTCCTGCCATATCTGTTGAGTTACTCCAGCTTTTTCTGTTTCCATTTCAGATTTCCAGCATCTGTGATATTTTACTTTAAACTGAAATAATATATTTGACATTCTTTGGGTAATCCGTCTGTCAATGTAGCACACACTTACAAAAATATAATTCCCTAATTAAGAGGCAATTATTTTTCCTCTTCACACTTCAATTAAAATATGTATCAATTTTTAATTTTTCAGGGGCTACATTAGTAAGTATAGACAATGCTGCAGAAAGCCACTTCTTATTCCATATATCAGAAATGATGGCCGACAAAGCAAAATCATTCTGGCTAGGAATGTACCAGAACATTGAAGGTAAAAACTTTCTATTTTTTTTAGACTTATTAATTCATGGGTTATGAGCCTCCTTGGCAGGGCCAGCACTTACTACTGGTCCCAAGTTTCTCTTGAGAAGTTGATGGTGAACTTTTTGAACCAATATGGTCATTTTGCTGGAGGCAGATCCACATTGCCATTAGGGAGGGAGTTCCCAGGATCCAATGACGCTGAAAAAACAGTAATGTTTTTTCAAGTCATGATGGAGAGTAGTTTGGAAGCAAACTTACAGGTTGTAATGTTCACATGTATCTGCTGCCCTTATCCTTCAAGATGATAATGGTCATCAGCTTGGAAGGTGCTCTCTAAAGAACCTTGGGAAATTCCACCTTGTTGATGGTTCATATTGTTGTTACAGATGGTTCTGACTTTCAAACATCAGACTTATGAATGCTTGTACTTACAAATAAGATCCTTCTTATAATTTTACTCATGGGGCATGGGCATCACTGACTGAACCAGTATTTATTGCCCATTCCCAGTTGCCCTTGAGAAGATGGTGCATTCTTGAACTGTTGCAGTCTGTGTTCTGTGGATTGACCCATAATGCCATTAGGAAGGGAATTTCCGGATTTTGATCCAGTGACAATGAAGGAATGGCAAGATATTTCCAAGTTGGGATGGTGAGTGGCTTGGAAGGGAACTTGCAGGTTAGGATGCTCCCTTGTATCTGCTGCCCTTGTTCTGCTAGATGGAAATGGTTGAGGGTTTGGAAAGTGCTGTGAATTTCTGCAGTACATCTTGTAGATAGTACATACTGCTGCTATTGATCGTCAGTGGTGGAGGGAGTGGATGCTTGTTGATGTGGAGCCAATCAGGCGGGCTGCTTTGTCCTGGATGATGTCAAATGTCTTGAGAATTGTTGGAGCTACACCTATCCAATTTGGAAATATTCCAACATACTCCTGGTTTGTGCCTTAAAGATGACGGACAGATTTTGGGAAGTCAGGAACTGAGTTACTCATCACAGTATTTCTAGATTCTGACCTGCTCTTGTAGGCATTGTACTTATGTGGCGAATCAAACTGAGTTTCTTGTCAACGATAATCCCCAGGGATATTGATAGCTGGGGATTCAGTGATAGTGATGCATTGAATGTCAAGGGGCAGTGATTAGATTGTCTCTTATTGGTGCTGGTCATAGCCTGACCGTTGTGTGGCGAGAATGCCACTTGTCAGCCCAAGTTCAAATATCATCTATATCTTGTTATATTTGAACCTGAACTGCTTCAGTATCTGAGGGGTCGTAAATGGTGCTGAGCATTGTACAATCATTGGCAAGCATCCCCACTTCTGAACTTAAGATGGAGGGGAAGCCATAGATGGAACAGCTGAAGATGTTTGGGCCCAGGGCATTGCCCTGAGGAATTCCTGCAGAGATGTCCTGGAGCTGAGATGACTGACCTTCAACATTTCCCTTTGTGCCAGGTATGACTCCAAACAACAGAGGGGTTTCCTCTGCTTGACTCCAGTTTAGTTGTAGCATGTTCCATGTTTGAATCAAAGCTGTAAGGAAATTAGGAGCTGAATGGCTCTGTATGAGAAGAGTGGAATATCGTCTGGCTGGAATATCATCAGGTCCCTTGGCTCACAATATCCAGTCCCTGTAGCTGTTTCTTGATATTATGTGCAGTGAATCAAAGGGGCTGAAGACTGGCTTCTATGTTGATGAGTATCTCTGGAGAAGGAGGCTGAGGTGGATCATTCACTGGCCTATCAGGCTGAAAATTGTTGCAAATCCTTCAGGCTAATGCTTTGCATTGATGTGCTGAGCTTCCCCATCTGTGGGAGTGGGTATAATTATGGAGCCACCTGCTGCAGTAAGTTGTTTAATTGTATAATACCATTAACAACATTAAATATGGCAGGGGCATGGACCTTAGACTTGATCTGTCAGTTGTAAAATCATGTCGCCTTATCTATCACTTGCTGTTTGTCACACATTTGCCCTGTATTGGAGCATCTTTAGTTTGACATGTCACTTATACATACACCTGGTACTGCATATGGTAATGGTAGAATGTGGAATGCCGGGTCATGAGGTTTCAGGTTATCTTTGACCAGCATTCTGCTGCTGCTGATGGCCTCCAGTACCCCATGGATGCCCAGTCTTGAGTTGCTAGATCTGTTTAAACTAAATCCCATTTAGCACAGTGTGATAGTGGCATACAGCTATGGAGGATACTGTCATGGAGAGATGCATCTATGACAGGCAGATTGATGAGAATGAGGTGAAGTGAGCTTTTCCTCCTTGTTGGTTTTTCTCATCACTTGCTGCAAAACCACTCTAGCAGTCATGTCCTTCAGGACTCAGCCAGCTTGGACAGGGACCACTGTCACTGCCCAGTGACTCTTGCTAATAGACATTGAAGACCCCCACCTAGATTACATTCTGAGCCTATGCCACACTCTGTGCGTCATTCAGATGGAATTTCCTGCTGAGGTTCTTTGATTTATTAGCTGCTGGGGTGTCACATGATGATGCTTAGTAATTATTAGAAGGTCTCCTTGCCTTTGCCTGATGCCGTGAGGCTTCATGAGATAAGGAGGAGGTTTTGAGAACTCCCTTCCAATTCTATGCCACTGTGCTGTCCCAGTGACAGAGCAGACCCAGGGACTGTTGTGTTGGTGTCTGGGATATTGTAAGGAGGTTCTATGAGAGTGACTGTGTTAAGCTCTGCTTGATGAGTCTGTGAGACAACTCTCTCAATTTTGGTACCAATTCTGAAATGTTAGTAAGGAAGATTTTATAGCATTGGCAGAGCTGAGTTTGCTGGTGTTATATCCGGTGCCTGAAAGCAACAGTGGCTACAGACTGTGGGTTACATACTCTACACTGCAGAAGACATCTCTAGTTTAACATTAAACTAATTAAACCAATCCCTCCATAGTTTAAACTTTACGCTGTCCCTTAAGTAGACACTTTATTCACTGGGAACTGCTGCAAAGTGATTATTTGTTCCTTTATCCTTTTCAAGTTGGATAATATTTGATCCCAAAACAGACTTTCATGGTGTATGTTACATTGCAGATGCATTCCTGTAGCACAGAGCAGGCAAACCTTCAAAATTATTTGAATATCCATAGCCTTCATCTCTTCAACTAGAGCATAAGCTTCTACCAATATTTTGTTTGGTGAACAATAAAGACTTTTTGACCATCTCTCGCTTGGCTTTCTTTTCTGCATTCCCTCAGATTTTTGCAGACTGATTACATCTGTGAGTTCCAGTCATTTTTATTTTGAAAAGCCTATAATAGAGTCCTATGGATTCTTCCTCTTTCAAAGTCCATCTCCTTGGAAACATGACTGACTTGGGCCTTGTATTCAGGTAGAAATGCTAATTGTTATCACCTGGACCCCAACCTCATCCCATCTTGAAAATAACTAGACAGGTTAAAATATAATTGTTGAGAAACCTTGGTATTTGTCATAGCTCTCTTGGAGTTGAGGACGAACAATCTTTCAGCCAATAGCATAGCTGCTTGAGTCACTTTTTAAAGGCACACCTTCTTTCCAGTAAAACAACCTAGGTCTCATTTTAATTTTTAATGCCCAATCCACCCAGGATTACTGACAACAGGATTCTGAACAGATCACATAACCTGCTCCATTCCTCCATTTTATCATTCATTAAAGATGGCCCACTGCCCTAATTTGTTTTTATTAAACCTCAAATTTGAAACACTCCCCATCCTTTTCAAGATATTCCCGAAAGTCCTAAGGTTCTTTATGTATAATGCGTTAATATTTGTTGGAAATCCTTTTTGTATGATGGTTTGGCATATTTTGCTATGTTAAAGTTTTTATTTCGATGCAAATTATTATTGATGAAATTGAAATGGCGTCTTAGTGAAATGAGAAGATTGCAGGATTTCTACTCATATGAACTGTTTGGTTTCTCATTTCAGGGGAGTGGTTATGGATAGACAATAATGTGGTGGATTTTGTGAACTGGAATAAAGGAGAACCTTCAGATCATAAAAATGAAAACTGCGTTGAAATGTACTCAGATTCAAGTAAATGGAACAATGCTGTATGTTCAATGAATAAAAATTTCATTTGCAAAATGCCGAAAAGTAAGTTGAATGATACAGTGATTCCTAGAGAAATGTTTCCTTGAAGCAAGATTCACTGAAAGTTAATCAATTTTGTTTTTTTACAGTTATTGAACTAACTGAGGCACCTTCACAGCTGGAAGGTAAGAACTATTTGTAGTGAACGAAATATTATTGTTGTCAGTTCTTTGTAAATTTGATTTACTTTGCATATCTACTTGATGCTCAAACATCATTCTCCTCTGCACCAGCAATGAACTTCTTTACGATTATTATGAATGATTTGACCAATACTACCAAAATAGCTCAATATAATGCAGTAAATAGAGAATGCTAGATTTTAGTTTTGACCAAGGAAGTGGTTTTCACATATTCTCTAGGGGAAGAATTGGTACGAAATATTGCTAATACTCTGTGCCACAGACCAGGATCATATGCAGTGTATTTCATTGCTTAGATCCTAATCTTCGAGTCATAGAGTCACCTTCGGTCCAACCAGTCCATGCTGACCAGATATCCCAACCCAATCTAGTCCCACCTGCCAGCACCCGGCCCATATCCCTCCAAACACACCCATCCAAATGCCTCTTAAATGTTGCAATTTTACCAGCCTCCACCACATCCTCTGGCAGCTCATTCCATACACGTACCACCCTCTGTGTGAAAAAGTTGCCCCGTAGGTCTCTTTTATATCTTTCCCCTCTCACCCTAGACCTATGCCCTCTAGTTCTGGACTCCCCGACCCCAGAGAAAAGACTTTGCCTATTTATCCTATCCATGCCCCTCATAATTTTGTAAACCTCTGTAAGGTCGCCCCTCAGCCTCCGATGCTTCAGGGAAAAATCTTGGCTGCTTTGAACACCACAGATATCTCCCAATATGTGGAATGGAACATCGCATGTTTGCCTTGGCATCCCCAGCCAATGATGAAGGCCGGGGAATAGAGCTAATTCATCCAGTCTCAGTTGCAAAGGTGTCACATGGACAAAGAATGGCTAAAATCACAAAAAAAGGGGAAAATGTAAAAATTCTTAACATCAAAAAATTAAAAGCAGAAATTAAATAAATCAGCATTGTGAACAGTGATACATTAGTGTCAATAATGAGTGAATTAAATTGGTGGGAGAACACCTTATGGGACAAGAGCTTTGTTTTCACAACGTGAATGTTCCTAACTCCATCTGCTTTACTTCTTTGTTACAAATATAGCAACATGACAATTCTTGATTGCATTATGCCACTTTTAATTTCTTACAATTAGATTTTTAATGTTTTAATTAGGAGGAATATTTTATAAACTTTCAGATCTGATATAGAATGTATGGCTCTATGTACACACTGTAAGAAGGATATTAATCCCAAGGGAAATGTATAATGAAGATTCAACAAATGGTATCATGAATTATGGTTATGGTAATGTCAACTCTGCATCAGTCAACAGGTTGGTGCCATGGTCGATGACAGCTTCCATCATTTTCTCAATGATTGAATTCAGACTGTTGGGAATAGACTTCTCCTACTTTCTGTGGACTGACAAACCAGAATCATTTTCCACTTTGTCATCCAGATATCATGCTTTACATGTATTAGAATAGCTTGTCTACTATTTCATATGTCTGTATTTTATTCTGGATGAGTACATGTTGATTTTCAAATCAGTGTGTAGACAGCCATGGAAGGAGCTGAAGACCAGTAAGGGTTGTTTCTGCTTGGTGCCCTAGGACTTTGTCTCTATAATAAAATTAGTCAGGCCATTTAGCCCTCATCACTCATATCCCCTCAGCACCTCCTGCTCTTCCTGGTCATTTGTGACAACCTGTCCATGTTGAATCATGCCCCTTGGAGCCTCTTACCCTCCTTGTCAACCCATGCATCAACACCCTTCCCCCATGGCAGCTCATACCCTCCGTGTCAAGTAATGCCCTTATACCACCCCATTGATAGCCACCATAGCCTGCATGCCAACCAAAGGCTCCTTATAGCTGTTATATCTAAATTAATAGCAATCCTTGTCCTCTGACTCACCACCCTTTTCTCTTACACTCCATACCAAATCACCCAGCAGCCATCATGGACAGACTTCAGGGGTCATGATGTGATTAAATTAATTTCTAAGTATCCATTATGGACTTATTTGCAGAGAAAACACTTGCTGAGAAAAGCCATTCAAATCCCTTTAGACACTTAATTCCTTATTAAAAATTATATTTGTAGTCCCACAATAAAGATACCTATCTCTTTAATAAACTCTTGGAGCTAATAATCAAACTGCTGAACTTAATCTTCATTGTGATAAATTGTGGAAACAGTCATACATTAACAAACCAAGAAATAGCTACAAAAACTGCAAGTATTGATGCTTTCGTTCAGAGACTGATTTTCTTGTCGGAATATAGGTGAGGAGGATTTTGCAATATTGACTGGTCATGCTAGGCCTTTGGTGTTCTCAATGTCAAGGTTGATGCTTGATAGTTTATCCGGTTTTATCCTTTTTCTCGAGTGGTTTGATATAATCAATGATGATAAAGTGGGGTAAGAAGTGAAGTTGGATGGCACGGTAGCACAGTGGTTAGCACTGCTGCCTTGCAGTGCCAGAGAACCAGGTTTGATTCCAGCCTTAGACGACTGTCTTGTGTGGAGTTTGCCCATTTTCTCCGTGTGTGGAAAAGAGAGGATAAGTAGAATATTGTGCAAAATAGGAAAGGTAACATGGTAATATGAGTGGAGCAGGGTTGGAGGCCTACCAGGCTGGAAATGTATGTATGTGGAATGGAACATCGCATGTTTGACTTCAGCTCAAGTACAAGGTTGATGAAGATGCAGGATCCCAAGAGTCAAGATTAAGTTAAGAGAGTAGCTGGGAAAGAAATATTTGACAAGTTAAGCAGCAAAGGAACAGGAGTAGGTCTTTCAGCTACTCAAGTTTTTTTTACCTTTCAGGAAGCTCAGAGCTGATCATGACTTTAACACTACCCACCTGACTTTACTCCATATTAATTTACATCCTTATTCAGCAAAGTTATGTCAATCCCAGATTTAAAACTAACTGAGTTCACATTCTTTGATGTTTGTGGAACTGTTCCAATTATAGACAAGTGAGTCTCACATCAGTGGTAAGTAAACTACTGGAAAAATTTCTGAAGGACAGAATTAATTTCCACTTTGAGAGGCAAAGTTTGATAAGGCATAGTCAGCATGGCTTTGTCAGAGGTAGGTTATGCTTAACAAATTTGATTGATATTTTCGAGGAGGTGACCAGGTATGTAGATGAGGGTAGTGTAGTTGATGTAGTTTATATGGATTTTAACAAAGCCTCGAATAAGGTCACACATATGATTAGATTACATTACACTGTGGAAACTGGCCCTTCGGCCCAACAAGTCCACACCGACCCGCCGAAGCGTAACCCACCCATACCCCTACATTTACCCCTTACCTAACACTACGGGCAATTTAGCATGGCCAATTCACCTGACCTGCACATCTTTGGACTGTGGGAG
>NC_057714.1:75358093-75394356 GCF_004010195.1 Chiloscyllium plagiosum
TCTACCCTGGAGGCTTCTTGTCTCTATTCCTGATGAAGGGCTTTTGCCCGCAACATCGATTTTCCTGCTCCTCGGATGCTGCCTGATCTGCTGTGCTTTTCCAGCACCACTCTGATCTAAACTCTGGTTTCCAGCATCTGTAGTCCTCACTTTTGCCTAGATAGGTCAGACAGGCAGATCACCGAAAGATGGACTTCAACCCTGTTAAGTGTCAAATGAAGTGTTTGGGATGAAATAGCAGGACAATCAAGTGTGAAATGAATAGTGACACACTAGGAAGCTCAGAGGAACAGAGCGATCTTGGCATGTTTGCCCACAGACCACTGAAGGTGGCAGGGCAAGTTAATAGGGTAATTATGGGGACATATCAGATATTTGCCCTTAAGTTGTGACAGTTTATAAGAACAGGGAGGTTACATTGGAACTATACAAAACTAGTGCACAGCTGGAATAATGTGAGTAGTTCTGATTGCCGCATTATAGGAAGGACGTGATTGCACTGGAGGGGGTGCAGAGGAAATTCAGCAGGCTGTTGCCTGGGATGGAGCATTTTAGCTGTGAAGGGAGGCTGGATAGGCTCAAGTTGATTTATTTAGTGCAAAGAAGGCTGAGTGGGGACTTGATTAAGTGTATCGGATGATGAGAAGCATGGACAATGTGGATAGAAAGCAACTGTTACCTTTAATTAAGGTGTCAATAACGAGGGAACAAAACTTTAAACTAAAAGAGTGGAGATTTGGAGGGGATTTGAGGAAGATTAATCTATGTAATGCAAGTTTCATTTATGTAAATCACCCCTTACAGTTCTGTCAACATTCTTGTAAATTTGTGCTGCATTCCTTCCAAAGGACTTGTGAGAAGTCCTCAGGTGCAATGCCTAGAATAGTACGTAGGATTCCAGACATGGTCCAATCAACAGTTTGTACAGCTGTTGCAATATTTTCATGCTTTTTATTTTAGGCCTCATGTTCTGCAGGTTTGGTCCTTCTTTGAGTCTTTTCTTTGTACCTGACTACATAATTTTGTTCATTGTGTACATTGTCTTTTAAATCTCCTTGATTTCCAACTCTTCCCAGCATTTCACTAAAACACTGTTCATTTCCAACCAGCTCTGGTCAAAAATGGATTACTTCACACCTACCTTCTTTGAATTTATCTGCCAAACATCTATTCTTCAACATCTATTCAAGTTTACTGACAATACAAAACTAAGTGCAGGGTTGAGTTTACATGAGGATACAAAGGGGCTAGAAAATGGAGACAGTGAAGTGGTTAAGTAAGATGGCCCAGTTGGAGTATAATATGGGAAGAATGGTAAAGTACAATATTTTTAGATGATGAAATGTTAGTATTCAAAGGGATTTGGATGACTTTGTTCATTCATCACAGGATTTTCAGCATATACAACATACATAACGGCATATTTGATTTTATTCCAAGGGAGTATAAGAGTAAGGCAGCCATGCTGCAACAAGGGCCTGGGAGAGATGGGTGTCATTTCACTGTCTCCATTTTGTAGCCTCTTTGTGTCCTCATGGTAACTCAAACCTGCACTTAGTTTTGTATTGTAAGTAAACTTGAATACATTACATTTGGTCTCCTTATTTCAAATGCAGCACCTTGCAGTAACTGGGTAACTTAAATTTATTGAAGAATAGATACTAATTCCTGGGGCTCATGTTGAACCTGTAAAAGACCAAGACAAACGTGTAAGGAGTTGCTTCCCCATCTGATATTCTGTCACTGTTATGCTCCTCTGATCACAGGCTGGTTCTCTCCTGCATCCTGCTGATGGTTACATTAGTGAGGCTTTCATGTGGTCATAGATTCACATTAGAATTCAAAAGGTAATTGGGTAAATTTTGGGGAGAAGAAAGGGGATTAGCAACTGGTGGGTGAGAGGAAGATGATAGGATTTCTTGTTGAAAGAACTGGTGCAGATGCAATGGACCACAGAGGGTGGTGGTGGAGGGTTGTTTTTCAGACTGGAGACTTGTGACCCGTGGAGTGCCACAAGGATCGGTGCTGGGTCCTCTACTTTTTGTCATTTACATAAATGATTTGGATGCGAGCATAAGAGGTACAGTTAGTAAGTTTGCAGATTACACCAAAATTGGAGGTGTAGTGGACAGTGAAGAGGGTTACCTCAGATTACAACAGGATCTGGACCAGATGGGCCAATGGGCTGAGAAGTGGCAGATGGAGTTTAATTCAGATAAATGCAAGGTGCTGCATTTTGGGAAAGCAAATCTTAGCAGGACTTATACACTTAATGGTAAGGTCCTAGGGAGTGTTGCTGAACAAAGAGAACTTGGAGTGCAGGTTCATAGCTCCTTGAAACTGGAGTCACAGGTAGATAGGATAGTGAAGAAAGTGTCTGCTATGCTTTCCTTTATTGGTCAGAGTATTGAGTACAGGAGTTGGGAGGTCATGTTGTGGCTGTACAGGACATTGGTTAGGCCACTGTTGAAATATTGCGTGCATTTCTGGTCTCCTTCCAATCAGAAAGATGGTGTGAAACTTGAAAGGGTTCAGAAAAGATTTATAAGGATCTTGCCAGTGTTGGAGGATTTAAGCTATAGAGAGAGGCTGAACAGGCTGGGGCTGTTTTCCCTGGAGTGTCGGAGGCTGAGGGGTGACCTTATAGAGGTTTACAAAATTATGAGGGGCATGGATAGGATAAATAGATAAAGTCTTTTCCCTGGGATCGGGGAGTGCAGAACTAGAGGGCATAGGTTTAGGGTGAGAAGGGAAAGATATAAAAGAGACCTAAGGGACAACTTTTTCATGCAGAGAGTGGTACGTGTATGGGCGCATGGTGGCACAGTGGTTAGCACTGCTGCCTCACAGCGCCAGAGACCCAGGTTCAATTCCCGCCTCAGGCGACTGACTGTGTGGAGTTTGCACGTTCTCCCCGTGTCTGCGTGGGTTTCCTCCGGGTGCTCCGGTTTCCTCCCACAGTCCAAAGATGTGCAGGTCAGGTGAATTGGCCATGCTAAATTGCCCGTAGTGTTAGGTATAGGGGTAAATGTAGGGGTATGGGTGGGTTGCGCTTCGGCGGGTCGGTGTGGACTTGTTGGGCCGAAGGGCCTGTTTCCACACTGTAATGTAATGTAAATGTAATGTAATGTAACCTAATCCTGGAGGTCTCAACAGAAACTGTGATGATTAAAGGGGCTGGAGGAATAATGGGCTGGAGGAGAAACACAAGAGGCCAATATTTCTCCCCTGGCTGTGGCTGAAATTGCTTAGGGATTGGCAAAACGCCATCCAGAGTATTGTTTCTGGTTTGGTTTGCCTACATAAGGAAGGATATGCTGCCTTTGAGTGCATGAAATATAGGTTCATTATAATGATCCCTGAGAATGATCCTATGAACATTGATTGAGTAGACTGTGCTTGCATACTGTGGAACTTAGAAGGATGTGAGGTGATTGAATTGTGATGTATTAGATTGTTAGAAAGCATCAGAGGGAAGATGCTGAGAGATAGATTTTTTTTAGATGAGTGAGTGTAGAACAATTATATACCCAGGATAAGGAGTTTGGGATGAGAAAGTTCTTCTTACAGACGATTGTGAATCTTTGGCATTCTCTATTCCAGAGGACTATGATTGCTCAGTTGTTCGATGCATTAATATCTAAGATAAAATATTTTTGGTTTCTAATAAAATTAAAGTATAGTGAGATAGGGACAGAGAAGTGGAGTCAATGTTGTGATTCAGCCTTATTGAATGGCAGAGCAGACTTGAATTTCCTATGACTCACAACTCCTGTTATTCTTTAGTTCTCATTAAATAACAGGAAAATTACCTTACAGTAGGTACCTAGTGCCTTCAGACATACAAAAGCAAAATGGTGCATATGCTGGGTCTCCAAAATAAAAGCAGGAAATACTGAACAGTCCAAGGATCAGCTGTAGAGAGTGAAACAAAGTTAATATTTTGCATTAACGTTAAAGGTAATTCTGATAAATGGTCACCAACGGGAAACTTTGTTTTTCTCTCTGTAGTACTGTAGAGTACTTCCAGCATTTTCCAGCAATCTCTGTGCTATCTGTATGATATTACTTTGGGAATTCATTGTGTTGTTTGCTTTTCCTTCCTTAGTCATCCAGTCAAAAGAGACCCCATCGCACAGCATGACGGGGATTGTGGTGGTGCTGGTTATTGCCCTTGCTATAGCTGTGGTTCTTGCAGGATATTTCATTCAAAAACGGAGGAGGAAGACAACAGAAACGGATACCAATTTCGATAACTCTCTTTATTTCAATCGAGAGAGTACAATTGCACCCTGTGACATGAAATCTCTTGTGCCAAACATAGAACAAAATGAACAAGGTTTAATGTAATTTGCAAAATGTTTAAAAGTTGCTGAAATAAATCTATAAACTGTATGCAGTTAGACTGGAAAACGGCTTTAGCGAAATCAGTATTTGGCTAAAGCATGCTTTTGCCGTAGTACTTTGCACTGAACTCTAATTATTCTGCTGTATGACTACCTGTTTAGAGATATATATATATTGATTACTTTTGTTTTCATTAATGAATGATCATCCTGATATAAGTCTACAGAATAAATATGTTTAATACCTTAGTATTTTTATTATTGCAGTTTTATTACACTGCAATTTTATTATTATACTCAGTTTCTTGTGTAAATATTAAAAAGGTGACACCAAACACCACCATACAATTAAAACACAGATATTGATGTTCTTTGGCTGCTTGACCTATTGCTCAGGTGATTATCATAATTGTCTGTTTACTGGACCAATGAAGAAAACATGCAAACAACATGTTAATAAAATCATAAACAAAAGACATGACATCACATAAAAAGGGTTGGAAGTCCACTGATCCCTAGATAGTTTTGAAAACAAACATGAAAACCTAAATGAAACTAAATAATATCTTATTTAATTTTTAATAAGGCAACAAATTGAATTCTTCAATCAACTTTTGTTCAATATTAAAAAAAATGACATGTCACACATAACCAATTTAATAGGTTTACCTAAAATGAACTTCCAGATAGTTTGTATATTGTTTCCAATCTACATTTTTATAGCAAGCATGTGCATTATGGGAAGTTGTGTGGAAAACTCTCAAAACCTTGAATGTAACACTTTAAACAACAAAATCTGGAAAAAGGAACATGTTTTAATATCTAATGTGTAATGATAATGTTCCTAAATATAGCAAAGAGATGTCATTTTTTAAAGTGAGCTGATTTACAGATTTTTTGACACAATAAAAACAAAATCAAATGTATTTTGAAAATGCCACCCACCATTTTGGCCATTCAGTGAACTACATATGAACAAGGAATTAATTGTATCCAGATTGTTTTAAAACCACAGTTACAAGTAAGGCAGGTAATAAAATTTGTTATTTGTAAACACGAGCAATAGGCAAAATGCCTCTTATATTTGTATAGTCTGTTTTTAGAAATCATACAACCTGTTCTTGAACATATACCTCAAACTGATATTTCACAGTTTTCATTATGAGGATACAGCTAGATTTAATATAGGAGCATGCTCCATCATTCAATGAGATCATGGCTGATCTATTGCCTAGCTCCATGTACAGTATCTGCCTTTGGCCCATACCCCTTATTACCTTTGCTAAACAAAAAAAAATCTATCTCAGATTTAAAATTAATAACTGAGCCTGCATCCACTGCCGTTTGTGGAGGTGAGTTGTAAACATCTACCATCCTGAGTGTGTAGAAGTACTTCCTTCCATCTCTTCCAAATGGTCTGGCCCTAATTCACAGACTATGCCGCCCGGTTCTCGAATCTATGTCCAGATGAAGTAGTTTAGCTTTATCTACCCTGTCTTTTCCTGTTAATATATTGAAAACTTTAATCAGATTACTTCCTAAGCTTCTAAATTCTGGAAAAAAAAAGATTTAATTTCTGTAATCTCTCCTCATAACCTACCCCTGAAGTCCAGGTATTTAAGATATAGCCTGCATTTCTGCAAGAGTCGTGATCAGAATTTCTTCACAGAAAGGTGGAGCTCATTTTTGACATAATATAAGAGCTGAGTGGCAATCTAAACATGGTTGCCACTCCTTGGAAAAGTCAGCCCATGGTTTTTTAAAAAAATTCTTTCAAAGGATGTGAGTGTCACTGCCAGCATTTGTTGGCTATCCCTAGTTTCCCTTGAATGAACTGAGTGACTGACATGTGATTTCTGAGAGTCCTCTGAGTCACATGTACACCCGATATAAATGATATTAATCATTTTTATGGATTTTTATGCAAATTGAGGCTAGTCTCTGGGCCATTAATGAATCAAGGTTTTAATTCTAGATTTAACTAAATTCATCTACGCAGTTGTTGTGGTGGAATTTGAACATGTAAACCCCAGGGCATTGGTCGTGTATGGATACTTTATTGTATTCATTCAAGAATGTGAGCGTCACTGGCTGGATCAGTATTTGTGGCTAATTGTTAAATGTCCTTGGTAAGGTGGTGAAGAGGTGCCTTTTTGAGCTGCTGCATTTCATTCGATGTAGTTGTACCAACAGTGCCATTTGGGAGGGAGTTCCAGGATTTTCACCCAGCGACACTGAAGGAACATCAGTGTATTTCCAAATCAAGATGCTGAGGTGTTTGGAGGGGAGATTGCAGGTGGTGATCCTTGTGTCAGCTGCACTTGCCCTTCTGGATGGTAATGTTCAAGAAGGTGGAAGGTGCTATTTAAGGATCTTTGGTGAATTTATGTACTGCATCCTGTAGATAGCATACACTGTGGCTACTTGAGTCTTAGTGATGATGGGAGTGAATGGAGGGTGTTGTGTGGTATGTTGCAATCTCTTTTGGTTTCCTTGACCTTGCTTGACTTGGTGTAATCATGCTTCATTAGGTCTCTGATAGGGTTAGGGTTAGGTCAACATCAAAGACTTCCAGGGCAACTACCTTCCTGCTATAAACAATCATGCTGCCACATCTACTGGATGCTGTTGTGTTGGTTGGACAGGATGTATCCAGGGATAGTGGTAGTGACGTCATTGGCATTTTCTGTAAGGTCTGATTCCATGGGTTGGACTCGCGCAAAGGATTGGGTGTAGGTGTGTTGAGATGAATAGAAAATTGGTTAGCAAACAGGAAACAAATAATAGGAATAAATGTGCCTTTTTCTGAATGTCAGGCAGTGACAAGTGTAGTACTTCAGGAACTGGCACCAGGACCTCAGCTATTCACAACATATGTTAATGGTTTAGATGAAAGAACAAAATGTAATATTTCAAAATTTGTAAATGATACAAAGCTGGATGGAAAGGAAAGCTGTGGGGAGGACAGAGATGTTGCAATGTGATTTGGACAGGCTGAGTGAGTGGGCAAATGTAAGACAGGTGCAGAATAATGTGGGTAAGTGTGAGATTGTCCAATTTGATAGCAAAAGTAGGGAGGCAGATTATTACCTGAATGCAAATTGGGAGAGGGGGTTGACAATGAGACCTGAGTGTCCTTGTGTGCCAGTTGCTGAAAGTAAGTGCATAGATGCTGTCAATAATAAAGAAGACAAAATGTGTGTTGGCCTTCATAGTGACAGGATTTAAGTAAAGGAACAAGGATGTCTTGCTGCAATTATATAGGGCATTGGTGAGGCCATACCTGGAATCTATGCGCAGTTTTAGTCTCTGTATCCAAGGAAAGATATTCCTGCTATAGAGGGGTTGCTATGATGGAAGGTCGCAGGGTTGACTTGAAGTTTAGAAAAATGAGGACCGGATCTCATGGAATTCTATAAAATTCTAACAAGACTACAGAGGTTAGTTGCAGGAAATATGTTATCGATGGAGTCTGGAACCAGGGATAATAGTTTAATGGTAAGAGGTAAACCTTTTAGGACTGAGGAGAAATTTCTTCACCCAGAGCCTATGGAATTCACTACCACAAAAAGTGGTTGAGGTCAAAACATTTTGTTTTCAAGAAGGAGGTAAATGTTGAACTTGTGGCTAAAGGGATCAAGGAGTATGAGGAGATAACGGGATTAGGGTATTGAGCTCAATAATTAGCCATGATCATATTGAATGGCCCAGACCTGCTCCTATCTTCTATGTGTCTATGTCAGCCTGTTATTTGGCTTCTTTATGAGACGGCTCCCCAATTTTGACACTATCCGCCAGATGGTGATGAGGAGGACTTTGCAGGCACGACATGGCTGTTGACATTTCTGGTGCCTTGGTCAATTCAAATGATCTGTTCCGTTTCATTCTTTTTCTGAGATATTTTAGTTGCTGACACAACTGAATCTCTTTCTAGACCATTACAGAGGACAGTTAATAGTCAACCTTACTACTGTGGATCTGGACTCGCAAATAGACCTGCTTTCCTTCCCTAAAGATTACCATTGATGTCACTTATTCATCCAGACACCGTGATATACTTTTTAAAATCATTTTTTGTATAACTATTTCAATGAAGAATAAAGATAAGGAACAAATGTTTATTTTAAATCTCAAAGTTAAAACTGAAGTACTCCTGCTATTCAAACTAGCACTATCACATCCAATTCTTGTTTTAATTAATGTATCCTATCAATTATCCTTTGCCACAACAGTTTAATATTAAGTGGACATTACATGAATTTAAATTCAAACAGTATTCTGGGATATTCATTTATAAGATCCACTAGTTCACTTTTTATAGGTGTTGCATGATCCCCTAAACATTAATGTCATTAGTATTTATGAATTTGCCAAAACATGTGCAAAATAACATCATACATTTAAATGCTTGGTGAAAAAGTAGCAAGGCTTTTACACCACACAACAAATAATGGCTCAAAGCACACTTTGTTATAAGTGCATTTTTAACAAACTCATTGGCTCATCTTGACAGATAAACAAATCTGTTGAACACATAACAATTTTTCATGAATAAGTTAATTGAGTCACTAAATTAGCACTTAGAACAATTTATCTTCTATATTTTCTAAGTGCGCTGTTTAAATCAAAGATCCTGAAATGATGCTGTTTGTATTACACATAAATATTCAATGATTTTGCCTGAAATATCTCACCGTGCTATTTTAACGAAGTAATCCATTCATGTAATATAAATCAGGTACTGCCAAGCTACAACATTAGGAAAGAGTTTCAGATCAATCCATTCAGTGAAGATGGAGAGGGTAGGAAGACTTATGCAGAGCTTCTGCTGTTCTCGTGCCCAAAGTTCACTAAATACCCTTGAGGTAGTTTAAGGGGAAAATAGTGTCATGTCAGATTGACTGTGTATTATCAAAGTACCCAACTGCTCATTACGTATAAATGATATTAGTTTTATCCACTGTGAGGTAAAACTTAATTGGAGTTTTATGGAAGGGTGAAATGAGAGAATTAGTAGCCTAAGTTGAGAGACATTAATTTCCATTGAAGTTGATTGTTTAACATTCACATCTGTGAAGTTGAGTGTGTGATTTTTGCTTCCCAGAAGATGGCAAGAAACCTGGCAAGACAGGGAAATTATGGCCTGTGAGGAACACACTCCCATCTTGCCATCTCAGCAATTCAGAAGCCAAAGAATAACTACTTAGAAGACCATAAGATACAGGAGCAGAAGTAGATCATTTGACCAATCGAGTCTGCTCTGCCATTCAATCATGGCTGATGTGTTTCTCAAAGGCATTCTCTTGCCATCTCCCTGTAACCCTTGATCCCCTTATCAATCAAGGATGTATCTATTTCAGCTTTAAAGGCACTCAATGACTTGGCCTTCACACCCATCTGTGGCAACGAGTTCCACCGATTCACCACCCTCTGGCTGAAGAAATGCCTCCTCATCTCAGTTCAAAAAGGTCTCTCCACTCTCTGGCTGTGGCCTCAAGTCCTAGTCTCTCCTACAAGTGGAAATATCTTTTTCACATCCACATTATCCAGGCCTCTCAGTATTTTGTAAGTTTCAATGAGATCCCACCTCATCCTTCTAAACTCCTGTGAGGACAGAGCCAGAGTCCTTGACTGCTCCTTATATGGCAAGCCCTTCATTCTTGGGATCATTCTTGTGAACCTTCCTCTGGACGCCATCAACTTTAGACGATCCTTCCGTAAATAGTTTTGGTCGCAAGCCTGATTCCTGCAGAACTCCACTAGTCACCAGCTGCCATCATCAAAAAGGCCTTTTTATCCCAACTCTTTGCCTTCTGCTAGTCAACCAATCTTCTGTCCATGCCATTCCTTGCCCCGAACACCATGAGAACCTTATTTATCAGTTTCCCATGCAGCACCGTGTCAAAGACCTTCTGGATATCCACTTAGGTAATGTCCACTGGCTCTTCTTTGTTTAACTTACTCATTCCCTCCTCAAAGAATTCTAACAGATTTCTCAGGTATGGCCTCCATTTGATGAAGCCATGCTGACTCTATTCTATTTTACCATGCACTTCCAAGTACTTTGTAATCTCATCCTTCCTCCACTATTTATTTGTTCCTCTATAATACTTCTCCTGCCTTATTTTCCAGTGATTTAATGTCCATCCTTGCCTCTTTCTTACCTTTTAAATATCAAAAAACAAAACTCTTGCAATCTTCTTTTCTATTACTAGCTACTCTGCTGTTTCATCTTCCCCTCATTATCACTTTTTTTTTAAATTTGTCCTCTGCTAGTTTTTAAAGGCTTCCCAATCCATGGGCTTCCCACTAAATTTCACCACAATTGCTGCTTTTTATTTTGCGTCCCTAACTTCCCTTGTCAGCCATGGTTGCTTCGTCCTCTCCCTAGTATCCTTCTTCTTTCTTGGGATGAATTTCTGCTGTGTCTCCCGAATTACCCCAGAAACTGCTGCCATTGCTATCCCATCCTCTTCCCTGCGAGGGTCCCCTTCCAATCAACTCTGGCCAGCAGTCTTTGTAGTTACCTTTACTCTACTATAACACTGCTGTATCTGATTCAACCTTTGCCCTCTCAAACTGCAGGGTGAAATCTATTGTGTTGTGGCTACCTGCCACCTCAGAATTCCTTCACCTAATTTTCACCTTAAACTCACTTCATTTGCCAGTTCTTTGATTCCCTCCTCCCTGGCAAGGAAGGAAGGTGGCTTACTCCAACAAGCCAGGGTGACCTGCATGCAGAGACAGAGAAGGGTGGGTCACTCAAATTGTCCCTATCAACAGGGAATTGGAGGTACAGATGGTGGCAGGAGGAAGGCCTCTGAAAGCCCCCTCTATTTATCACTCCAATCCATCATAGCAAAGAACAACTTGCTTCTTTGCAGCTTCATTCCCGAGGATCAGGGCGCCAGCAGTAGACTTTAAGACCCAGAAGCTGCTGTCCTCTGCATGGCCAACAACTCCTGGTAACTCAAGGTACCAGTGTCGAGGCCTATCGTTGGACGAGATATTTGCCTTCACTCACCAATCAGCTCTTAATGAGCTGAATGATGAACAGTATGAGATGTCATCATGTCAGTGAGGGTGACATGTCAATCAAACACTTTTATTCTCACACTTCGAAAATATATGGAAAATATTGCCTTGAGAAATGCTGAAACATCAGCCTGCCAATGTGAAGGAGTTTTAAAATACAGGTTAGGCCTTTGTTAGCTAATGTAAAATGTCTTAATCTAATAGATGCTTTGTTGGTCATTTAAAAAGTTGTTTGATTAACATCTTACACTGATAAGACTGAGATTTGAATTGTTAATCCCTATGTGATAACAAGAGAATGACGAAGACAAACATTTTTTTAAAATGAAACAAATATTCAGACCTACATTCCTTTCTTACCTTCTAAATTATATATTATATAGTCCTATATGATTTGAACATAGTTTATGAACAATCAAAGAAAGTTTGCGAGTTTGTCCTTTTACTTTGATCTACCATGCCTTTGATATGTAAATGAGGAATACTTTACTGACCTCACCCGCATGGAGGAAGGATGGGTCAATTCTGCTAGGATTGACTTACTGTACTGTACTGTACTGTAGATTCTGTAGAGAAGGACAAGGACCTGAGAGGGCACAAATGAGACCTGATGTGTGGCACTCTACCAGCATTATAGATGAGGATATTTGTGGACCCTCCTCCTCCAGTGAATTATGTAATTGTTGACCACCATTTATGCCTGAACATGGACTGCAGAGTTTAGTTTTATCTAGGTAGTGGAATTGCCTAGCCCTGGATTTTCTTTTTATGCTGTTTAGCACACATGTAGTCCTGTTTTGTGGTTTCACCAAGTTGGCATTTCATTTTTAGGCATGCTTGGATATTGCTCCATGCATGCCTTCCTGCACTCATTGAAGTGTGATCCTCTGACTTGTTCATAATGTTGGGTCATGAGGTTTCAGATGGCATTTGGTTACAATTCTACTGCTCTTGGTAGTCCACAGCATCCCATGGATGCCCAGTCTTGAGTTTCTGGATTGGTTTGAAGTCTATCTCACTAATAGTGCCACACAAAACCATGGAGCAATGTGGAGCAATAGTCTCTACCAGGATTGTGTGATAGTCACTTCTGTTGATAAAGCCATGATACTGTCATGGATGAATGCATTTGTGATAGGCAAGTTAGTGAGTGTGAGCTTAAGTATGTTTTTCCCTCTGGTGCTCTCCTTCACTATCTTTCACAGACACAGTCTAGCAGCTAGGTCCTTTAGTTTGCTCAGTGATGCTGCTGCCATGCCACTCTTGATGATGGACATGGAAATCTCCCAGCTAGATTCCATTCTATGCCCTTGCCACCTCCTTGCTTGCTCTAGATGGTGTTCAACATGGAGGAGTATCAATTCATCAGCCAAAATGTTTTATGTAGCTGCTTTTTAAGTGATCTCTGGTTTTTAAAAGAATGACTTTTTAATTGGCTCAAGATCAATGCATCAAACGTTTAGCCAAGACATTACATATATTGAAGGATGTTGTTACAAAGGCACTTTCTGTTTGATTGTGCTTGGAGGTCTCAAGTTTAGAAGAATTTTGAAAAGTTGATTTATCTTAAGCTCTATGAAAATACATAGAGTGATTTATTTGAAAGAAAAATAAAAGTTCATGTTCCTGTAAATCATGTGACTGATGATAAGTGGTTGCATGCTGGTTGCACCTCCTTTTGCATGATGATTGGCTTGAAGAGTTTGCTGGTTTACCTGGATTAGCTCTAGGAAAACCTGTAAAGAACAAGCAGCCCAGCTGATCCTCCTGATTTTTGAAGGCGAGGGTGAAACGTATTTGCTCTTTTGAAAGAGCTATTAGAAGAACATCTCAAGTTTGTATTTCCTAAGCAAATTCCAGAGATAGCCATGATAACTAGTAACTTGATTACTTATGTCCAAATAGGAGTCTCCAGAACAAAGCTTTATTGCTTTGCCTTCAAGAATTACACATTGGCCAAAATATTTTTTCGAGAAACTCGTTCTCTTAGATAAATGTGCACTTTCCTCTGTTACTGAAGCAAATTTGTATAGGTTTTTTGCAAGTATGATATGTGATACTTAAAAGAATAAGCATTTCTACTTCTGTATCACTGAGTTTGTATGGTAACCAATTATTACATCTTTATAGTTGTGTTTATGACAAACTCTGTTTGATATATTTTGTTGCTTAAAACTTGCTCGAGATAAGGTATTTAATTGATTAACCTGGTAACAGACTACAGGTTCTTTGCTGGTATGCTCCGTGGGGAAATGGGACCAGAGGAATGAAGCCCTTCTCCGGCCTTGATTGTAACAATCCTAACTGGTACATTATAATTCACATCCTGCGTGGGACATAGAGCCTTTCTGGATGCCCTTCTCAAAACCCCACCTGTTTTAGGTTTTCAATACAGCAGTCTGCTAACACAATGGTTGAATCTTACCAGAAACTGGCTAAGTATAATACTTAGTGAGTGATGTGGAAGGTTTCTCTCTGAAATCCCCAGCAAGTTTTCATAGGGGCTATCTTCACCTGCTTGATGTGCTTCTTTTTAGCCACACACTTGTGCGCAAAATGATCCGACTGCTTGTAGGGAGAACACGGCTTTCACCATGCTGTATTTGCTTCCTAGCCTTTGCCTGTGACTGTCCTGCACTGTGTGCTGGGAGTATATGTCAGCATAATGCAAGACCTGATCTGTTCTTCCATGAATATGCACAACTGCTGATTTACAACCCTCAGCACCCCCGCATATTTTAGTTGATTTTCAGAGAGTGAGCTTTTCTTCTCTTTTTGGTCATTCACCTTTGGGTCCTTTATGCTTGACACAGTCATGACTTTAATCAAACCATTGTTCAGCTGTGCAAATTTGCAGGTTTCTGACAGCTGAGCTAATGATGTTCCATATTGAACAATAGACACTTTTTTTTACCTTGTTTCTAAATATCATTCATCTGAGGCTCAAAACATCTCTTCAAAGCTTCTAAAATTTCTGCAGGGGTTTTTTTTTGCTCTTCAAGGTGCTTCAGAAAGGAATATATATTGAAAAAGTCTCTGAAGAACAGTGATACAAGTGGAGTAACTTAGAGTTGTTCCAGTTTGCTCAACAGATCAGTTGCTATTCAGTAATTGTGCAAATGTGACTGGAAGAAAATTTGGTTTTGCATTGTTTCCCCTGGTAGTTGAATATGAGCTGATAAGGAAAAAGCCACAGTCATTTTCTTTAAACTATTTATTTTACTATGACTGAATTTTTTTGTTTCTTTATTGGATTCTCACAGCTTCACGCACAACTATGTCTCCCTGCCAATTGGTATACTACTTATAGCTCTGCAACAATCATCTCAATGCCACTTCTGACACTATGTTTTGTGTACGACATATAATTGTGTTGAATGAACAGTCAAATGAGCTGAACATGTATGGCTATGGTGTTTGTGCCACATGGTAGACAACATACGACTAAAGCTAGGCTTGGAGGGACATTTTTACATGACATTTTAATCCAATCATGAATCAAGATTGGGTGTCACCAAAGTATCAACAGGGGCGGCACAGTGGCTCAGTGGTTAGCACTGCTGCCTCACAGTGCCAGGTTCAATTCCAGCCTCAGGCGACTGTCTGTGTGGAGTTTGCACATTCTCCCAGTGTCTGCGTGGATTTCCTTCAGGCGCTCCGGTTTCCCCCCGCAGTCCAACGATGTGCAGGCAGGCGATTTGACCATTCTAAATTGTCCATAGTGTTAGGTGCATTAATCTGAGGGAAATGGGTTTGGGTGGGTTACTCTTTGGAGGATTGGTGTGGACTTGTTGGGCCGAAGGGCCTGTTTCCACACTGTGGGTAATCTAATCTAACCATGTATATGGTAATAAATGAGGAGAAAGTGAGGTCTGCAGATGCTGGAGATCAAAGTTGAAACTTTATTGCTGGAACAGCACAGCAGGTCAGGCAGCATCCAGGGAACAGGAGATTCGACGTTTCGGGCACAGGCCCTTCTTCAGGAATGAGCAGAGAGTGTTCAGCAGGAGAAGATAAAAGGTAGGGAGGAGGGACTTGGAGGAGGGGAGTTGGAAATGTCTTCTTCTTGACCTCTCCGCCTCCATCCTACTCCCACCTATCACCCTCACCTTGACCTCTTTCCACCTATCACATTTCCAACGCCCCTCCTCCAAGTCCCTCCTCCCTACCTTTTATCTTCTCCTCAGTGTCTGCGTGGATTTCCTTCAGGCGCTCCGGTTTCCCCCCGCAGTCCAACGATGTGCAGGCAGGCGATTTGGCCATTCTAAATTGTCCATAGTGTTAGGTGCATTAATCTGAGGGAAATGGGTTTGGGTGGGTTATTCTTTGGAGGATTGGTGTGGACTTGTTGGGCCGAAGGGCCTGTTTCCACACTGTGGGTAATCTAATCTAACCACGTATATGGTAATAAATGACACAACTCCATTGTCAAACAGTTAGTGCCAGATTTATGCCAAAGGGAGGCACTTAAAACCAATCACTATACCTGCTTATTGCAGATAATACTAAGAATAAATCATATGTTAGTCCTTTTCCAGTTCTCCAGAATGCCACTGCTATAACCTACAGGAGGAAATACAAAGGTAGGTAAGTTTTGCTACAACTACATTGAGAATTGGTGTGACCACATCACTGTGTAAAGTTTGAATCACCTTTTCAATGAAAGAACTTACTGCATTGGAAGCATTCCAAAGAAAATTCATTGAGTAGATTCCTGGAATGAGTGGTTTACCTTATGAGAGAATGTTGAGCAGGTTGAGCTTAGGTTTACATGGATGAGAGGTGACCTTTTTGAAACAGATACAAGTCTGAGGGGGATTGACAGAGTAGATGCTAAATGGAAAACATTTCTCTCAAATTAATGAAGTTCCAGCTTTCCATCTCACAGTCACATTTCTTATTCCAATGTAATTAACCTCAGGGGATCTTGAATTTTCTGTCAGTTTCACTTTGAATTTATGGGGTCATGTAAATCGAAAGGTTTGTCCTTGATTGGTTGTGTCTTGACCAGCTTTACTCAGCCTGTTGTTGTTTAACCCCCTCCGGTTTTTGAATGAGATTGAGGTCCATACATACCTTTTTACTCAAGTGTGATATTTAATGGTTGTGAAGAACATATTAATTTTCTAATATTTGGTGTCATCTATGTTGGAAATTTGCTTTCAGAATGAGTTTAACTTTAAGTGCAGTGATTCCCAGACCATGTGGTTGAACTGCTGTTGGCCTAAACAGTGTATGTCAACCAAGGGTCCCTCTCTGATAATCTTGGCCCAAATCTTCTGGTTTCCAGATAGTTGGAAGATGTATTGGGAGTATATGGAAGTCCTGATTCACCAACTATGCAGTAAGTGCCTGGAAAATTTAAACTATCAATCTGCAATTACTGAGTATTTGGAGCCCTCTGATAAAGTCCACAACTCTGATTTAGACCCAGAGTCTTTGGCAGTTTCTGTTGTCCTTACCTGAATAATTAGCGAGGAAAGGTTAGAGGAATTGAAACTTACTGTAACCCCTGCCTGATTATATAACTGACCCAGCATTTACTGACCCGCTAGCTACAGATACTCCCCAAACCAGACCCAGTAGCCTAACTCCTCCAATCCAAAGCCAATCTTGAACAATGCCCACCAGTCTGAACTTTACCCAGACCCAGACCTGACAACTGTTCCTCCACTCAGGATCTCATTCAATTTCCCCCCCAACCCCCCCATCAAAATCCCATGTCTGCACCCATGACCAGACTAACCATTCTACTTAATTACCCTATTTACTTGCCATTCCTCTCCTCACAAATGATCTGGTGTGTCACACATGAGTAAAAAGGCATGTATGGACCTCAATCTCATTCAAAAACTGAAGGGGGTTAAATATCCATCTTCTATCCTACCCACTTATCCACCAGGCACTCTATCCCTGACTTACCTGGCATTCTACCTCACTGACCCACCTGGCACCCTATCTCACCCATCCACCTGGCATTCCATCCAGTTATCCGCCTGGCACCCTGCCCCCCAACCCACCTGGCACTATTATCTCTCTCCTTCTTATCAAACAGACTTAATTGCTCTCAGTCCCTGTCAAAGTGCTTTTCAGTCCATTAACCTGTGAAATGCAGTAACTAGAATCAAGATAAAGGGGTATGTTTTCAACACTGATTTAATCCCCTGCTGATTGTACAGATTCCTTTTCTGGGTTACACAGCTTCAACAGGGAAGATACCAGTCCTGGACTTTTGCAGGGAGTTTGCTGCATGAGGTAAGTACACATTTTCTCTCTGACCACGGTCTGCAATAGGACTACTGACCCTGAGCAGAATAAGCAGAAGATCTGGGTCACTGTGACACTTGCTCCCATGTCTGACTTGAAAACTGTGATTGCCCATTGACATTAATCTCAGTTTGTCTGGAGACATTTCTATCCAATTGCTCTCTTTGTGTGGGTGGTTCTTTGGTCTTTTGCTTCTCTATGGCTATGTGTTGCTGCTGTATATTTTGTGAAAGTGACCACTTTTTTTCAATAAAAGCATTTGATTTTATTAGCTCCACAGCACTAACTAAGACTAACAGGATTGCTTGTCTGTGAGTCTGCATAACTGTACCATATAAAGTTTTCCCTTTGTACCAGACACTTTTAATTTTAACTCTCTGTTTACTCAGCAGCCGAACTCTGACTCGGAACTATTCCCACAGACCACCTATTCATTATTCAGTCTGTACCTCAGCTGGGAGTTACATTTGTTTTTTGTTCTGGAGCATCTCTTACTCAGCCTGAAATGCTTTCTGTCTTTTGAAGGATTCTTCAATGTTGAAAGATAAAAATGAAATACGTTGCCATAAGGATTTTTGAGGTTCCCTGTCTTCTAAAATCAGCTGTATTGCTTTTCCTTGAAGTTTTCTGGGTTACCAGTATGATTTTATTATTTGTTCATGCACTGCGGGTGTTAATAGCTAATTGGCATTTCTTATTAATACTAATTCCCCGGGGAAGGTGGTGAACTGCCATCTTAAATCGCTGCAGATCTGGGAATGTGAGATACCCAGAGTCTGTTAGGAAGGAAGTTTAAGGATTTTGCCTTAATGACAGTTAAATTTCCAAATCAGAATGGTGTGTGACTTGGAGGGGAAGTTCCACTTGATGCTTCTGCCCAAAAATGGATGCATATACTTCAGCCTTGGCTTTTGCACCGATATGTTGGCTCTCTCGTCATTGAGGTTAGGGATATTTGAGGTACCTCTTTTTCTGTTAGCTGTGAATGGTCATGGACAATTAAACAACTGCGTGTAGCTTAGAAGTGTTGATTTGTCAGACATGACTAGCACTTATTGCTCATCTTGACTTGCCCTCAAGAAGGTGGTAGTGAGATAACGTCTTGAAACACTGTCGTCCTTTTGTTGTGGTTACTGCCATAGGGCAGATTGAGCAAGAGTTTCAGGATTTTGGCCCAATGACACTGAAGGAACAGCAATATATTTCTAAGTCAGGATGGCAAGTGGTTTGGAGGGGAACTTACAGGTGGAGGTGTTCCCATGTATTTGTTGTCTTTGTTCTTCTAGATGGATGTGAGTTTGGAGGTTACTGTCGTTGAAGCCTTGGTGAATTTCTGCATGGCATCTTGTGGGTGGTGCACACTGCTGCCACCGAGCATTTCTGGCAAAGAGAGTGAATGTTTAAAGGAGTGAATGGGGTGCTGATCAAGCAACACTGCTTTGTCTTGGATTCTGCTGAAGTTACATTCTTCCAAACAAATGGAGAGTATTCCATGAAATGTTTGACTTGCCCATTTAGACAGTAGACAGATTGCGGAGGTGAGTTACTCACCATGGAATTCCTATACGCCTGATCTGTTTTAGATTACAAAAGCCTTTCATCATGAATGGACTAGCCATACAAATGCAATGGCTACAAGAACAGATGGGCGGCACGGTGGCACAGTGGTTAGCACTGCTGCCTCACAGCGCCTGAGACCCGGGTTCAATTCCCGCCTCAGGCGACTGACTGTGTGGAGTTTGCACGTTCTCCCTGTGTCTGCGTGGGTTTCCTCCGGGTGCTCCGGTTTCCTCCCACAGTCCAAAGATGTGCAGGTTAGGTGAATTGGCCATACTAAATTGCCCGTAGTGTTAGGTAAGGGGTAAATGTAGGGGTGGGTTTCACTTCGGCGGGTCGGTGTGGACTTGTTGGGCCGAAGGGCCTGTTTCCACACTGTAATGTAATGTAATGAGGCAGCAGTGCTAACCACTGTGCCACCGTGCCACCCATCTGTTCTTGTAGCCATTGCATTTGTATGGCTAGTCCATTCATGATGAAAGGCTTTTGCCTGAAATGTCGATTTTCCTGCTCCTCAGATGCTGCCTGACCTGCTGTGCTTTTCCAACATCACACTCTTGACTCTAATCTTCAGCACCTGCAGTCCTCACTTTCACCCAGTTCATTCTGGTCAACAGTAATTCAGGATATTGACAGATTCTGGATGTACCTCCCATAAGATCATCTTCTATCAGTGCTCATGACATAATCACATGATCCTGCTTATTGTACTTAATCAAGTAATAAGACTTTCAGACCATGGGCAAGAAAGTCGACAGATATTTGACTGACAAGGGAATCAAGGATAATCAGGGTTGGCAGAAAAGTGATCATCACATGACCATGAATAGCAAAGTAGGCTCAAGGAGTCAAATGTGAAAATGTGTTGCTGGAAAAGCGCAGCAGGTCAGGCAGCATCCAAGGAGCAGGAGAATCGACATTTCGGACATAAGCCCTTCTTCAGGACCCTGAAGGTCCCTTCTTTCCTGAAGAAGGGCTCATGCCCGAAATGTCGATTCTCCTGCTCCTTGGATGCTGCCTGACCTGCTGCGCTTTTCCAGCAACACATTTTCAACTCTGATCTCCAGCATCTGCAGTCCTCACTTTGTCCTCAAGGAGTCAAATGGCCTATTCCTATTCCAGCTACTGATGATGTTATTTACTTACTTCACCACTTATTTACTTCACTAGACATTTTCCGAACGTTTTGCTTTCACAGAACAAATATTAGATTTAGATGAAGAGATTTGAAATTTGAAACAGGCAGGGAATATAATTGATATTTAAATATCAAGATGTATGTTTGTGCACTGCATACACCATAAGTTACGGATGGTTAAGTATTCCCAAAATTATCGGCAAAGATATTGTTGAGAAAATAATCATCCATTAGGACCCCATTTTTAACCACTTCTCCCTTACACATACCCTGCCCCCTCCCACACAGACATATACTGAAGTACTCAACCTCAATACAGAAATAAATCCAAGTGTCTCCATGACAACCAGAACACTGAGCAGTGACTGCTAATCTCTCAACTGTTATCCAAATCTCACTAATAAGAACGAAGGCTAAGGAGGACATTAAAGCTCTTTGATCGGAAGAAGAAATCTATACATTCAGTTGAAAGGTAAAAAGATCTTACGATGTATAAACAATTGGCTGATGGATTACTAACAATGTTAACAGTGGTGTATTTAGGTCAAAGCTTCAGGGGGCACCAGATCATTGCCTCACAAAGCAGTCTATCTTTCTCTGTCTCTATCCTTTTGTTTCCTCAGATTTTTCTTCCTATGTATTCATTTGAATTCCTTTCACATTGTTTTGTTTTCTTTTTGACTTGTTCCTATTTAGTCATGCTTTCTCTTTCTAACCTGGGTTTATTGAGTTTCTCTACTTCTTGCTTGTTTTCCTAGCACTTTTGCAGTCCCTCTTCAGACTAGATTCAGTGCACTACATGAAATAACAGTAAATGCAAATCAACAATAAACTCGCGAATGCTACTTGCTTGTTCTTTAAGAGAAATGACAGTTGGTCCCTGACTTCAAATTTGGAGCAGCCCTCACGGCAAATTGTGCATGGCTGTGCCGAGACATCCACAACTGCAACGCCAAAGAACAAAAAAGATAACGCAAGAAGAAAAGGGGACAGATGAGCCAGGAAATGAGCAAAAATGTGCAGAGTAAAAAGACTCCTTTGCATTGTCCCTCCTCAGAAGTTTGACCTAAGGTTCCACGCAGTACCACACATCAAGAAATAAATATGAACATTTTATCAACTGCTGGGAAAGTTTGCCCTCAATACAAAAGTAAATGCACCAGCAATAAAAAAACTTTCCAAATGTATTATTTAGTGTTTGTTGACAATCAGATATGACCTGAGTTACACACAGAGATTGTAATCTGATTTGTTCCAAGTTGAATACTTAGACTGTAATGTCTACTAATATGTAGTGCTAATAAATACATGAAAAAGTTTTCATCCAGCCAATGAAACAAAAATTAAATCAATAACTTTACATAATATGATTCAACATAAGCCAATTTAATTTAAGAATATGAAACATCACTACTATTTCTTCAATATTTGCTAAATGTAAGTTTATACTGGAGAATGAGATATCAGATGTTATCAGTTAAAATCAAAAAGCGTGGCACTGGAAAAGCACAGGAAATCAGGCAGCATCCAAGGAGCAGGAGAGTTGATGTTTCAGGCATAAGCTCTTCAATCAGAAATGTGAAGGAGCAAGGGGGTTGAGAGATAAATAGCAGGGTGGAGGTGGGGCTGGGAGGAAAGTTGGGTGGGATGGTGATCGGTGGATGCAGGTAGGAGGTGATTGTGAGAGGTCGGAGGGGAGGGTGAAGCGGATAGGTGGGAAGAAAGATGGACAGGTGTGACAGGTCAAGAGGGCGGTGCCGAGTTAGAGAACTGGATCTGGGATGAGGTGGGAGGAGATTTGGATACTGGTGAAATCAATGTTGATGCCATGTGGTTGGAGGGTCCTGAGGCTGAAGATGAGGCATTCTTCCTCCAGTTGTTGGGTGGTTTTGATTTGGCAGTGGAAGAGGCCCAGGACTTGCATAACCATGGGGGAGTGGGAGGGGGAGTTGAAGTGATTGGTCACAGGACGGTGAAGTTGTTTGTTGCATGTGTGCCAAAGATGTTCCCTGAACCATTCCGTGAGTTGGCATCCTGTCTCCCCGCTGTAGAGAAGACCACATCGAGAGCAACTTACACAGTAAATGAGGTGGGTGGATGTGCAGGAAAATCTCCGCTGGATCTGAAATGATGCTTTAGGGCCTTGGACAGAGATGGTGGGGGAGGTGTGGGAGTAGGTTTTACAACTCCTGCAATGGCAAGGAAAGGTAATGGATGTGGAGGGTGGGTTGGTGGGGAATCTAACAAAGGAGTCATAGAGGGAATGGCCTCTGCGGAAAGCAGAAAGGGTTGGTAAGGGAAATATATTTCTGGTGGTGGGGTCTGATTGTAGGTGGCAGAGGATAATGTGGTGTATCTGGAGATTAGTGAGAACGGGGGGGGATCTGTGTTTGTTGTGGTTGGAGGGGTGGGTTCAAGGGCGAAGGTGCGGGACGTTGGAGGATATTGTTGACCACGTGGGTGGGAAAATTGCGATCATAAAAGTAGCAGGCTACCTGGGATGTCCTGGAGCAGACTTGATGCTCCTGGATGAGGTACAGTGAAGAGCGAAGGAATTGGGAGTAAGGGTTCATATTTTTACAGGGGGGGGTGTAGTCAAGGTAGTGTAGGAGTTGGTGGGTTTGAAGGAGATGTCTGTGTTGAGTTGGTCACCGGAGAGATCCAGGAAAGGGAGGGAGGTAGGTGTCCGTGATGGTCCAGGTGAACATAAAGTCAGGGTGGACAGTGTTGGTGAAGTTGATGAACTATTCAACCTCCTCATGGGAGCACAAGGTAGTGCCAATACAGACATCAATGTAGTGGATGAAAAGATTGGGGATGGTGCCAGTGTAGCTGCAGAAGATGGACTATATACCTGACGAATTGGTAGGCATGGCTGGGGCCTTGTGGGTGCCCATGACCTCCCTTTTGGTCTAAAGGAAGTGGGAGGATTTGAAGGAGAAATTGTTGAAGGTGAGGATCAGTTCCACCAATCGAATGAGAGTGTCGGTGGAAGGGAAATGGATGGGTCGATGGGACAGGAAGAAATCAAGGGTTTTTAGGCTTTTGTCAGAATGGAATCAAGATCCCATCTACAGCCTCCAATCTCTTAGTTCCACAACCCCACACTGCCCGGTTCTAGCTCTTACCCAAATTCCACAAACCTGACTGCTCCGTTCAACCTATTATCTCCACATGCTCCTGCCCCACTGAACTCATCTCCTGTATCTCGACTCTATCCTGTCCCTCTTGGTCCAGGAGCTCCCCACATACATTTAGGAGACCACCCATGCCCTCCACCTCCTCAATGACTTTCGTTTTACCGGCCTCCAACTCCTCGTCTTCGCCATGCACGTCTAGTCCCTGTACATGTCCATCCACCATGACAAAGGCCTAAAATTCCTCCATTTCTTCCTCTCACACTGACCCAACAAGTGCCCCTCCAATGACACTCTCATTCGATTGGTGGAACTGGTCCTCATGCTCAAAAATTTCTCCTTCAAATTCTCCCACTTCCATCAGACAAAAGCACCAATCGATGAGCACCTGCATGGGCCCCAGCTATGCCTGTCACTTTGTAGGGAATATGGAACAGTCCATCTTTTTTTTCCTTAGTCACACTGGCACCATTCCCCATCATCTTTTCCTCCATTACAATGATGACAGTATTGCCGCTACATTGTGCTCCCATGAGGTGGTTGAACAGTTCATCTACTTCACCAACACCTTCCATCCTGACCTTATGTTCACCTAGACCATCTCAGACACCTCCCTCCCCTTCCTGGACCTGTCCATCTCTGTCTCTGGCAACCAACTCAACACAGACATCTACTTCAAACCCACCAACTCCCACAGCTACCTTGACTACACCTCCTCCCACCTTCCCCCCACTATAAAAATGAGATCCTTCACTCCCAATACCCTTCACTGTATCTGCTCCCAGGAACAGTAATTCCACTCCTATTTTGAGGACTGCAATTTTCCCTTCCACAAGATCAATAATGCCCTCCATCGTATCTCCTCTACTTCCAAACCCCACCCCTACAACCATTAAAAGGATAGAACCCCCGGTCCTCGTATTCCACGCCATCAAATCACCAAATCCAGCACATTATCCACTGCTATTTCCATTACCTAAAGTCAGACCCACCACCAAGGATATATTTCCCTTACCATCCCTATCTGCATTCCTCAGAGACCATTCCCTCTGTGATGCTCTTATTAGCTCCATGCCCCCCACCAACCCACCCTTCACCTTCCCCTGCCATTAAATGGGTAAAACCTGCTCCCACATCTACCCCCTCACCTCCATCCAAGGCCCAAGGGATCTTTTCACATCTGGCAGAGATTTACCTGCACATCCACCCACCTCATTAACTGTGTCCATTGCTTTCGATGTGGTCTCCTCTACATTGGGGAGACAGGATGCCAATTATGGAGTGTTTCAAAGAAGATCTCTGGTGTGCACGCATGAACCAATCCCACCATTTTGTGGCCAACCACTTCAACTGCCACTCTCACTCACCAAGGACGTTCAAGTCCTGGGCCTCCTCCACTTCCAAATTAAATTAACCCAGAAACTGGAGGAAGGATGCTTCATCATCCACCTTGGGACTCTACAATGACACAGCATCAACATTGACTTCACCAGTATCCAAGTGTCCCCTCCCCCACCTCACCCCAGATCCAACCCTCCAATCGGGACCACCCTCTTGAACTGTCATACCTGTCCATCTGCCTTCCCACCTATCCTCTCCACCCTCCACACCAACCTGTGATGTGATGAGGATGTTAGGAGATTACAGGGTGACCTGGACAAGTTAGGTGAGTGGGTAGATGCATAGCAGATGCAGTTTAATGTGGATAAATGTATGGTTATCCACTTTGGTGGCGAGAACAGGAAGGCAGACTACTACCTCAATGGAATCAATTTATGTAAAGAGGCAGTACAGAGAGATCTGGGTGTTCTTGTACACCGGTCAATGAAGGCAAACATGCAGGTACAGCAGGTAGTGAAGAAGGCTAATAGCATGCTGGCCTTCATAACAAGAGGAATTGAGTATAGAAGCAAAGAGGTGCTTCTGCAGCTGTACAGGGCCCTGGTGAGACCACACCTGGAGTACTGTGTGCAGTTCTGGTCTCCAAATTTGAGGAAAGACATTCTGGCTATTGAGGGAGTGCAGCGTAGATTCACGAGGTCAATTCCTGGAATGGCGGGATTACCTCACACTGAAAGACTGAAGCGACTGAATCAAGGGTTATGAAGATAAGGCAGGAACAGGATACTGATTAGGAATAATCAGCCATGATTATATTGAATGGCGGTGCAGGCTCGAAGGGCTGAATGGCCTATTCCTGCACCTATTGTCTATTGTCTATTGTCTATTGACCTATCGCAATCACCGCCTACCTGCATCTACGTATCGCCATCCCACCTACCTTTCCCCCAGCCCCATCCCTATCCAACTTATTTATCTCTCAGCCCCCATGCTGCGACCCCCCCCCCCCAAAACCCCACCATTCCTGATGAAGGCCTTATGCCCAAAACATCAACTGTCCTGCTCCTCGGATGCTGCCTGACCTACTGCGCTTTCCAGTGCCACACGTTTTGACTCTGACTCTCCAGCGTCTGCAGTCTTTCCTTTCTCCTGTATCAGTTAAAAATCTTGCATAACGAGTAAACGTCCTTAAAACATTTATAGATTGAAAAGTATGGAGCAAGTGAAACATGTTCTGTTGAGGAATACGAATGTGTAAAACAGCAGTGGATCAAATTGGTGAGCAGCAGTTTGCCCATTAAACTTATTACACTTCATTTCAGCTCTTGTTTAACTGGCTTAAAATGAAAGTCTTTTCTTCCTCTAGATTTGAGAACTGCATGAGGAGAAGGAAAATTAGGAAGAGAAGTAAGAAGAAAGAAAGGAAAAATATGTTGCTTTGGAATTTACCTTTCAGTGTTTGGATGGTCTATGCTAGTATAGTGAGCATTTACATCATCACAGGACAGACCAAGGAGTACAATCAGACTGACGGTCATGCGAATGAATACTTGAGTGAATTGCTGCATCATTTGTCTCCAAATGATCAAGTTACATTTTCCAATAATCAGACAAGCTTTCTGATTCAAACCGTATGGGATCGAGTCCAGTGCTCAGAAAGAATAGCGAGCACAAAAGAGCAATGTGATAAGGTACGTTTATATCTTAAGCTTTAATGGCTTTCTCAAGAAGAATTAGCCCCTGCAAATTATTGTGTGATTTCACAGAACCAACTGAAAGGTGTCTCAGCTGAGCTGAATGGCAGCCCTTCTCCTGCTAAATTCACAATCTGGTGTTTGTTGACCACATTGAGATAATCTGGGATTGTTGCTGAGCCCTGCAATGCATGCACAAGGAAATCTTTCTTTTAACTTTATCTGTTGTCTTGCTGACTGCTGCTCCAAGGTAGGAGCATGAAGTGTTAAAGGGGAAAGGTAGGGAGGGAGTTATCCACTGATATATTGTAGAGTCTGGGAGTGCTTCGGCTCCTCATTCCACATGAATGCTTCTTTTATAACAAAAGATACTCAGTAATTTTTGCTGTGTATATTTACACTAATGAATCCACAGGGGAGCAGCCCCTGGCTCCTAATTTCCCACTAGTACATAAGACACATACATTTCCTGCCCTGGGTGCAAACCACATATCACCCAAAACTTTCACTTCAGCACAATATTGAGGAAGACTGTCATTGCTTGGGCCGTAAATCCTTTTTTTATCAAAAAGAGATTTAATGAACCTAGGGTATCCTTTTGAAGAACAGCAGATTGTTTTCCTGATGCTCCAACCAACTCTGATCAAATTGCATAGAATATTCCAGAAATGTGTTGGCTAAAAGCAAAGTTTCTCACATTCACACTTGTGAATCAGTTATGCAAGAACAAGATGTCAGTATTTCCCCACAGAACCAGCAGGAGAGAACATTGCTACAGATATTTCAAACATGCAATGAGTTCAGTAGTAGCTAGTAGCCAGCACGTGAATGAATACAGCCAGTGAACTGAGGTGGGAAGGTCTTGTTGCACAAAATCTCTAATGATACTGAAATGAGTTCAAATGAATTAAAGCTTTTCACACATATTGACAGCAATGGAACTGTTCAGTGCTTTTCCTGTTTTGATTTGGAGATGTGTCCTCCACAACCACCTGATGAAGGAACAGCGCTCTGAAAGCTAGTGCTTCCAATTAAACCTGTTGGACTATAACCTGGTGTTGTGTGATTTTTAACTTTTCTGTTTTGATGTACCTTACAACTGCCTCAGGTCAGTTTGCTGTAGTTTAGAACAAACAAAACTTCTTTTCAGCACAGATAAAGAATGACAGTCATAACTTTATTGACTGAATGACTGGATATTACGTTGAGAGCACATTATGTTCCCAAACATATGTCCATTGCATGTGAGACTGTAGTGTTGCACCTTATTGAGTTCAGCCACTATTAGAACTCAGTATTTATAATGTTTGAGAACAAGATTCAGTACACTGCGGTCCAATAGGTGAGATTTTAGTATAGATGGGTTACTCTCTATCAGATGTTCCAGTGTGCATCCATCCAGTACTCATGGTGTTCAAGTGTAAGCAGTGTCTCTGTACTTGAGATGCCAGACACAAAAATTTTGGTTCCATGTAAGGTGATCTTTTGGTTAAAGTGGCGATCAGTGTTTGGGATGTTTTGGTGCCTGTGGTGTTCCATTGTTTATAGTGTTCCAGAGTTTGAATCTCCAATATTCTTTTTCAAAGGCATGTTTTTATTTCTAACTTACACTCTACCCAGTACACAATGTGACAGTTTTCTATCTGCTTGCTTATCATGTACCTGTTTCCGTTCCCTCTGTCTTTGAAGATAAATATCATGTGTCTCAGAAGGGGGAGATAAGTGGTTGCTGGGTAAGGTCTTCTGAGCATTAGTTGTGCAGGGGATGATCCTCCCTTCTCCATTGGTGTTGTACAACAATATAGCACTGCAATGCAAAAACATTGCTTTGTTGCTTGATAATTATCAATGATTAGATGATCCATACCATAATTCCTGCTGAACCATTTCATAGTTGGGTGGTGATATGATAAGGGTCATTCTGCACAAAGTTTGTGAGTCTTGAAAATAATTTGCCAATGTGTCGATGTCTGTCATGAATAAATTTTTGCCACCCTCCATAAATTCCATCCTTTAACAAATTCCAACCTTCAACAATTTACCTACAACCAAAGTCAGACTCACAGGTGTATAGTCCCCTGACTACTCCTTCCAACCTTTCTTAAACAAAGGCACCCTAGTCATCAGGCACCTCATCCATGGTTATAGATGATGCAAGTATTTCTGCAAGGGGTCTCATAATTTCCTCCATTACTTCCCACAACATTCTGGGATAGAAGTGCAAGGAAAATCATGTCTCACAAACCTGATTGAGTTTTTTGAGGAAGTTAACAAAAAGATTGATGATTTGATTTAAGTAAAGCCTTTGACAAAGTTCCACATGGTTAACTAATTAGGAAAGCTAGGTCAGGGTAAGCTTGCCAGTTGGATATATAATTGCTTAAGGGCAGGAGACAGAGTAATGATGGAGGGTTGCTTTTTAGAATGGAGGCATATGACGAGCACTGTTCCACAGGGATCAGTTCTGGGTCCTCTGTTGTTGTTATTTATATAAATGATTTGGATGATAATACAGAAGGCGTGGTTAGTAAGTTTGCAGAAGACACCAAAATAAGTTATGTTGCAGTTATACAAGATGTTGGTGAGGCCACGCTTGAAATATTGCGTCCAGTTTTGGTCACCCTGTTATAGGAAGAATGTTATTAAACTGGAAAGAGTGCAGAAGAAGTTTACAAGGATGTTGCCAGGACTCAAGGGACTGAGTTAGAGGGAGAAGTTGGACAAGCTGGGGCTTTTTGTTTAGAATGTCGAAGACTGAGGGAGAACTGTATAGACGTGTATAAGATCATGAGAGGCATGGATAGGGTGAATGCACTCAGTCTTTTTCCCAGAGTTGGGGAATTGGAGACGAGAGGGCATCAGTTTAAGGTTAGAGGGGAAAGTATAAAAGGGAACCTGAGGAGCAATTTTTTTACACAGAGGGTGGTACGCATTTGGAATGAGCTGCTAACAGAATTGGTTGAGGCAGGTACATTAACAAAGTTTAAAAGACATTTGGACATATACACGGATAGGAAAGGTTTAGAAGGATATGGGCCATGTGCAGGGAAATGGCAGTAGTGTGGATGGACATTTTGGTTGGCGTGGACCAGTTGGGCCAAAGGGCCTGTCTCCATGCTGTGGGAATGTATGACACGACATCTATGACTGTATGGTGACATAGTAGATGGTGAAGAAGGTTTTCTAAGATTACAAAGGTATCTTGATCAAATGGGTCAATGGTCTGAAAAATGGCAGGTGGATTTCAATCTGGATAAATGAGAGGTAATGTATTTTGTTAAAACACAGGGTAGGTCTTATAAATTAATGGTAGGGCCTTGGGTAGTGTTGTAGAACAGAGGGATTTTAAAGTTTGCATCAAATAGAGACAGGGTGGTAAAAATGACATTTGGCATGCTTTCCTTCATAGCTCAGTCCTTTGAGTATAGGAGTTGGGATGTTGTGTTGAGATTATACAGGACGTTGGTGAGGTCTCTTTGGGATTACTGTGTCCAGTTCTGGTCGCCCAGTTATAGGAAGGATATTATTAAGCTGGAGCAGGTTCAGAAGAGATGTACCAGGACTTTGCTAGGTATGGAAGATTTGAAATATAGAGGAGGCCACATCGGGTGCAGCGGATGCAGTAAATGATGTGTGTGGACAGGCCGCCTACTTGCGGAACGTTTCAGAGAACACCTCTGGGACACCCGGACCAATCAACCCAACCACCCCGTGGCTCAACACTTCAACTCCCCCTCCCACTCCACCAAGGACATGCAGGTCCTTGGATTCCTCCATCGCCAGACCATAGCAACACGATGTCTGGAAGAAGAGCACCTCATCTTCCGCCAGGAACCCTCCAACCACGAGGGATGAACTCAGATTTCCCAAGTTTCCTCATTTCCCCTCCCCCCACCCTTGTCTCAGTTCCAACCCTCCAACTCAGCACCACCTTCCTAACCTGCAATCTTCTTCCTGACCTCTCCGCTCCCACCCCCACTCCGGCCTATCACCCTCATCTTAACCTCCTTCCACCTATCGTATTTCTGACGCCCCTCCCCCAAGTCCCTCCTCCCTAACTTTTATCTTAGCCTGCCTGGCACACCTTACTCATTCCTGAAGAAGGGCTCATGCCCGAAACGTCGATTCTACTGCTCCTTTGATGCTGCCTGACCTGCTGCGCTTTTCCAGCAACACATTTTCAGCTATATTCCCAATTGTCCTACCTATTTGTTGCCAAAATATACTAAGGCTAATTGATAACCCAAATGGTAACCGTTGAAGAAAGAACTGTCCTAATAGCATCTGAAATTACACATGTGCTTGGATTCTCTTGCTAAGTGGACAGAATATTATGTCGAGATTGGGAAGGAATCTTGTTTTGGAAAATTTGGGATTTAATTCTTCCATCATTCTTCCATCTTCCATCACCGTTTCAAATCTGGTGGCTCTTTAGTTAGCACTGCTGCCTCAGAGCGCTAGGGACTCAGGTTCAATTCCACACTTGGGCAACTGTGTGAAGTTTGCATATTCTCCCCATGTCTACATGGTTTCCTCCAGGTGCTCTGGTTTCCTTGCATGGCCCAAAGGTCAGTAGGTTAGGTGGATTGGCTTTGCTAAATTGCCCATAGGGGCAGCACGGTGGCTCAGTGGTTAGCACTGTTGCCTCACAGCACCAGGGACCTGGGTTCAATTCCCGGCTCAGGCAACTGTCTGTGTGGAATTTGCTCGTTCTCCTCGTGTCTGCATGGGTTTCCTCCGGGTTCTCCGGTTTCCTCCCACAGTCCAAAGATGTGCAGGTTAGGTGAATTGCCCATGCTAATTTGCCCAATGTTGTTAGATGCATTAGTCAGGGGTAAACGTCGGGGAATGAGTCTGGATGGGTTGCTTTTCTGAGGGTTGGTGTGGACTTGTTGGGCTGAAGGGCCTGTTTCCACACTGTAGGGAATCTAATCATTGGTATTTTCAGTGGACACATGTTAAGTGAAAGATTGATGTCGGATCTGGACAACTGTTTATGGTGAACCATTCTTTAAAGAAGTTTCTGATGGAGCTACACCAATCCAAATTATACTGTTTTACTTCATCTCATTCAGTTTTGCTTAACTCTTCACCTGGTTGTTACATTGGATTTCATTGGCAATTGGTAAACGGAGTTGCATTAGTCTTGCATTAAATTTTCCAAACATGTCAAATTCATTTGGGTACAGAAATCATTTATTGATTTGATTGTCTCATGTGCTCTGCCAGTGGTTATTAGTTGAATCTTGTGAATTGTAACTCCACTGAGATCTGTGCATCTTGATAGTTCTGCCCCTACTTGACTGTTGGAACCAACCAAGTAGAAGATCTCAGGAAGCCAAGATGAGCTTGAGTATTGGCACTTCTCTGCGATTCTGCCAGTGATTGGAATCAGTGTTTTGTTATACATAGTTTGGCAGTATCTCCTAAGTTGCAACATTTGTTCAGCTACATGTCTTTAAAGCTGCACCTAAAACAGGATTTTATTGATCACCTGCCACTTTGGCTTCATCCATCCTCAAGGAAAGTCCTTTTTGGGATGATCTGTCAGCCAGATCATTCCCATGACACATTGATCATATCACCAAGGATCCACCAGTTTATCTTTGTATGACAAGTGAGATCGCAACTTTGTTTTCCAGTTATGGAATGTGGGTATCGCTGGCTGTGCTCCAATGTATTGCCCATTCCTACGTGCCCTTGAGAAGATGCTAGTCAGCTGCTTCATTGAATTGCTCAGACCATTTGGTGTAGATGCACACACAGTGCCATGAGGAAGGGAGTTCCAGGAGCTCTCCGAAGCAAACATGTGCATCATACGAACCTGCATCAGTGCATGATACCAGCACAAAAGAATAAAAAATGTCAAATCAACATGAACCAAAACAAATTTCTTTGCAAGAGCAAAATGACATACAAAGATAGCTCAGGTTCTTTAATATTTTTTCCCTATATCTTTCAAATTTTGGAACAAAAATACCTCAGTTGGCAGATGCAAGCAACAGCAACACCAGGATGAGTTGAATGCAGCTCCACCACAGTCCGGGGTCTCCTGCAAGCGTGAAGCAGGTCCCAACCTGGATCCCCCAGCCCAGACACACAGGCTCAGCCAAGGCACCAGGTCCACAGCTAGGCCCGGATGGTGAAAGAGAGGCACTTTCGGCGGAGTGGATGGCAGAGGACCATTGTGATCGAGGTGTGGTGGCATTGTCTGGAAGAGCATCGGTTGGGCTCCAGATGAATGAGAATTGACCCACCGCTCCAGCTCAGACACAGCAGTTGTAGTAGTGGCAGCAGTGGAGGCCTATAAACCAATACCCAGAGTCTGTTACACAGATCCTAGCAGATGTTAAGCAGAGGAGAAACAAGAAGGGGAGAGAAAGATAAACTCTACTTCAGTAATATTTTTAGCAGTGGAGGCCTATAAACCAATACCCAGAGTCTGTTACACAGAGGAGAAAGTGAGGTCTGCAGATGCTGGAGATCAGAGCTGGAAATGTGTTGCTGGAAAAGCGCAGCAGGTCAGGCAGCATCCAGGATCTGTTACACAGATCCTAGCAGATGTTAAGCAGAGGAGAAACAAGAAGGGGAGAGAAAGATAAACTCTACTTCAGTAATATTTTTAACATATTCAATCATTCAAAATGATATTGATGTGTATCGACACTTAACACTTTTCACTGATTTTTAAAAATATATGTGACAATAAATCATTCAACTCCATTCAATTCTTTTTCCAAACCTTCTCTTTAAAAATACATAATATACATGGCAGGAAGATCACCAGCGTTTCAATCTCTTAAAAACTACTCTGTTTTCCATGAAGTGTTTACTTCAATGTTATGAAATTTGTGCATCCTAGAAAGGCCTGAGAGCAGGTCTCCTAAAGGATAAACGACCTTTTGTGCTTATTTCTAACATCCTTACAACAACTCAAGCTTAAGACTTCAATGTTCAAAGAGAGATTCTGGTTCTAAATTTCATGACGCAACAGTTTCATGTACATCTATTTGGCAAGCTGTTCATTATCAGCACCAACCCCCAATTTAAAAGTACAATACAAGCCAGTTTCCCAAATTACCATTTCTAATGGTCTGAGCCAAACACCAAATCCTAAGAATGTATACATTACTATAGTTTTAGTGAATGTTAATAAATCTGAACTGGAAGATACTTTTAACAATAATCTCGTGCGTTTGGTCACAGCTAAACAGGGCAAATAAAATACTTCAGATGATGAAGAGCTGTAACAGCTCAAGAAGGTCATTAACAACAAGTAGCATCGATGCACGTAACACATCGCGAGTACATATATTCCACTCAATCAGAGATGAAATTGGATAAATGAATAGTTACATAAATAAATAGTTTTCACAAATGTAACCTTCCAAGATAAAATGTTAAAATTCCACAAGCTCAAAACTCAAGGGCAATTGGGGAGGGGCAGTAAATGCTGGTCCATACTTGAAGTCTTTATCCCAGGGTAGAAATGTGAAATATTAGTGGGCAAAGGTTTAAGGTGAGAGAGGGAACTTTTAATGGAGATGTGCGAAGAAAGGGTGTTGGTGCTTGGAATGGTAGAAGCAGATTTATCAGGCAATTAGTGGAGTATGGAAGAGACATGTGTAGGCAGATGAGTTTAGTTTAGAATGCATCATGGTTGGCTGAAGGCCCTATTCCTATGATGAATTGTTTTATATTCTATGTTTAGATCTCAACATGGAGGTCAGACTAAGTGTCTGCTGACTTCAGCTTGTCACTGGCTGTGACCAGACTCCATGTTGTTCACCACCAAACAACATCTCAGGGCTTGAACGATAGGCACCAGCCACAAGTACTCTTCACCCAGCATTTTCCAATGCCTCACAGACATCAGGGCACCTCTCTGTTCCACTTGAAGGCCACTTAGGAAGCACAGGTTTACAATGCAGGATGCACCAGCAACTGGCATTGAAAGGCTGCTGCTTGGACACTTTGCAGGCAAGCACAGGCACTCAGCTCATGGATTGGGCCAGGCTACACCTCAGGGATTCTTGCTTGCTCTCTTAGCGCCTGCCTGTCATGTTTATCAATAGGATTTGTCTGAGACTGAAGGGGTTGGGACAGTGGATTAAGGGGTTGGGAGGGTGGGGACTGTGGGGGAAACCTACAGTATGTGCCAGCTGCCTGTGTAGTACACTCACTGCATGTTCATGCAATCAAATGGCCACGTCAGAAAATGGTGGGGTCTAGTCCTCATTTCAATCGGTGGTGGAAGGGGATCCTCTGTCAGGTCCAGGGCTCGGTACTGTCTGTCATGAGCACAGTCCGCACGCAGCACAGGGGCTTAGCCAAATTGAGTTTTTCAGTTGGTGCATTCACTGTCAGGAGATTAGGGGATCTATCTGAATGCAGTGCAAGGAGTGGGCCACAATTTGTTTTGTACGTCCAGCACTAGCATAGAATCATAGAGTCATAGAGATGTACAGCATGGAAACAGACTCTTTGGTCCAACTGTCCATGCAGAGAGATATCCCAATCCAATCTAGTCCCACCTACCAGCACCCGGCCCATATCATTTCAAACCCTTCCTATTCATATACCCATCCAAATGCTTTTAAAATGTTGCAATTGTACCAGTCTCTACCACTTCCTCTGACAGCTCATTCCATACACGTACCACCCTCTGCATGAAAATGTTGCCCCTTAGGTCTCTTTTATAGCTTTCCCTTCTCACTTAAACCTATGCTCTCTATTTCTGGATTCTCCAACCCCAGGGATACAATCTCGTCTATTTATCCTATCCATGCCCTTCATAATTTTGTAAACATCTATAAGGTCACCCCTCAGCCTCCGACGCTCCAAGGAAAACAGCCCCAGCCTGTTCAGCCTCTCCCTATAGATCAAATCCTCCAACCCTGGCAACATCCTTGTTAATCCTTTCTGAACTCTTTCAAGTTTCACAACATCTTTCCAATAGGAAGGAGACCAGAAATGCATGCAATATTCTAACATTGGCCTAACCAATGTCCTGTACAACTGCAACATGATCTCCCAACTCCTGTATTCAATGCTCTGTCCAATAAAGGAAAGCATACCAAACACCTTCTTCACTATCCTACGTACCTGCGACTCCACTTTCAAGGAGGTATGAACCCTGCACTCCAAGGTCACTTTGTTCAGCAACACTCCCTAGGACCTTACCATTAAGTGTATAAGTCCTGCTAAGATTTACTTTCCCAAAATGCAGCACCTCGCATTTATCTGAATTAAACTCCATCTGACACTTCTCAGCCCATTGGCCCATCTGGTCAAGAATCTCTGTTGTAATCTGAGGTAACCTTCTTCGCTGTCCACTACACCTCCAATTTTGGTGTCATCTGCAAACTTACTAACTGTACCCCTTATGCTCGCATCCAAATCATTTACATAAATTATAAAAAGTAGAGGACCCAGCACCAATCCTAGTGGCACTCCACTGGTCACAGGCCTCCAATCTGAAAAACAACCCTCCACCACCACCCTCTGTCTTCTTCCTTTGAGCCAGTTCTGTATCCAAATGGCTAGTTCTCCCTGTATTCCATGAGATCTAACCTTGCTCACCAGTAAAGCTGACATTTCGAGTCTAACTGACCCTTTGTCAAAGCTAAAAAAAAGGGGAGAAATAGGTATTTATACGAAGCTGAGAGAAGGTGAGTCCTGGCTCCAGAAGCAAAGGTAGCAACAAAGAGGTGATAATGACAGTGAATAGAGAGATTATAGGGAGATT
>NC_057714.1:75394409-75402221 GCF_004010195.1 Chiloscyllium plagiosum
AAAAAAAATGAAATAAAATTATCTGAAGTTGTTGAATTCAATGTTGAATTGAGAAGTGTGGTGCTGGAAAAACACAGCAGGCCAGGCAGCATCTGAGGAGCAGGAGAATCAATGTTTCAGGCACAAGCCCTTCTTCAGGACTGCATCTGCAGTCCTCACTTTCTGCGAATTTAATGTTCAGACCGGCAGGCTGTAACGTGCCTAGTCGGAAGATGAGATGCTGTTCCTCCAGTTTACGTTGAGCTTCACTGGAACATTGCAGCAGGCCAAGGACAGACATGTGGGCATGGGAGCAGGGTTGTGTGTTGAAGTGGCAAGCCACGGGAAGGTCCGGGACCTGATTGCATGCAGATCAATGATGCTGGGCTCGGAAAAGCACTGAGAAGTCCGATGTAGGAAAACAGGGTAAGCTAGTGAATTTTGATGGAGTAGTAATGGAAACCACAGTGGAGGCTAAAAAGCTGCACCAGAGTGTACAACCTGGTTGGAGGTTGGTTAGGGAAGAAGTGCCAGATCTTCTTAAACCATATACCTGTGAAGGTCAAGTTTATTCGTATTGGACAGGAGCAGCAGGCAAAGAGGTTACAATACCCATGTCAATCTTTGACATTGAGAGATGAGGAGATATGTAACTCAGAAGGATTACTGCCAGAAAAAGGGCTAGCACATTAAATTCATGAAGAGACAAGAAGTGCTCAATTAGGCTGAGTGAGGTTAGAGTGCCGGATGAAAACTGGAGAAGTGGTGGTCAGAGTACTGGAAGAACTCTCACCTTCTGGAATACAATTTGTCCTTGCTAGCAGTATAGCTGGGTCACAGGTAGGAGAGCTGCCAACTGAAGTTGAAAGGCCAATGGAAAATCAGGCAACTGAGGTTTTATGGGAAGCATATCCTGGGATTTTTCTTAACTGTGTAGTAACAAGGTCACAAAGTCACTAGTTGAAACAGGAGGAAAAAAAATCAAAGAATACAGATAAGAAAGTTGAAGTAGAATGATCAGAGACCAAATTTGATCAAATGGTTAAGACAAAACTGGAACAAATGGAGGACAACTTGGATATCTTTAGCTCAAAGAATTGCCACAGAAAGATGAAAAACTGAAGTAATTGTATCAAAAAGCATACACATAAGAAGAAACTGAGAGTATCCCTGAGTACTACTATCTTAAAAATGATTTTTTTAATGGGGAAATGGAAACCATCACATCTCCAGGCATGTGAGAAATGGCAGAGGTTCATCAAGTTGTATTAGCATTGGTGATAGAAAGCAGGTCTTGTGGGTAGTGCACGAACTCTCAGTAGGAGGTTATTTAGGGGTAAGAAAAACTCAAGCTAAAATACAAGAGCATTCTTACTGCCCTGGACGGCATAAGGATATAGTTGAATTTTGCCAGACATATCATACATGTCATGTAATTGGAAAACTGCAGGCAATAATAAAACACGTACCTTTAGAGCCCATTCCTGAATTTCAGAAACCTTTTAAAGAGTTTTAATTGATTGCATAGGACCCCTACCTAAAACAAAAAGTGGGATCCGTATTTGTTAACAATAATGGATGTGCCCATTAGAATTCCAGGGGCCATTCCATTACGCAATATCACAGCTAAAAGGATTGTAGAAGAGTTACTCAAATTTTTCACCAGATATGGACTACCCAAAGAGATACCATGAGATCAAGGATCAAACCTTACATCAAAATTATTCAAAGTAATTATGGACTGCTTAGGAATAAAACAATTCAAATCCATTGCGTCCCATCCAGATTCGCAAGGAGCACTAGTGAGGTGGCATCAGACATTAAATACCATATTGAGGGCTTATAGTCAAGACTAACCAGGTGATTAGGACAAAGAAATTTGGTTTGTACTTTTTGCAATCAGAGATGCACCAAATGAATCAATTAAATTCAGTCCATTCAAAGTCGTTTATGGACATGAAGCGAGAGAACCATTAAAATTAATTAAGGAGGAATTAGTGAGTCAGAATTCAGAAACCACATATTTGGACTATGTGTAAAATTTTAGGGAACAGTTAAATAGAGTGGGGGTGTGAGTGAGTGAACTATTTGATAAGGACCCCAATCAGAAAGAAAGTTCACAGAGTGTATCATGTGAATCTGCTCAAAAGGTATTTTGATAGGGAAGGAAAGCAAAAGGAGAATGAGTTACTGGTTACAACACAGCGGGAAGAACCAAGTTCAGAGGTTTCTGAATTGGACATTCCTCAAATTGGACAATGAGGAAGTTGTCAAAAATTGGGATAAATTATTAAGTTACCTTTCAGAAGAAAGTCAAAATGATGTGAGAGTTATTGCCACCACATGGGAAGATATGCCCGAAACGTCAATTCTCCTGCTCCTTGGATGCTGCCTGACCTGCTGCACTTTTCCAGCAACACATTTTCTGGGATATACTCATCTAATTATGCATGATGTAGAATTAGGAAATGCTGTTCCAATTAAACAGCATCCTTACAGACTTACCTCTCTAAAGTTGGCACAGGTTTGAAAAGAGATTGAACGCATGATCCAAGACAATATAATCAAGGTGAATTACAGTGACTGGAGTTTACCCATTGTAATGGTGGCAAAACCAAATGCACCCAACGGTCATATGTAGATTATCACAAAGTCAATGCACTGTTAAAATCTGATTCATATCAGATTGTATTGAAAACTGTATTGAAAAGATTGGACAAGGAACTTATATTTCTAAGTTGGACTTAAGCAGAGGATACTGGCAGGTACCTTTATCCAAAATAACAAAGAAAATTTTGGCTTTTGTAACACTAAATGGACTGTATCAATTTAAAGTCATACCATTTGGTATGAAAAATGCACCAGCCACATTTTAAAGACTAACCAATAAAGTCATTTCTGGATTATCCAATTGCGTGATATGTATAAACGACCTGATGGTTTTTAGTCATACATGGAAGAAAAATTTGCAGAATTTATCAGAATTATTCTATTGAGTTTGAGAGACAGGCTTGGTGATAAACCTGGCTAAAAGTGAATTTGCCAAAGCCCAAATCACCTTCTTGGGGCGTGTCATTGTACATGGACAAATGGCCCCACATAAAAGTTATTGGGGAGTTTCCCATACTATCAATGAAGAGACCAGTACTATGATTACTGGGATTGAGTGGCTTTTATCAGAATTTCATACTGAATTTTAGCAGTTTGGCTACTCCACTCACTGAATTACTAAAGAAAAGCAGAAAGTTTTAGTGGGCTGCAAACTGTCAAAGGGCATTTGACAGCCTGAAAACTGTGTTAACCATTGCCCCAATATTAGCCATACCTAATTAAGCAAAGCCATCCATGATGGCTATCGATATAAGTGATGTTTATTGGTGCTATACTCTTACAAGAAGACAATGAGAAGATAGAAAGACCTATTGGGTATTTCTCCAGGAAACTGAAACTCAGCATAAATAGTCAACTGACAAGGAGACTTTGAGATTGGCGTTGGCATTCCGACATGGCAGGGTGAGAAAATGTGATACCAATACATTGTTGAGACTTGGATGATAAACAGAGGCGTTTGGTGGCAGGAGTAAACAGACTGAAATAGCATGTAGTAGTGCATATTTGCACACTTATAGTTAACGTATCTGTATTGTAATGTTCTAACAGGATAAACTAAGGGATTTCAATATGAAGCCATCTTTGCAATAGTGATAGTTCATTTTTTAAGCGGGGGGAGGTGTGATGATGCTGCCCCTTTAACAAGGTTTATTTTGTCCTTGTCTTTTCAAGAGGGGATGTAAAGGCAGAGTTGTCGACAGTACAGCAGGTCAGGCGGCATTCGAGGAGTAGGAGAATCGACATTTCGGGTATAAACCCTTCATCAGGAACCCATATAAAGAAACCCATCTCACCTTCAGTCACTCTGTATCATGGAGCCAGTCAGCCAAGCGTGTGATATCTATTGTAATGTCAGCAAGCGCAGGACCTAAATAATGCACACAAGTCTGTGATATTGTAGCCTTATAAATAGCTAATGTTGTTAATAATCTTCAAGACATCTGTCTCAACAAGAGCCTGACACTGCATTGTATATGTTAGTTGAAATGTGTGATGCTGGAAAAGCACAGGTAGTCAGGCAGCGTCCAAGGAGCAGGAGAATCAATGTTTCAGGCATAAGCCCTTCATTGGGAATGTAGAAAGTACCATGTGCATCATGACATATTTTTTAGCAGAAACTGGTGCTAGCATTTTATCTGTGTGATCTAGATAACTATCAAATGACATCTTGGCTCAGTTAGTTACATTGTCAACTCCAGATCAGGAAGTCATGTTTTCAGGAAACAACTATTGAAGATTCAATTCAATATCCACATCGCTGTTAAAGCAAGCCTTACAAAAAAAATTAGTGAAAGATTTACCAATATTTGGAGGAGGAGCTGACGAATAAATGATGTGTAAAGAACGGTTTAAAAACGATTTGAAAATTACTTTGTCTCCAGAAGAAATTGCATTCAATATTTGCTTAATCATAATTTTAACCAAAAAGTTCTTTTATTATCAATTATTATTTACACAACTTTAATATTTCATCAATCTATAATCATAATATTAAAATTCTTGTTAGAATCTTAATTACTTTGTGCCCAATGCAATTTGCCTAAAATTGGTCAATCAACGTAACAGATTAGGAATAGCACGCACAATTTGCCTTTAATTTGATTTTATTTATTTTAGTCACATGTACCCAAGTGTAGTGAAAAGCTTGGTTTTGCGAGCAGTATAGGCAGATCATAGCAAGCAAGGACTTAAAGGTCAAAGGGTGCTTAGACAGAGTGAAGCATATAGGTTACACTGTAACAGGAGGTAGAACATAGAAAATAACAGTGCAGTACAGACCGTTTGGCCCTTGATGTTGCGCCAACCTGTGGAACCAGTCTGAAGCCCATCTAATCTACACTATTCCATTCTCGTCCATATGCCTTTACAATGACAACTTAAATGCCTTTAAAGTTTGCAAGTCTACTACTGTTGCAGAGAAAATGAGGTCTGCAGATGCTGGAGATCAGAGATGGAAATGTGTTGCTGGAGAAGCGCAGCAGGTCAGGCAGCATCTAGGGAACAGGAGAATCGACGTTTCGGGCATTAGGCCTTCTTCAGGAATGAGGAAAGTTTGTCCAGCAGGCTAAGATAAAAGATAGGGAGGAGGGACTTGGGGGAGGGGCATAAGGACTTGGTGTATAAGGACTTTAGCAAGGTATTTGATATGGTTCCCCATGGTAGGCTCATTTAGAAAGTAATGAGGCATGGGATATAGGGAAACCCGCCTGGTTAGATAATAAATTGGCTGACCCATAGAAGACAGGGTGAGATTAAATGGATAGTTTTCAGCTTGGAGCACGGTGACCAATGGTGTTCTGAAGGGANCCTTCATAATTTTATATGTTTATACAAGATCCGCCCCCCTCATTCTTCTGAATTCCAATGACTATAATCCCAGTCTACTCAGCCTCTCCTCATAAGCCAATCCCCTCAACTCCGGAATCAACCTAGTGAACCTCCTCTGCACCCCCTCCAGTGCCAGTACATCCTTTCTTAATTAAGGAAACTAAATCTGCACACAGTACTCCAGGTCTGTCCTATCACCCTCACCTTGACCTTTTTCCACCTATCACATTTCCGATGCCCCTCCCCCAAGTCCCTCCTCCCTATCTTTTATCTTAGCCTGCTGGACAAACTTTCCTCATTCCTGAAGAAGGGCTAATGCCCGAAACGTCGATTCTCCTGTTCCCTAGATGCTGCCTGACCTGCTGCGCTTCTCCAGCAACACATTTCCTACTACTGTTGCAGGCAGTACATTCCATGCCTCTACTACTTGCTGAGTAAAGAAACTACCTCTGATATCTGACCTATATCTATTACCCCTCAATTTAAAGCTATATCCCCTCGTGCCAACCATCGCCATCCAAGGAAAAAGGCTCTCACTGTCCAACCTATCTAACCCTCTGATTATCTTATATGTCTCAATTAAGTCACCTCTCAACCTTCTTGTCTCTAATGAAAACAGCCTCAAGTCTCTCAGCCTTTACTCATAAGATCTTCCCTCCATTCCAGGCAAGTAAAGCTCCTCTGAACCCTTTCCAAACCTTCCACGTCCTTCCTATAATGCGGTGACCAGAACTGTACGCAATACTCCAAGTGTGGCCGCACCAGAGTTTTGTACAGCTGCAACATGATCTCATGGATCCGAACCTCAATCCCTCTACCAATAAAAGCTGACATGCCTTATGCCTTCTTAACAACCCTATCAACCTGGGTGGCAACCTTCAAGGATCTATGTGCCTCAGCACCGAGACCTCTCTGCTCATCTACACTACCAAGAATCTTACCATTAGCCCAGTACTCTGCATCCCTGTTACTCCTTCCAAAGTGATTCACCTCACACTTTTCTGCATTAAACTCCATCTGCTACCTCTCAGCCCAGCTCCGCAGCTTATCTATGACTCTCGTTAACCTAAAACATTCTTCGCCACTATCCACAACTCCACTGACCTTAGTGTCATCCGCAAATTTACGAACCCATTCTTCTATGCTCTCATTCAGGTCATTTATATAAATGACAAACAACAGTGGACCCAAAACACATTCTTGCAGTACGCCACTAGTAACTGAACTCCAGGATGAATTTTGCCCACCAACCACCACCCTCTGTCTTCTTTCAGCTAGCCAATTTCTGATCCAAACCATTAGATCACCCTCAAGCCCATGCCTCCATGTTTCTATGCTCTCATTCAGGTCATTTATAAAAATTACAAACAACAGTGGACCCAAAACACATTCTTGCAGTACGCCACTAGTAATTGAACTCCAGGATGAATTTTGCCCACCAACCACCACCCTCTGTCTTCTTTCAGCTAGCCAATTTCTGATCCAAACCATTAGATCACCCTCAATCCCATGCCTCCATGTTTTGTGCAATAGCCTTCTGTGGGGAACCTTATCAAATGCCTTACTGAAGTCCATATAAACCACATCAACCACTTTACCCTCATCCACCTGTTTGGTCACCTTCTCAAAGAACTCAATAAAGTTTGTGAGGCACAACCTACCGTTCACAAAATCAATAGACAATAGACAATAGGTGCAGGTGTAGGCCATTCAGCCCTTCGAGCCTGCACCGCCATTCAATATGATCATGGCTGATCATTCCTAATCAGTATCCTCTTCCTGCCTTATCTCCATAACCCTTGATTCCACTATCTTTGAGAGCTCTATCCAACTCTTTCTTAAATGAATCCAGAGACTGGGCCTTCACTGCCCTCTGGGCAGAGGCATTCCACACAGCCACCACTCTCTGGGTGAAGAAGTTTCTCCCCATCTCTGTCCTTAATGAGGTAAAAACAATGACTGCAGATGCTGGAAACCAGATTCTGGATCAATGGTGCTGGAAGAGCACAGCAGTTCAGGCAGCATCGAGGAGCTTCAGCAAAATCGACGTTTCGGGCAAAAGCCCTTCATCAGGAATAAAGGCAGAGAGCGTGAAGCGTGGAGAGATAAGCTAGGGGAGGGTGTGGGTGGGGAGAGAGTAGCATAGAGTACAATGGGTGATTGGGGGAGGAGATGAAGGTGATAGGTCAGGGAGGAGAGGGTGGAGTGGATAGGTGGAAAAGGAGTTGGCAGGTTGGGAAAGTCCAGACAAGTGATCGGGATAGTGCTGAGCTGGAAGTTTGAAACTAGGATGAGGTGGGGAAGGGGAAATGAGGAAGCTGTTGAAGTCCACATTGAAGTGTTCCGAGGCGGAAGATGAGGCGTTCTTCCTCCAGGTGTCTGGTGGTGAGGGAG
>NC_057714.1:75403894-75420279 GCF_004010195.1 Chiloscyllium plagiosum
GGGGCTTGTAGATGACTCCCAAGAGGGTCTTTTTACCCTTAGTATTTCTCAGCTCTATCCACACTGACTCTACATCCCCTGAATATCCTCCCTTACTAACAAGGCCACCCCACCCCCTCTGCCCGTCAGTCTGTCCTTACGATAGCACGTGTAGCCTTGAATATTCATTTCCCAGGCCCTGTCCACTTGAAGCCACGTCTCAGTTACCCTCACAATATCGTATCTGCCAACTTCCAAAAGAGCTTCAAGCTCATCCATCTTATTTCTAATGCTTCGTGCATTAGCAAGATTACCAAAAGAAACACAGACAAAAGAGAGCAGACTATAGAATAATGTAACCTATCCAAAACTCAACAGACTATCCCAACTTAATGATGCTTTATACAATTGTCTTTCTTGACTTCTCTTGTTCTAACTTTCCCTTCAATTTCCTTTTTAAACATCCAGTTAGTCAATCATGTTGACTATCCCTAATCAATTTATTCCTCTCTAGATGATCCTATTTCTTATAACCCTTTCCAATACTTCACCCACAACCGAAGTAAGGCTCACAGGTCAATAAGTTTCAAGGTTGTCCCTCCTCCCCTTCTTGAACAAGGGAGCAACATTTGCTATCCGCCAGTCTTCTAACGCTATTCCTGTAGACAATGATGACATAAAGATCAAAGCCAAAAGCTCTGCATTCTCCTCCCTGACTTCCCAAAAAATCCTAAAATAAATCCCATTTGGCCTCAGGGACTTATCTATTTTTACACTTTCCAGAATTGCTAACACTTACTCCTTATGTACCTCAATCCCATTTGATCTAGTAGCCTGCGTCTCGGTATCCTCCTTGACCACATTGTCTTTTTCTCATGTGAATACTGATGAAAAGTATTAATTTAGCGCTTCCCCTATCTCCTTTGACTGCAGGCACAACTTCCCACTACTATCCTTGATTGGCCCTAATCTTACTCTAGTCATTCTTTTATTCCTGATATAGCTATTGAAAGCTTTAGGGTTTTCCTTGATCCTGTGTGCAAAGTAAGATCAACATTAATATGATCAACCATATTTGAAGTTAGCGAGTCATTCATCAGCTTAATAACAGCAGGGAAGAAACTGTTCTTAAACTGTTTGTGTGTGCGTGTGTGCATTCAAACTTTTGTATCTTCTGCCTGATGGAAGAGGTTGTAGGAGAACATTACCAAATTTCCACAATATTTTGCTCTGTTTTTTTAGAATGTGAACACTAAAAATTGGCACTGCCAGAGAAATAAAATAACAGTGGCTAACCAAGGAAGCTAAGGAGAGTATTAAGTTGAAAGAAAAAAAATATTAAGGAGAATAAGTCAGTCATAACCTGAATGAACACTAAAAATTGGCACTGCCAGAGAAATAAAATAACAGTGGCTAACGAAGGAAGCTAAGGAGAGTATTAAGTTGAAAGAAAAAAACATATAAGAAGTTTAAAGTCAGCAATAACCCTGAAGACTGTGATGAATACAAAATCCAGCAAAGAGGACTAAAAAGATAATAAAGGGAGAGAAAATAAACTATGAGGGGACTACTGAGGAACATAAAAATTAACACTAAGAGCTTCTTTAACTGTATAAAAATAAAAGGTCAAAATAAACATGAGGCCTTTAGAAACGGAATCTGGGAGATGGTTTTATGGAACAAGGAAGTGGCAGGTGAGTCTTTATGCATCAGTCATTACAGTGAAAGATACTTTGAACATTCCAATAATATCAGAGAATATGGGGAAGGAAATAAGTGTCACCATCGCTAAATAAGTAGGATTAGACAAACCAATGGGCTTAAATGCAGATAAGTCACTTGGCCTAGATGGCTTGCATCCTCGGATCCGCAACAAGGTATCTGCAGAGATAGTGGATGCATTGCTTAAAATTTTCAAAAATCACTGGATTCTGGAGAGTATTAGAAAACTTCTAACGGGTCACCCCTATCCGAAAAGGGAGGGAGGCAAATATCAGGTAACTATTGGCCAATTAACTTTGCATCTATTGTTGGAAGTGTATCAGAATCAAATTACTAAGGAAGTAATAGCAGAACATTTGGAAAATCATAATGTAACCAAGACGAGTCAGCATGGATCATTAAAAAGAAATTGGGTCTGACTAATTTATTAGAGTTTTTCGGGGAGGTCTCAACCAGCTTGGATAGAGGTGAACCAGTCAGTGTGTTGTATTTGGACTTCCAGAGGGCATTCGACAAAATACCTCACAAAGTATTAAATCATAGGAAAGGAGCCCATGTATTGAAGGTAGTATTTTGGCAAGGTTAGAGAATTGACTCACGGCCAGCAAACAGCGAGTTGGGATAAGGGGTTCTTTTTCATGTTGATACCCTGCAGTCCTGGAGTACTACAGGGATCCAGGACTGCAATTGTTTACAATATATCTTAATCCATTCAAAGAAGGAATTTAATGAACTCTTGCTAAATTTGCAGGCAACACAAAAACATGTGGAAAAACAGGTTATGAAAGGGATACACTTTACAGAGAGATATTGATAGGTTTAGTAAGTGGACAAAAAGTTGATAAATGGAGTATAATGTGGGGAAATGTGAAGTTGTTCATTTTGGAAGGGAAAACAAAAGAATAAGAGTCTTTCTTAAATGGAGAAAAACTGCAGAAAGCTGCAACGCAATAGACTTGCGACTTCTGCAAGAAACAGAATGGTAGCACACAACTGCACCGGGTAATCAGGAAGGTTAACAAAATGTTGACTCTTACTTCAATGAACTTGGATTTTGAGAATAGGAAAGTCTTACTGCAACTATACAAGATCCTGGTGAGATCACATCTGGAGCACTGTGAGCAGTTTTGGTCCCTTATTTAAGAAAGTATATCATTTCATTGGATGCAGTTCAGTAAAGGTTAATTAGGATGATCCCTGGTATGGAGGGACTGCCTCATGAGCAAAGGCTGATCAGATTGGGACTCTACTCATTGGAATTTATAAGAATGAGAGGTGATCTCATTGAAATATGTAGGATTCTTAAGGGACTTGACATGGTAAATGCTGAGAGGATGTTTCCCCTCATGGGAGATTCTCGGACCATTCCTGGCCTACTCCTGTTCATGTTTCTCATGATCTTATGGCCTGCCAAAAAAAACACTAGGCATTCACCTGAACTGGTTTAATTGTGATGAGCTTTGATTCATTAAACACATTTATGGTCCCATGAGAAGATTCTTAATTTTAAACTGATTTATAACAGGCACTTTCTGAAAAGTTTTACATATTATAAACATTTAGTTTACTAAGGAACTGACTTACACACCAATGAAACCTATAAGTAGTTCTGCAGATTTTTAAAGTCACTTATTGCATCATTCACAGCTTATGGACTAGACACAGATTTGTTTTTTCTGATAAATCTATTTTTGGATGCACTAAGAAAAAGAAGAGACAATATAAAATAGTTGCCCAATTGCAAACGTTAATGGAAATGTTTGCATTTTATGATGTGCTAACCTGCTCCTTGGATGCTGCCTGACCTACTGTGCTTTTCCAGCACCACTCTAATCTGACTTCCAGCATCTGCAGTCTTCACTTTTGCATAATTGGAACCTTGTTTGCTGACTATGCCTGTACTGGAGATATCTCAACAAATGTATATCTGTGATGAAGTAGTCCCCTTGGACATCCTGACTGAACCATGTCAGTCATCTTGTATAATTAATCATTTTCCAAAATCAACTTAAGTTGACAGCCAGAGGAAAAGAAGCTGCCATATTTGAATCACTATTTGCCTTCTGCCCAAACTCTCCATCCAAACTCTATCATGACCTGATGATAGAACCCATCAGGTCTCTCTATAAAAACTGGTTCAAAATTAGTCTTTGTTTTGCAACTTGACCCACTGATCGTATGCCATGTTGCATTATTTATATCCACATGTAAGATGAGATTTTATGAATTTGCATTTGCAAATGGAAACATCTGGAGAGCTAGTTTGGGGATTTACACAAAAAATATTATAAAATGACCTTATATTTTATACATTTCATTTTTTCTATTATACACAATTCATGAGAACTGTACATATTGGTTATTTGGGTCAAGTTTACTGTGCTTACAATTCAAGATATATTTTTAAACTTACATTGGACCTACTTTGTTTTAAATGCATGTATAATTGGATATTTAATAACAATTAAGTTATTTTGTCTTGCAACCATCAGGAGAATTATCAAAATAGAGGAAAAACAACATTTATCCTGCATGAGAGGAGAGTGCTGATTGGTTATCGAGTGGACTTTGATTGGTGGTGGTGTCATGGAGAATGCACCAGTTAACAATGAATGCCAGTTAACTGCTAGGTTTTGTTGAAATTTTAGAAAGGGACAGGTTGACTCTAATTAATCAAGGCCTGTGACATGAACCAGTGAATGACTGTTACCTATTTCATGATGTTAAAGCAAATACCAGATTTGTACATGTTCTTTCTGTCTGCAAAAAACAGGGCCCTGTGTAACTTCTAGAACAAAGAGCCATAGACAGTTACAACATGAAAATAGACCCTTCAGCCCAGCATGTCCATGCTGCCCAGTTTTCACAATTAATTGAGTCCCATTTGTCTGCATTTGTTCATATCCCTCAATATTTATTACATCCATGTATGTGTCCAAATGTTTCTTAAATGACAAAATTGTACTTGTCTGCACCACTAATTCTGGTAGCCCATTCCAAACACTCTACAGCCACTGTGAAAAATATTGCCCCTCTAAACCCCTTTGTATCTCTCCCTTCTCATCTTAAACTTATGCCCTCTAGTTTTAGACTCCCCTACAAAAGATGTTGGCTATCTACATTACCTATGCCTGTCATGATTTTATAGATCTCAATAAGGTCACCCCTCAGTCTCCTATGCACCAGGGAAAAACGCCCCATCCTATCCATCCTCTCCCTATAACTGAAACCTTCCAGTTCAGGCAGCAACCTAGTAAATCTTTTCTGAACTCTTTTAGTTTAATAATATCCTTTCTGTAGTAGGGCAACCAGAACCACACACAAAACGTCAAATGTGGCCTTACCAACATCTTGTACAGCTGCAAAAAGACATACCAGTTCCTATACTCAATGCCCTGACCAATGAAATCAAACATGCCAAAAGCCTTCTTCACCACCCTATCTACCTGTGCCTCAATTTTCAATTAGCTATTAAACCCATACCCCTAGATCTCTGTTTTATAACACTCCCCAGAACCCTACAGTTGACTGTGTAAGGCCTGCCCTGGTTTGACCTACCCAAATAAATGCTGGTACACAACACTGTGAGCCCAACGGCAATCATATATTGCTTCTCAGCATAATTCTTCATACACTCAGGATTATGTAGCAAATGTTATCTAGCTCTGGAATCACATCTGATTCAATTAATATTAACATCTCTGGTTCATTTGAAACTCACCTCCTACCTCTCCAGTGCCTGTCCACAATCTACAAGACACAATATAATACTCTCCACTTGCCTGAATGGGTGCACCTTAATCAACTCTCAAGAAGCTTGACACCATCAATATAAAGCAACCTGCTTTACTTGTTTCAACTACTCCATCTACTGCTTTCAATATTCAGTCCCTTAACCAATGACACATAGTGACATTTACAAAATGCTACAACGATTCTCTGACAGCATCTTCCAACCCACACCATCTTCCACCTAGAAAGACAAGGGCAGCAGATGCATGGGAAAGCCACCACCTGCAAGATTCCCTTTAAGACGCACATTATCTTAAGTTGGATATATTATTGTTCCTTCACTGTTGTTGGGTCAATATTCTGGAACTTCCTTCTTCATGGCACTGTGAATGTGCATATACCCCAGGGCATGCAGTACCTCAAGACGTCAGCTTATCACCACTTTCACAAGGAGTGGAGGAATTGGCAATGAATGCTGGCTGATTTAGCAATACCCACATCCCATGACACATATTTTTAAAAATTGCTTTAAATTCACCAAAGGTCCAATGGGAATTCTTTGGGCCCATTTGCATTATGTCTAGCAATGAATACCAGTGTGTAATTACATTAATTAATGGCATGAAGGTATAGAATTATTCAAATCCCATTATGTTTTAATTATAGTGCCTTTTGTCAAATGAAACCTTCTCAATTGTAGAGGAGGATAATGAGGAACACTATCTACATGAGAATGCCTTTCACAGACTTTCGATTCTTCTTCTGTATTATATCATTAATATGAAAGATATCTGCACTTCAAATATTCATCCAAAAGTTGAGGACTACAGATTCTATCTCACTAAGATATTAAGTTTAAAACCACATCAAGATTTAAATCATCTTTCCCATGATGAAATTGAAAAACTTTTGGAAATCATTCAAGAGCATTACACAGTTTCCTCCTGGAGTCAGGTGAGTGAGTCATTTTTTTCGCGAAGTCAAATTAAACCGTAAACATTCAGTCATGAATATTGCTTTCATCAAGGTGTGACATGTGATGTTGGAAAATGGAATTACAGAGGAACCTTGATTATCTGGCATTCCAATTATCAGAATCTTGGATTATCCGGCAAGGTTGCAAGGTCCCGATGCTTGGCTAAACTCTATTATCCAGCATTCGATTATCCCGAATTCAATTAACCGAACAAAATACTGCCCACCCGTGGCCTTCGGATAATCAAGGTACCTCTGTATCGTCATCTTGGTATGTAAAATTAATCTTCAAGAGATACAAAAAACAGTCAATGGCGAATTGGTTGAGTGTCTGACTTTCTGGTCTTATTGAGGTCAATGTAACTGTAAAATGGCTGCCAATTTGTTACTGCCCATCATATGCCATGACTAAAGCCAATTTTACTTCCCAAAGTTTCAGGATGACGTCTGCCTGTGTCAGATATGAATGTATCTCAGGACAAAGTTCTCTGTTCAATAATGAGACATTTTTCAATTCACATGAGACTTGAGTCTATTTCACATTCAATTCACATGAGCACTGAGATTTCCAATTTGTTGTCAGTTCAGTTTGGGCCTATACCCACTAGGAAATAGATTGAAAAATTCCACATCGCATGACATAGAATCCCTACAGTGTGGAAACAGGCCCTTCAGCCCAACAAGTCCACACCAACCCTCTGAAGAGTAACACACCCAGACCCCTACTCCTCTACATTTACCCCGGACTAATACACTTAACCTACACATCCCTGAACACTATGGGCAATTTTAACATAGCCAATTCACCTAACCTGCACATCTTTGGATTGTGGAATGAACCGAGAGTACCCAGAGGAAACCCACACAGACACGGGGGGTGATGTACAAACTCCACACAATCATTCAACGTGGGAATCGAACCCCGGTCCCTGGCACTGTGAAGCAACAGTGCTAACCACTGGGCCACTATGCCACCCCAAATGAGATTTGGTCAAAGAAATTTGGTCAAATTAGATTTTCATCATATTTTATTCTGATTTGAATCTCATTCTCAGATTTCCTTACTTAACTGAATTGTTAATAGACATTCTTTTTCCAGTTTGCAAATTATTTGTTTCTGGAACTATTGCACTAATAAGTGGAGACCTTGTGGTGCAATTGTAGAATCATTTTCTCTGAGCCAGGAGGACCGGGTCAAGTCCAGCTCCAGGACTTGATGGCCAAGGAAGGTGTGTTAATGACATGGCCAAATAGGTTGAGTATCAACTTTTAAATCATTACAATATCCGTCAATGGCAAATCGTAAGATTGGGAGAGATTCTTGGTCATGGAAAGAAATCAAAACCTCTACCATTGCCAATCTTAACTCCAGATTAGAATAACAATGTAAAAGTGTATGGTACCACAACAACTAAACATTTTGAGGGGTCAGATTGCAGGATCAGATTGGATCTAATGGCAAGTAGTTTTCTGTTCTGTCTGGGTGGATATCGGCTGGTGTTTCTGCCCCAACTGTGATGGAGATTGCAGCACGATTGGTCAGACCTGCCTTGGGTTGAGAACTCAGAAAGAATAAGTACTACTAAAATGTATCTTTTTAAAGTTGCAGAACATTTATGAGTCTTTTTCAATGATGAAGGCATAACAAAAAACATGTTTTGTTTATTTTCTAGTGTATTGATGCCAACTGGCTGAAGGAAAAAGCTGGCATAGTGGGCCCCCAGGGTGCTGATGAAAATACTGTCCCCCGATTGGCTAGTGCAATCATTACCTCCATTCTTCAAGGACTTTGTATTAGAAGCTTAAGTTTACCCAACCCAGACTTTTTCACTGAATTTATTTTCAGATCACTGAACAGTACAAGTACCATAAGTATTTCAGGTATGTCAATTAAACAAAAGAACGCTGGTGATAGTCTTACCTAATTAAAGGAAAATTATTGCCATGCAAATGAGAAAACTTATGGTAATGGAAGTTATGTGAATCTGTCACAATTTTTATAATAATTGCAATAATGAAGAGATTTGAAAATATACTAATTACCACCGTATAAGATGTGTTCCCCAATTATTGTGTGCTTTCATTAGCCCAAAGTTCTTCCAGTAAATTTGTTTCCATGATCATTTCTCCAGCTCACAATTATAAAATTCAATTCTATAAATTGCTGTAATGAGATTGTGAAAACTTAAATTTAAAATAATTGTACTATAACCATTAAAATAACATATCGAAGACACTGCCTCTGCCTTGAATAATGGCAAGATAAAGGACAACAATATGGGTGCCATTTTGTCTGCCATTCCCTGATGATAAGGGACATAAAAGTGGGCCCAACAGCCTGAGTGACTCATTAATAAAAACTTACAAAATAGACGGAGGAGTAGGCCATTTGGCCCCTCCAAACTGCCCTATTCAACAAGGTCATAGCTGATCGGTTTCAGGCATCAACTCATCTTTTTGCTAGTTCAGTATAGCTGTCAACTCCATGATATTTCAAAATCTATCTAACTACTCTTTAAACACTTCCAGTGATCCAACCTCTGCAATCTGGGAGAGAGAATTTCAGAATTTTACGTGACTCCTTCACATCTCAGCTTTATTGAGTGGATGTTTATTCTATAACTATGTGTTCTAGCTCCCCTCTCCCCCAAACTGGGGCCCTGTGCTATAATTCAAACACAATTACTATTTTTGATCAGAACAAGTTGGAGCCTTTGCAGTTCAAGGCCAACTGAAATAATCTGGACTATAGAGAGCCAAGAAGATTCACCATTGCTGATGGCACAACCATAGGCCACAATAAAAACTCCACGGTTTTTGTCCTGCAGCTCATCCATCAGATTTAAATTGTAGCAGCCTTCCCGCCACATGATGGAGCAGCCAATTTGAATGCGACAGATGGTTGCATGTTTAAAAATTTAAAATAAATCCTTCTATCATTTTATAGATTTTCTCTGCTTGAAAATGTGAAACGGGCAAGTTGTCGTTGCTGCTAGGCAAACTGTGCATGGTTTATGGCATAAATGACTTATGTACATTCTCTTCCCTCCCCTTTCATTTAGACCTGAACCGCCTACTTAATCATCTGGGGTTGGGGAAATACTTTGAACCGCAGTCACATGGACACGTAAATGATAGAAGTACTGTGAAGCCAGTCAAAGGCTCTGGCCTTTTACTGTTTGAAGTAGAGCATAGCCAAGATCATCATGAGTGCAATCATATACGTGAGGATGATAGATTCACATGGACAAAGGTAAAAGTAATGTAATTAATTACCTTAATTGATTTTCCTTTCACTAATTTGCATCATTCTAAGTTTTTAATTCTCATGATTTTCTGTTATTAATTATAATATTTTATTAAAATTACACTTGACCATAGTTTGTACCAAAATGCAATGGAGCATTGGAACTTATACAACTGGTGATGTTTATGCAGATCAAAGTTCCAAAAATCTCAATGGGACAATCATCCACTCATTCAAATATCAGTTCAATTCTTCCTTCAAGTTTTTCTTATTGATCTTAATTGCATCAGTAGGCCATTTGTTCTCTATGTTATCATTTTCGAGTAAAGTTATTTAAACAATGGTGGCCTTTATATTGTAATCTTCATCCTATATCTTTTGGTCCTAATAGTTTTGGCAATCTTGAACACATTAAATTAATCTATTCTCTTAAGAATACTGAATGTTTGAATAATATCTCCTGTGAGCCATCATTTCTCCAGAGTAAACAATCCCAGGCTCTTCAACCTTTTATTCATAGTTCAAATGCCATAAGCTGCACATTAGTTTGGCTGCCCTTTCTGCATTAACTTTAAAGCCTGGATATCCTCACTCTAGCACAGTGTTGAGACTTGTACACATTCTGAATTCGTGCAACATTTTTATAAATGTAAACCTTCCTTTTTTTTAAGATTCAATATCATTTCCTGAAGATTATATTCACCTCTGGCTATATATCAGACAAATCATTTTGTTTTTTTTATTCCTGCTCATACTATGTGTTTTAATTAATACACCAGGCTCCTCTCTTGATTTCCATGAAGTTACTGCCTATAGTTATACAGAAGATGCTATTGTGAAGTAGTTCAGAAAGTGAAAAGGGACCTGAACATTAGCCACCAGATGTAAACAGAATAGGGTAGGGAACCTGAATGGACAGCATTGAAGGGAAAGATGAAAGTATGAGATAAATGTAGAATGGACAGTAGTGAAAAAGAAAAAATGACCGAAAAAAAAACATTGCTGCTAGGCAAACTGTACATGGTTTGTGGCATAAATCACCTATTTACTTTCTCTTCCTTCCTCTTTCATTTAGACCTGAACTGCCTACTTAATCATCTGGGGTTGGGGAGATACTTTGAACCGCAGTCACATGAACACATACATGATAGAAGTACTATCATTTACGTGTTAATGTGACTATCAAACCCTTGCCTTTTACTGTTTGAAATAGAGCATAGCCAATGGATAGCAGTAAAATGAAGTTGGATATTATGTGAAAATGGAGGGCAGTGAAAGGGCGGGAAATGAATGACAATGAAACTATGTTGAATTTGATGGAGTAGTGTCTCTGCAATCTTGCTTCAAATGGATAAAAATGCCTTGTTGTATCTATATTAAATTATCATCAAAACCTATAGTGGAGGTGAGTTTGATGTGGCACATTGATTATTGAGATATGTTTTTGGCTAAGTGACAGGCTATTACATCGCGAAAGTCTTAAGTATAACTTTTGTTTGTCAGCCCTTTAAGATTAAAGTCATATTAACTCTGAAGCATGAAATGGCTAAAATTAACAAAAATGGCATTACTTTATAGTAAGAAAATAACTTTTTTGTGTCTCTTCAACATTTGAATTCCCTCTTTTTTTTTGTTTCTCTTTTTTTTTTGTTTTTCATATGAAAGTGAAGAACAGTTATATATACCAAGTGCTTCACTTAGAAACCCCCTGTAACAAATCATTTTCAAGCGATGGGTGATTCTTAAATTGCCAGCTTTTCGAAAGCCTCAGGTCAGCTTTTACCAGTTTTATGAGTTGGCCTGTTGCACAAATACTTTGAATGCCATTAAAATTTATGCCTCTGCTTAACACACAACAGCAAAATTGAGATCAGCACCTTAGCGGAATGGTTGATCATTTCTCACTGTTTTGATTCTTGAAGAAGGGCTTATGCCCGAAACGTCGATTCTCCTGCTCCTCGGATGCTGCCTGGCCTGCTGTGTTTTTCCAGCACCGCATTTTTCAATTCTGGTCTCCAGCATCTGCAGTCCTCACTTTCTCCCCATTTCTCACTGTTCCATAGCATTGTACAGTGGGGGCTGCAAACAAGCTGCAGCATGGCTTAATGGAGTAGTGTTTCTGCAGTCTTGGTTCAATCAGCACTGCTCAGTGGAAACAGTATCAACAAGATACATTTTTCCACGGAAATTATTTTTAGAGGCAATATTTGTTTTCTGCTAATGGTGCCACCTATATTTATTCACCTCGATAGCCAAAAGGGTATACACCTAACACTGTTAAATTTAATAGGAAAAGTAAAAAAAAAGAAATTAATCACCAGATTGTTTTCATGAGGGTGATATCATATCTTTGCATAAAGATGGATGTATTTAGGATGATTTCTCCTCAACACTCCATCCCCAATCCCCACGGCCTAACCTAGGTAAAAATGAGTCAAAATGCATTCAGTGTGTTCTGCCTGACCTGATCAAAGATTTCACTAAAATGGTTGAAAATGGGATAGTGGATAACCACTGACATTTTAATTGCCTATACATTGCTTTTTACCAGGTTATTAAAAGTTCTCCTTTTACAGGCCAGACATTAAGGTTTAATATCTGTGGCTTATCGATGTTATCTACCTTTTCTGATTACCTCTTTGTGATTTAAGGTTATTGGTCTCTGCAGAATGGACCTGCCACAAAAACAATTTTAGACATGTTATATGTATAGGTTGTCAATTTTTGCCGTACCTCATTAAAATGTGTGGCTTGTATATGGTCTTTTCTAGGTTTATAAAAGCTTCAACTACAGATAAATTGACTGTCATATCCCCTCAACTAGGTTTGCTTTTCCGCTGAACAACTAATGGGAATCTTTGTAAATGGCAGTGATTTTGCAATTTCAAAAGAACACTTCAACCAGATCAGCCCAGCAATTATTCAACAGCTGCTTAGTGGAGCTTGTCAACACAGTGGACAGGAATATGCACAGTCTGTTGTCCTGCCAACTAACACAGAGAGTAAGTCATACTAAATAACATGGTTTTGTAATTGGCGTCTCTACAATGGCAAAAGCAATACTTACACACACATATCCCATTATGTGATCCGTAGGGTTGTGCATTTTGTTGCAATTAAGCTCTCTGCCAGTCTTCCACAGATTCATTGGAAATATTTTCCCGCACATCTTTCATTGAAATACATAGTATATCTTAGAGATCTGGGAATACAGGGCCCCATCCCTTATAGTGAATTTCTTGTGTTTTCTCAGCAAGGGGATCACTATGACCTGACCATTATAAACTAAATGTTCACATGATCCAAGCATGCATCAGCCTATTACATTTAGTGATGGCTGAACCCTGTTCTAAGTTGCAGTCTGCTTGCTGAAATATTTGACTCAGAACCAACCTCTCAAGCGCAACTTACAATACCTTTTGTGCATCTGCTAAAGTACAGTGTTTGGCAATGACTTTTTCTTTGACGATTTCAGCAATATATTTGGAAGATGGAATGTACTGCCTGGGAATTGGTGGAGGTTGGGTCTATTTGTTGAGCATTGGATGATTGTTTGGCCAGAAATTGTGTAAGGGATATGAGGAAAAGGCAAGAGATTGGCACTAGATATTAGAGTCAGTGCAGGCGTGATGAGCTGAATGGCCCCTTCTTCTGCCCCGTAGTCATGATGTGATTCTGAGATTTTTCATTTGAAATAATTGTCTACAAGAGCTGGGTAAAGTCTTTTGGAAGTGACATAAAGCTCAGCTGGTGTCTGGAGAGTCAGTAAGGCACCTGAACAGCTTCTTTTCATGAGGGCCTGCTGCATTTTGTGTCACTCAGGCACCTGTCAGGCCAACAGTGAGCATTACCCAGGATCAAGGGCCTTGGAGGTACAAGTCCCATCACTGAGAGCTGTTAGCCAATCCTGAAGAAGGGTTATATCCGAAACGTCAACTTCTCTACCTTCTGATGCTGCCTGGCCTGCTGTGTTCTTCCAGCCTCCTGCTTGTCTAATCAGGAAGCCAACAGGTATTCTGTATTTGGTGATGTCACTGAAGAAGGCTTTGGCTGTTATGGTTACTATTCCAACACACACCAGACTTTGGATTGAGGTAGTTCAGATGACAGGTGTATAATGGCATGAAGGCATAGAGTTTGTGGTGGGGTGAGTGAGCAGCAAGAGCAGGTGGTGGTACTTGCACTCATTCAAAGAGGTCCTTCGTTGATATTGATGGAGCACCACCCCAGCCCTTCCCTTACTGGGATTGAGGGTTTGCTTGTTGTGCTTCCAACATGAAATGATTGCTCTTGGATTAATGCCTGGAGTGGCCAAATGTTTTTCTTATTCATTCACGGGATGTGGGCATCACTGGCAAGGCCACCATATATTGCCCTCTTTGGGCAATTAGGAGTCAACCACATCGTTATAGGACTGTAAGCAAGACCTGGTAAGGATGGGAGATTTTGTTCTCTGGAAGACATGAGTGAACCAGATAGATGTTACCAACAATTGACACTGGTTTCACAGTCATCATTAAACACTTAAATTCCAAATATTTAAATGAATCTTGTGCCAGTAAGACACTGAGCATTCAATGATACGTTGAAATTGGTATTGATTGCCTCATAAAGAATGCAACAGCAGTGAGGTGGGGAAGACATGGAAAAGCTTTCTCATGATGAACTTGCTTAGATAGAGTGTCCTTATCCACAGTGCTTCTACTGCTTAAGTTCACCCCTGCCCCCAAACCCAACAAGTGGAAAAGCCCAAGATTCTGCCCAATGAATAAAAGCCTTAGTGTAGCTACCATGGAAACAAATGCAATGTTGAAAGTAAAATGGTGCTGAACAGTCAGATATTTAATAAATTGTTAGAGTCCTGATCTGTCTTCTTAATAAAGTAGGAAGTTTGAGTAGAATTGACCATTTTTCCAAATATTTCTTCAGCCCCAATTCATGAGAAAGACCTGGCACATCCTGTACGGTCAATAACTCATTTCTGTGTAAATATGTCAGTGTGCAAAAGTTAAATAGGGTCCTTGAGAGGTGATTTAATGAATAGTACATTGGATTGATATAGGCATAAAACACGTTAAATTCAAATCCTTAACTCTGTTTTGAGGGAACTCATCTTGGGAAAAAGAAGCAACTTGATGTAAGCACTCATCATAAATAATTACGCAAAAAAAATCACATGATGGAAAGGGAGCATTTCAGAGCAAAGATGAAATCTCAGAAAATATAACTTTGTTTAATTGACTCCTACCCAGCATTGCAGACTGGTAGAGGTGGCAAATACCACAAAGTAGCAGCAGCAATCATCTGGGAATATACCACATAATTGCAGTGATGCAGAAGTGACCATGACCATGAGAAGAAGAAATCCAGAAGACCCAGAAGACAAACATCCATTCAAGCAACTCAGTTTATTGCATTAAGACCATCATCACTGTAGGAATTCAGTCAGCAGCCATGAAGCAGCAAACAGGCAATCTCAGCACTCCAAAGCACAACTTCATTCAGAATCTTGTAAGAAACACAGAGATAAAAGAAAAATGGCTTGGAAAAGAGAGATGAGTCAGCTATACATAGAAAACACAGAGATCTTAGCAAAGGAGAATAAAGTCCAGGAGATCAAGTGCCCTCCAGACAAGGTAACAGAACGACAAGCTCTGTAATGACTGATGTCCTCTGTGAGGATATCTGAGAGATAAAGTATCCTCCTGCTGAGAAATAGTCCACAGATTAGAACCAGGGTCAGTAGTACTGGAAGGAAAGTCTTACCATTCTTCCAAGCCTAAAGATAATGCTTCCTGAAGGAATTTGTCCTGAATGCCTACATTTGTTAGTGACTTGGGGAAAATGAAGCAATGGTAAATGTAATATAGTTACATACATGATTGTATAATGAGTTAACAATGGGAAAAATGTTTTTGTGGAGATGCTGTACAAGCTCATGGTTCTGATGGGACTAATGTTGATAGTACATTGGCTCCACCCACGCTACTGGGTCACATAAGGTGACAAGAAGCTGTACTCCACTTTTCAGAATGTGCTAGACATTTCTGTCCCAGCTCGCTAATAATTATATCTTACCAAATATAGTTGTACTTATTGTTTTCTTATAATAAGCCGTCTTGCTATCTGTGAACAAAGCCCCATTGCTGGGGTCCATATTCAGCCTTCTGGAACTAGCATGCCTCACTTCACCAGGTGTACAGCCACCATGTCCGTGATGGAGAAATCCTGACGAGGATATTCCCGTTTTATTGACCGTTAGAAAGGAAACTTAAAAGTTGGCCCATTACATTACACTCAAATAAGTGCTGGAAATGCTGCAAATCTGTTTGCTTTATACAGAACACTAGGGTAGCCCTGAGTAATTTCAAGGCTTATTATTTTTAATGAAGACTGAACTCAAAATTTCATGTCAGTGAAAACATTAAACCAGAATTGAGAATTCTCCTATTGTTTAAAGACTGTATGTAAGTCCTTTGCAAGGCTTAAATGATAAAGTGCAAGTCATTGATTACACAGCCCAATGGGATTCTGCAGCTGAAAGAAAAATTACTTGTTATTAAGAAAAAAAAGTGAATTTCATGAACCTTTCCAATATGCCCATTCTAAATGATGACACACTTAACAAACTATCCAGGTCTTCTTCAATATATAATTTCAGTTACATCACACTGTGGGCTTTTGCTATAAATTCTGCATCCTGTGACCTTAACCTCCACAATCACCTGAA
>NC_057714.1:75420779-75433469 GCF_004010195.1 Chiloscyllium plagiosum
AGGATTGTCGCCTGAATAGAATAGTCTTAATTCCATTTTATAGGCCTCTATTTGGATAAACGTGGCAATGTTAAAAATGATGCCCTAATGTGCATTCTAAGAGGTAATAAATGCAATGAAGTCGTGAATCCAACTAATCAACCATTTTTGTTCATCCCTCTTGTGCTAAGGTTCTTGGTCTACATACGCATGATCAAAAATATACTGAGCATTCTTCTCACGACAAAGAGTACATTTGGAAAATGCTTACTGTACTTGGTGGAATATATGCATTTTTCCTAATTGAAAAGCTGTTCACAGTCATATTGTCATTAAGAGGTCAGGTAAGTCAAAAGATAAACATCTCTGAAAAATTTTCAACAATGTGCCTCAAGAGTTCTTTTGTCAAAAGAGAGTTCACTCAATATTTGTTCTTATCCAAAGTAATCCTCTGATTGCTAATTACCATCAAGTGAAAACAATTGGCATTTTGTTTGTGCAATGGCAGTCTTGAAAAAGAATTAATCTTGGTTTGAGATTTGCACTGGGGTTGAGAAGCTAATGTTGCAATCATTTCCTTGTTGGGGGCTCGGAATTTCACCGTCAATGTGTAGCAATTGGAACCAGGTTGACCTCGTTGACTACAAGGTCATTGTTTGACCCAGGTTACCAATCCCAATCAGGAAAGCCCTGACTGACCGATATAACCAGGAGATGAGATCTCCTCAGTCAAGTGACTAACTCGGAGCTGGCTGGCCATAGCCAGTATATTACTGTTATTCTTTTTTGATAACTGACTTTGGTCTCCAGAGAAAACAAAGTATATAACCAAGAGATAAGAATCTTCTCAATTCAGATGACCGACTCTGAACCGGCTGGCCATAGCCAGTATGTTACTATTATTCTTTTTTGATAACTGATTTCTGAGCTGGCCAGCCAGTGTACACTGTTATATTTTAGTTCTCATTGGGGAACTGTTCTTTATTTTTTATTTTACTGGTTGATTGTAGCCTGTATGTTACTCTTAAAAAGGAATAATCAGGAGATTATATCTCCTCAGTCATGTGTCTGACTCCAAGCTGGCTGGCCACAGCCAGTGTACTGTGCACAAGTAAATAAAGGATGTCCTGGTGATGGGATACTGGCCTCAGTGCTGATATTTCACAATGATTATTGGGAAAAGGAACAGCTAATTGGTTGTAGAGAATGGGGTTGAACGACTGAAGTGTGGAAGACATAAAGGCATTATGGCAGATATTTTTGTGGCTGCCATTTCCAGAGAAAATGGAAGTACTGGGATTCAAGGATGAGAGACAGAGTTGGCACTCAGGACAGGACAATTCCTTGATTTTTCCAACATTGTCCTTGATGTCCTTCATGAGGCTATGAGGGTGAGAAAGGAGAATCTCTTCTTGAGGGGGTGGAAAGAGGTGGTTAGTCAACCAAACAAAACTCGTATGGAATCATGTGGGGAAAAGGTGATTGGCTGAAATGAGATCCCAAGAAATCAGGTCCAGTGCCATAAAATGTTGATGGCCTTTCTGCGTCCTGGTATGATGAATGCAACATGGGACTCTAAGGACAGGCTTTTGACTGTTCAATCTCATGCAGATGTTCCAGCTGTGGTATGTATGTGCGAAGTGTTTACTGAGCCCTCGGTAAGATTAAGAGCCACAGTGCTGCTGAGGACTTACTGATATATGCTGTTAGCGATGGTTGGAGAAGCCAATGGTAACTAACCAAATATCTCCAGATAGTCTGTGTCCCAATGACAGTCTATGTTGAGGGTATGATCTCAGTTGCCTTCCTGTCCCTTGTACCTCTCTTCTCATGCCTACGACTCATTTACTGCTGCTGAGGACTATTACAAACCGACTAAAACCCCTTCAAATATATCAAGGAGATAGCCTAAGCCTAACTTTTATCTTATTTAAAGGCAAGTGTAAGTGCTGTGTTTAAGATGTAATGCTACTCAGCTTTATGTAAAACACACTTTATTCTTACACCCAGTTAAAATACCACCAAAATAAAAAAAGAATTTGTATGACTTTAACTCAATTGGAAAACTTAACAGAATAATAGGTTATTTAACTACTAAACAGCAACTGTTCCAATATAGTGTCATCCCATAAACACACCCTTGGCAAAGGAAAATCTAGTAAAATAGATTGTCTCACATGCAATGTTTCTCTAATCCTGAAGAGAAATACACCAAAAGCAAATTCTGGCAGAGAGACAGAAAACTCCAGTCTTTTGCTGTGGCTAAGAAATGTTTAACAACTTCCACAATCAACTTCAAAACCCCAACAACTGAAAGCTAAGTTTAAAACCCCAGACCTGACTCCACCTTCATGCTGCTTCTATTGTTCTGGCTTAAACCCAGAGCTGCACAAGTTCTTTACTTCATTCGCTTGGATGAGACAACTCAGCACCTCTGGCTCAAAATCTCTCTTTAAAAAAAACCAAGACAAAATACACCTCTCAAAGCTAGAGTATCATCACAGGACTTTGAATCAAGATCAGAGGATAGTGCTCCAATTGCCAGCTGTTGCCTTCCTGGCCCTCACTGGGAACACATTCATACCGAAACCCCACTTTACAATGTCCCCACTAATACCAAGAGGATCATGACATCCTTTAGCGTTTGGTTAGAAATCTAAGTAGAGAGTGACTCTAAGTTTTTTTTTATTGCAGACTCCATATAATATCATAAATATCTGTATTAGTCACATTCCCATCACTAACTTGAACAGGATAGAGGAATGGATAAATTGGTGCAAGATAAATACTGTGCATCGGTTGTTACAGTACAGCGTGTGAGTTACCAGCTTGTATGGCATTCCAATAGGCTGCATGTTGATTTGCAGCAATAACAGAAGGAAGTCAAACTGTAGCACAGCAGGCAAGATGAATGCAGGATCAATGATGTCAGATTTAGATCTTTAAGATAGTCACATATGGACTTTTCTATCAGAAGCATCTCCAAAAGCTCCTTCTACTTTTAAACTGATAATAGCTTGTTTAAGTTTCCTTCAATTTAACTTTCTCCACTTCTCATAGTTACTGGATGAGAGTAGTTATTGACAATATCAGATTGGAGGCTGGGTGTGTCTAACTTGTCTTCACTTGTATTCATGTTTGAAATTCCCATCGGTTTCAAATGGGCAGCTCTGGCAATCAGAAGGTAAGTTCACCTGAAAATCACATGCAGGCATCAATGCATTGATCAATTAATGTTCTAATTTGTTGTTTGATTTTAGCTTAATTTCTACCCGATTTCCAAGCACCACAGAACTGTGGCATGATGTACATCTGTCCCCATCCCCCAATTGCTTTTGATTCAATGAATTAAATCAAATGCTGCTGTTAAATTGTAGTAGAATTTGTATTAACTTTTTTGTATTATTTTCTTCAAAACTAGCGACTTGCAGCTGGGCACTTGGCACATTCACATGATCTTCCAATGGACTCTAACTTGAATATCCATTCAGAAGGAGGCAAGTCTATTTCCACAATGCAACTGGTAAGATACTCCTTGGATCAATGCTCAGGTAATGTTGTATAGTAGGTTAATGAATCACAACAAGAAAACTCTATAAACTGGACTTTACAAGTATTCAGTATTGCCATGGAACATTAGGCAACCAAATCATGGACCAGAGGAAATAAAACTGATAAATACTGATATGTACACATTTCTTACTGCATCATCTTCCTTATACATCACAATGTCTAATTATAAAACTCAGAACCATGTAGGCCTTTCTCAGAAGTTTCAACCAATAGCATTTGTAGTGACCAAATTACTAACATGTTTCTTCATACCCTGCAGCATCTTTTCATTGAATGTATGTTTACTAGATTTATTTTCCCCCCAAAAGGCTTATTATACATTAAGGTAACATCTGGAATATTTCACATCCTGCTGTTTGCTAGTTTCTTTCACTTTGGATCAAAAAGGCTGCTTAACTTCAGGGTTTCCAAGTGGACAGTGGTTTTGAACAATGGTTTAGTGGTTATGAGCCCAGTATGCTTTAACTGCATTATTCCCCTACACCTTTTGATTTATTGGTTGATCAGCTTAAGTCTTTGTAATATGATTCATTGCAAATGGTACTTAGCAACCTAGTGTGTTAACCTCTAAGGAATCTTGCAGGTTGTATTCCATAATTTTTTTAATGAACAGGAAGTGAGGACAGACTTCATTCATGAGCTGTCAAAGGAACTGATGTTCCTCTTGTAGCTTTGCAAATATTCAGCAATGTACCCTAGCCCTTAAAATACTCAAAGGCATGCAAAAGAATCATTGATTCAGATGACCTGACAGTAAAGTAAGCTAGAACTTGTAAGATCTTTTAGAGGTTAACACATTAGGTTACCGAATACCACTTTCATGCACCATCCTTTCCTAATTTAAAGCAGTTTGCAGGATCTGAGCTTTTCCTTGTAAAAGTCTATTTGATTTCATCAAAGTATTATATTGTGTAATGTTTAAATTAGGTTTGAGTCAACTATATCAATGCTATTCATCTTTGTAATGACTCTTATTTATTCCTAAATATGTTTTAAAGTGGCTTCCTAATAGAGAATTTAGCTCCAATAAGAATTAGCTTGTTTGAAGTTTGAAATATTTCCACATTAATTTAAAAATATTATGCAACACCTTGTCCAAACACAATATGCTCTGATATTTGCTAACAACAATGAGTTAATGTTTATTTGGCAAAGATGATGATAATGACCAGGACATCTTCTGTTACCTTATGTAAGCTTATTTCCTTTTTGAAAATAGGGAAATCCAGAAGATTCAGAAAATGTTGAAATTCCGACAAACAATGCAATAAACTCTCCTGACGAAAATGCCAAGAGTAAGTACTACTTTGTGAATAAAAGCAGAAGATACAAATATTTCCAATGTCTCACCTTGTAATGCAAGTGTTTTTCACAATTATATAATCTAAATGTTTTACACAATATGCACATGGAATTATCTTAATGTAGGTTCTAAAGCTTACCTGCTACATTTAGTTATATAACATCCTGAGGTCATTAACCTACCAAGACCAACTTTAGATTGACAAATGGATCAATTGTCCTATTATTGACAACCAATCAAAACTAATTGGCAGAATCCGTTCATAACAATTTCTTACTTACATTGTTATTAGCAGTGATTCATAATTAATCATTCTGATGGTATAAAACTTGAATAAAGTTGGAAACGAAACATTTTGCCAAAATTTTGTCTTGCAGTCATCAGGACAATTCAAAAGAAATACCAATATAAAGGGAAATTATTTAATCTGTATGAAAGAGTGTTGAATAGTTGATAAGTGAACTTTTGTTAGAGCCCTTGCTGATCTTTCATTATTTTTATTTTATTCTTTTATCAATTTTGGTTTGGAGCTGTGAAGTGGAAACTGCCAGCGAAAGATGATTTTGGGCTCTGGATAACAGTTTGTGTTAAAACTAAAACAGACAAACAAGCTTTTGTTTATTCATGAGGCCAGACCTAGAAGTCCGAAAGCTTGTACTTCCAAATAGACCCATTGGACTATCTGGTGTTGTGTGATTTTTAACTTTGTCCACCCCAATCAAACACCGGCACTGCCACCTTTGAACCCCAGGAATGATTTGAGTGATTGTTTTCCAAACTGCTTTAAATGCATTGATATCATTTTTCAAATAAGTCAAAAACTGTATGCAGTACTCCCAATGTGGTCTTACCAAGGCCCTATATAGCTGCAGTAGGCATCTTCTATTATTTCTACATTCCAATTCTCTTCCAATAAACGTTGACTGGGAATGCATGTGACACTCTGCATTGCTCTATTGAAAAATCTTACATGGACTCTGCAGCTAGTGACCAAGGGTGCTGTTTGCCCCAGGAAATCAACACTACTCAAATAAATATTTCATCCAATGAATTTCATTAGAGAAAGAACATGAACTTAGCACAGCCATGCGTTTCGTTTTTAAAGCGACTGCCATTAAACCAGATTCTTGACATTTAATCAATCTTCATATACTTTGCTCCATATGTTTCATGCAACTTAAAGAATGACCTTCTCAAATTTAGAGAAGTTTCAGGCTGTGAATTAGAAGTATGTATTAATAGTATCGTCCAAGTTATACTGTGTATCATGACTGAAAAATGTTTTATTAATTATAAATTCCTCAATATACAAGTTATCAATGTCATTAAAGCTTATTACAGATATTCCAAAGGATATGGGATAAAGAAATGTAAACAATACTCGATTAATTAGATTTTCATCTAATATTGTATTGAGACTTGTTTATTACTTCAAGACAATTGAAATCTTCATGAAGTGTTGATTTCAATTCTTACAGAAGGAGAATTAATCAAAAAGCAGAATACTGCAAATGTTTAAAATCTGAGATAAAACAGATTTTGCAATACTCAAATAAGCCAAGCAACTCATGTGAAGAGAGAAAAAGTGTTAGTACTTCATGTTGATGACTTTTCCTCACAACTGGGAGAAGTTAGAGGTGGGATATGTTTTGGTCATGGGTGAATTGGACACGAACGAAACAAAATCTGTGACAGGATGGAAGACAGGAGAGACTGAATCATCCAGACCTGGTTTCGCATTCCTAGGTTGGGAGTGGCAGAATCAGAATATTTCTCCTCTCCACTAAATGTGACCTGGGAAAACAGCCTAGAAGTTGAGATTTTCATTCTTGATGGCAGAGTTCCCTGTGACTTGAGCCAGGTGACCCTGAATGAGATCAGAGGATGCCAGTGGTGAATTGGAGCTGAGCAAAGAGCTCTGTGCACCAGCAATGTATTAAAGTTTCAAAAGAAAAGAATGAAAGCTCTCACCTCTCATATATCTCTTGTGTCCCAACTGTGCCTGTCCATGCCACATCATGCCCCCTCAAATGACATGACATCGCATAGCCATGTGCTAACATGCCCCAACACTCATCCCATTAGCCCTCATACTTTGTGCCAATCCATGATCCTCATCGACCATTGTTTTCCCTACATTTACAATTCCAACACATCCAGCCGATATTTGGACCCAACCAAAAATGAAATAATGTAAGTTCTAAGTATCCATTGTAGACTTCAGTACACTATATTGGAAAACAAACACTCATTCATAAAAGCCTATTTATTATATTTGCATTCTTTCAACCACAAGGTAAAGTCACTATAGTCTTAACAGACCATAGGGCTGCTCCCTCAATGGAGAGAGAGAGAACTAGTGTGGTTTAACCTGAGAGTCACCGTGCCTCAGGTGAGGGGAGAGGTTGAAGAGTTTTATCCTTCATGGTAACCTCAGCTTCCCTATTCAAATATGCAATACCTTTAAAAACAAATATTTCATTCAAGTACACAGTTCCTTATACCAGCAAGCATTTGAATTCATAATCCTACACCTCTGTGAAGCTGTCAGTCAAACAGTGAAATTTCAGTCAGCCTGCTGTGATGATTCATGGCTGTGAAATCAGTAATGCAGCACTAATCCAGAAATGAAAACCCAAGGCTTGTGACAACAGACCAAGTAAAATAACAAGAATTTTTTTTTAGTACATTGGATTGTTTCCAAAGATGTAATAGGCACATCTTTAAAATGCTTTGACAGCTTTACAGGACCTTTTGATGAATTCTGTTGACATCCTTGACAGGTCCCTTTGACAGTTTTAAAAAATAGAAATACACAGTATGGAAACAGGCCCTTTGGCCTACTATGTGCTAACCATGATGCCATACTAAACTAATCTCATTTGCCTGCAAATGGTCTGTATGCCCCTATGTTATGCCTATTCAAAAATCTGTCTAAATGCCTGTTGAACTTTGCTATTGTATCTGATTCTTCCACCTCTCATGGCAGCTCATTCCAGACACCTACCATCCTCTGTATAACAAATGTGCCTTGCACATCTCCTTTAATCTTTCACCCCTCTCACTTTAGACCTATGTCCCCATGTATTTGATATTTCCACCCTGAGAAAAAAAAATCTTTGACTATCCACCGTATCCTTGCTCATCATAATTTTATACAGTTCTCTCAGGTTGTCTCTCAATCTTTGATGATCTAGTGAAAACAATTCAAGTTTGTCCAACCTCTTCTTATAGCTAATACATACCAATCAAGGCAACATCCTGGTAAACGTCCTTTTCACCCTCTCCAAAGCCTCCACATATTTCTTTTCATGTGGTGACCAAACTACACAAAATACTCCAAATGTAGCCCAACTAAAATTTTATCCAGCAACACGTCTTGCCAATTTTCATATTCAATGCCCCTCCTAATGAAGCCAAGCATGTCATTTGCCTTTTTATCACCTTATCCAATTATGTTGCCACTTTCAGGGAGCTATGGACGTGGAGTCCAAGGTCCTTGTGTAAATCAATGCTCCTAAGGGTCCTTTTATTTAACTTCCAAAAATGCATTACCTCATACTTCTTTATATTAAATTCCATCTTCTATTTCTCCATCCAACTTTCTAACTGATCTGTATCCTACAGTCTCTTTGGACAACATTCCTCATAATCCACAACTCCCCCCATTTTCATGATGTCTGCAAACTTACTAATCAGGCCACCTATATTTTATATAAATCATTATCATTGACCCCATATCTTAATCTTTTAGACCAGCCTATTATAAAGGACCATGTCAAATGCTTCATGTATGCACCATCTGCTGCTTTACCTTCTGCAATCATTTTTGTCACTTCCTCAAGATCAATCATTTGTTTTTTAAGGACCTTTGACAGATGCTGTTTATAGGTCTTTTTAATAGTTTTGATAGATCTGTTGTCAGTTCCAATGAGCTTGACAGTTAACGAGTTCATGCACTTTTATGCACAGTTGTGCCTGACCTCTCCCAAAAGGTACCTGATCGCTGCCAAAGGGCACATGACCTTCCCCCAGAAGTGCTCCAGGTCCATATTCAAAGAGAAACCTTAACTCTTCAAACAGCATCCCAGCTATCCAAGGTGAAGCAATGCTTTACAATCACTTCCTTCAAGTTAGTTAACTGTATTCACTTAGAAGGCCCTATACAGCCTTCCAGACCCAACAATTTCAGATGATAAAATCTGCCTCATATTTCGTTTCATTCACTTTGCGTGTTTCAAATTTTCTCTTGTCTTTGGTTAAGCCCGAAACGTTGATTCTCCTGTTTCTTGGATGCTGCCTGACCTGCTGCGCTTTTCCAGCAACACATTTTCAGCTCTGATCTCCAGCATCTGCAGTCCTCACTTTCTCCTTAAAGTCAGTCACACTTGTATTCGTGTACATCTTTTGTTTCTGTTTCTTCTCTTGCCCACCACCTTCACTGAGCCCTGCACAACTTACACTTCTGTCATTAAATTTTCTGTCATTAACTCTTCCTCAGTCATCTTCTGCTCGGATTCTGTTACATCTTTGACATTTCCCAGTTCTAATGAAATGTCATCAACCTGAAACCTTTGTTTCTTCCTCCACAGATGCTGCCAGACCTGCTGAGTATTTCCAGTGATTTCTGTTTGAACATGTGAATTAATGACAGGTGTATTCCCATTTCTTTCTCTAACATCAAGGACAATTTATTCTTTGCAGAGGAACCATTTAACCTACTTGCTGTCATGATTGTGGTGGGTGACAGCATGCACAACTTTGCTGATGGTCTCGCCATTGGTGCAGCTTTCTCATCTTCAATTGAAAGTGGTATTACCACCACCATTGCTATTTTGTTTCATGAAATTCCCCATGAAATGGGTGAGTTATTGGCTAACTTCTCTATCTTGAAATCAAGTCTTGCAAATGTAGTCTCGCAAATTGTATTGATTAACTTTGTTGCAAATGTCATGATGGAAATGATCGAAAGTTGAGACAATTGCTTTGAAACCTCTCTAAAGCAATAAAAGGTGAACACCCTGAAATTCTTTGCTATTTTTGTCAAGTTGCTGCCTTAAAATGAATATGCCTCCAATCTGGGATGGCAGCTGCTCTCACTGTGCTACTTGCTCCACAATGGCTGAACTGTAGTTTGAAATGTGCAGCTGGAAGTACATTGCATAATTCATAATGTGAGATGGTGTTACAGTTCCCAGATCCTAAACTTTAATGTCTTTTCCAATAGATGGCACTCATACAACTGAGTACTTACTATTGACTCATTCAACTTGCTTATGAATACCTATTGTTGATCAGATGCAAAGAATTCTTAATGAATTCCAGTTTTTTTTTTAGAACTTGCTGTGTTGCATTCGTCATTGGCAATTCAGTCCTCTGAGCTTTTCAAGCTAACTCATCAAATAAACAGTTGGCTTGTGTTTTCTGTGAATATTAACTCCTTATAACATTTGAAAGAAAAGCTGTAAACTATTTACTAATTAAAGATCTGCCTTTATGCAAATGTTGAGTGAGATTTTCATTGGATTCTTAAGGTCCACTCTCACTGCCCAGAATGATCATGGAAAGCTTTACAATATACCCTTCCTGATGAAAGGCTTATGCTCGAAACATCAATTCTCCTGCTCCTTGGATGCTGCCTGACCTGCTGAATTTTACAGCACCATAGTCTTGACTTTGATCTCCAGCATCTGCAGTCCTCACTTTCTCCCAATATGTCCTTGGGTAGAGCACACATTTGGAGCTCACAGTGTTTTGTGAAATTTGCCATCCGCAAAGGCCTGGACATAGAGATTCCCAGGAAGCTTGTTCTAACCTTTTTGAGGCCAAACGGAATGGAGTAGAACATCAACGTAACAGTCTGTGGTCATACTGGTAGGGATCATTTTATTAATGTAACATTCTCATTTGGTCAACACAGAACTTAAAGGATAAAATCACTCAAGATGACTAATGCAGACCTTCAACATCAACTCTGATTCCCCGCATGATCCTCATATGCTCTGTGTCCTAAAATCTAGCAATCTCGGCCTAGTCCTGGACTCACCAACCAGGGCATGTCAAAACAAGTTTTATACATTTCAGAAAGATCATCTTTCATACTCCTCAACAATATAAGCCTATTCTACTCAATCTCTCCTTGTGGGTAGATATCTCATTCTAGAAATCTAGGGAACCTTTATTGGAACTTGTCCAAGGAACGTAGATACATCTGTAGGTAAGGAGACCAGAATTCTGCACCTTATTTTAAAAACAACCTCACCAAAGTACTAAATCATTTAATTGCAACTTGCTTATTTTTATACTCCCTTCTAATAAGGCCAACATTTGCTTTCTGAATTGCTTGTTGTTCTTGTTTTATGTGATTTGTGTACAAAAATAATCAAATATTTCTGAAAAAGGATTAACCCATCTGTTACCTTTAAAAAATATATTGGATTGCTATTCTTCCTGTCAAACTTCCTCATGTTATGGGCCATCTCCCATCTTTGTATCCAATCACAGAGCAAATCTGTTGTTTTATGGCCTATGTTCAAGGCAGACATGCGTGCATGCTTAAGACTATTACATAATGTTACACAGTGTGGCACGGTGGCTCAGTGGTTAGCACTGTTGCTTCATAGTGCCAGGGACCTAGGTTCAACTTCCACTTCGGGTGACTGTGCAAACTCCACACAGACATTCTCCCCGTGAGTGCGTGGCTTTCCTCCGGGTGCTCCAGTTTCCTCCCACAATCCAAAGATGTGCAAGTCAGGTGAATTGGCCATGCTAAAATTGCCCATAGTGTTAGGTACATTAGTCAGGGGTAAACGTAAGAGTTTGGGTGGGTTGCTCTTCAGAGAGTCGGTGTGGACTTGTTGGGCTGAAGGGCCTGTTTCCATACTGTAGGAAATCTAACCTAATCTAATCTAAGAAAAATGTGACTTACCAATATAAAGTTCTCCCCTCACCTTCAGGTACTCTGTGAGAAATGGAGCTAGTGTAATCAGTCAGTTCTGTGTGCGTAATTTAAAGTAACATAATTAAACATGGAACCCAGACTCTCTTTGAATGAGAGTCCACGTCAAAGTTACTAGAAAGATCAATGTCTGGGTCTCAGTCGTAAACAGCCTTATATCTTTTGGATTAGATTAGATCCCCTACAGTGTGGAAACAGGGCCTTCTGCCCAACAAGTCCACGCCGACACTGCGAAGAGTAACCCACCCAGACCCATTCCCCCTGACTAATGCACTTAATACTATGGGCAATCTAGCTTGGCCAATTCACCTAACCTGCACATCTTTGGACTGTGGGAGGAAACTGGAGCACCCGGAGGAAACCCACGCAGATACGGGGAGAATGTGCAAACTCCACACAGTCACCTGAGTCTCCCACGAGGAGATTGAACAGTTCATCCACTTTACCAACACCTTCCACGCCGACCTCAAATTCACCTGGACCATCTCAGACTCCTCCCTCCCCTTCCTAGACCTTTCCATTTCTATCTTGGGCGACCGAATCAACACGGACATTTACTATAAACCGACCGACTCCCACAGCTACCTAGACTACACCTCCTCCCACCCTGCCCCCTGTAAAAACGCCATCCCATATTCCCAATTCCTTCGTCTCCGCCGCATCTGCTCCCAGGAGGACCAGTTCAAAATACGTACAACACAGATGGCCCCCTTCTTCAAGGACCGCAATTTCCCCCCCGACGTGGCCGACGGTGCCCGCCACCGCATCTCCTCCACTTCCCGCCCCCCCGCCCTTGAGCCCCGCCCCTCCAACCGCCACCAGGACAGAACCCCACTGGTCCTCACCTACCACCACACCAATCTCCATGTACAGCGCA
>NC_057714.1:75433939-75464560 GCF_004010195.1 Chiloscyllium plagiosum
TCACCCTCACCTTGACCTCCTTCCACCTATCACATTTCCAACGCCCCTCCCCCAAGTCCCTCCTCCCTACCTTTTATCTTAGCCTGCTGGACACACTTTCCTCATTCTTGAAGAAGGGCTCATGCCCGAAACGTCGATTCTCGTGTTCCTTGGATGCTGCCTGACCTGCTGTGCTTTTCCAGCAACACATTTTCACCTGAGGTTATAATCAAACCTGGGACGCTGGTGCTGTGAAGTAGCAGTGCTAACCACTGAGCCACCGTGCCGCCCCATTTAAACTATCTTGCTAGATATAGCATGAATAAACTGACAGAATAGACAAATATGATTTGTTATAGAACTGTTGACTCCCTCTAATCAGATCATAATTTTACAAGTATCTGGTCCCACACCATGAATAAGATAATATGTTATTTTACCTAATATTAATATTAGACTGCTTGGTTGTTCCCTGTGTTCGTTCTCTCCCTTTTGTTGAACAATGAGTTGAAGCACCTTTCAATCCATAGAGACTAATCTAGAATTTGCAGAATCCTGAAAAATCAAAGCCAATGTACCTATAATATTACTTCTCAGTGAGGCAGAAAGCTCCACAAATATCCTTATCCTCAATGAAGGAAGAGCCTAACAAATCAATGCAATATATAAGACTGAAGTATTCACAATGATCTTCAGCAGAAGTCCAAGTAGAGGATTCATTTTGACCTCTTTAGTGGTCACTAGCATTACAAATATCAGTCCTCAGCGCTGAAAATGTGTTGCTGGAAAAGCGCAGCAGGTCAGGCAGCATCTGAAGAAGGGCTTATGCCCGAAATGTCGATTCTCCTGTTCCTTGGATGCTGCCTGACCTGCTGCGCTTTTCCAGCAACACATTTTCAGCTCTGATCTCCAGCATCTGCAGTCCTCACTTTCTCCTCAAATATCAGTCCTCAACCAATTTAATTCCCTCAAAAGGTAACATCAAGAAACGGAGACACTGGATATTACAAAGGTATAGGTATGGACAATGTATCAGCAATAGTGCTGAAGACCAGTGCTGCAGAACTCACTACACCCTTTGGCGAGCTGTTCCAGAACATTTACAACACTGGCATCCACCTAGAAGCTTGCCTTGGTATTTCCTGTATAGACAAAGCAGAACAAATCCAACCTGGTCAATTACTGTCCCATCAGCCTATCTCAATCATCACTAAAGTGATGGAAGATGTCATCAACAGTGCTATCATGCTGCACTAGCTCAGTAACAACCTGCTCAGTGATACCCAGTTTGGGTTCTACCAGGGCCACTCAACTCTTGATCTCTTTACAGCCTTGGTTAAAACATGGAAAAAAAACTGAATTCCAGAGATGAGGTAAGAGCAACAGCCCTTGACATCAAGGCTACATTCAACTGAGTGTGGCATCAAGAAGCCCTAGCATAATGGGTGGCACGGTGGCTCAGTGGTTAGCACTGCTGCCTCATAGCATCAAGGATCCGGGTTCAACTCCAGTATTGGGCGACTGGCTTTGTGGAGTTTGCACATTCTCCCACTCGCATGGATTTCCTCTGGGTGCTCCAGTTTCTTTCCACAATCCAAAGATGTGCAGGTTAGGTAAATTGGCTATCCTAATTTGCCCATAGTGTTCAGGGATGTGTAGGTTAGGTGCATTAGTCAGGGGTAAAATGTAGGGTAGGGGAATGGGTCTAGGTGGGTTAGTATATGGAGGGTAGATGTGGGCTTGTTGGGCCAAGGGGCCTGTTTCCACAATGTAAGAATTCTATTCTATAATTGGAGTCAATGGGTATCAGTGAGCAAACTCTCTGCTGGTTTGGATCATATCTGATATGTATGAAGATGTTTGTGGTTGTTGGAGGCCAGTCAACTCAGCTCCAGGACATCACTGTAGGAGTTGCTGAGTGTAGAGTCCTAGGCCCAACCATCTTCAGCTGCTTCATCAATGACCTTCCCCCATCACAAGATCAGAAATGGGGATGTTTGCCAATGATTGCACAATGTTCACCACCATTCACAACTCCTCAGATACAGAAACAGTCCATTTTAAAAGCAACAAGACCTGGACAATATCTAGACTTGAACTGGGAACTGGCAAGTAACATTCACGTCACATAAATGCCAAACAATGACTATCTCCAATAAACAACAATCTAACTATTGCCACTTGACATTCAAAGGTGTTGCCATCACTGAATCCCCCACTATCAACACCCATTACCATTGACCAGAAACAGAACTGGACTGACCACATAAACACAGTGGCTGCAGGAGCAAGTCAGAGTCTAGAAATAAGTAACTAATCTCCTGACTCCCCAAAGCCTGTCTATCGTCTATAAGGCAGGACTGTGATGGAATACTCCTGACTTGCCTGGTTGGACACAGATTCCACAGCACTCAAGAAATTTGACATCATCCAGGACAAAGCAGCCTGCCTGAATGGCATCACATCCCCAAACATCCACTCCCTCACCACCTGATGCTCTGTAGCAGCACTGTGTACCATCGTTAAGATGCATTCCAGAAATTCACCAAAGATACGAGACAGCACCTTCCAAACCCACAATCGCTATCATCTAGAAGGACAAGGGCAAAACCCACGTCCAATGAGAGAATATTTTTTAAAAATCCCTTTTTTAAAACTCTAGAATTATGAATTAAGTGTAAGGATTATATTGGCTTTAATTTCTAATAAGTTGTTAATATGAATTTGTTCATGTTTCTCATTAGATTACTGGTCCTTCACAACTTCTGATTATTTGTTGTGGCAGTTTCTCATCACTGCCATTTTCTTATTCCCCAGTACAATTTCTGCTGTCTCCACCTTTAAAAGGGCACATGTATCCTTTTGCTAATCTACTAATGCTTACAAACTGTTCAAGAAGGGGAACCATGGACAGGCAATTGATCCTAGCCAGCCAGCAATATCTGTGTCTGAGTGAATTTTAAAAAAAAAAACTTTTATATGTCTTTGCTATTTGTTTTGCATTTCTTGCTGGCTTGTTGTCATATCTTATTTTCTCCCTCTTTAGCAATTTCTTGCACGTCATTTATGAAATTTTAAAACCCTTCAAATCCTCTAGTCGCTTATTAGTTTTGGCGATGTAATAAGCTTCTTCTTTAAATTTATGCTTCTTTTAGCTGCGCTAGCTCGGGCATGGTTATATCATTTTTTCCAGAGAAGTTTATTCCTGATATGAATATATATAATTACTGAAAATTATGATTTAATTCTTTAAATGTTTGTCATTGTTTATCTATCATCATACCTTTTAATCCAATTTCACAATCCTCTTCAGCCAGCAATGTCCTCATATCACTAATCTTAATTGACTTTGTTTAAATTCAAAACGATTATTTAATACTTAACCATATTATTGTGAAATGTAATATGAAATTTGTTCATTTTTTAATCACTCTTCCCCACAGGATCCTTTATTATATGATTACTAGTTATTATTCCTGCCTTTTTACACAATATTAGGTCCAAAATAACTTGTTCCCATAGTGATTCTTCAATAAATTGGTGTCATTACAAACTTATCGTAGCTAAGTTTGTATTGTCAGCGCCATCTCTGAGGGGTATGAGAAAATGGGCCTCAGGCAAAACATCCCGAAAACAAAGGTTCCTTACAAGTCTACTCCTGCTACACAACACTGTCATCCCACCTATCAACATCCAAAATGAGCCCTGAGCAACGTGGATCATTTCCCATACCAAGGGAGCCTTCTCTCGATGTGAGTGGACATTGACGATGAAATCCAACATCAACACCAACAGCAGGGCAGACTGAATGCTTGAAGGTCAAGACCTCAAGAGTAGGGGAATGGGTCTGGGTGGGTTACTCTTCGGAGAGTCAGTGTGGACTTGTTGACCCAAATGACCTGTTTCCACACTGTATGGATTCTATGATGCTATGATCATTGTCTACAGAACAGCAGTGGTCCCCACCTTCCTCTGTGTATCAGAAACAGGAACCAATGTATAATAAACACCACAGATCCCTGGAGAGTTAGCACCAGCATTGTGTTTGAAAAATTCTGCAAAACCACTAGCAGGATAAGTGTACTAATGTAAACATCCTCTCCCAGGTCAGTAAGACTAGTATTGAGGCCCTGGTCATGCTTGACTTGACCAGCTGCAATGGATGAATCACTTTCTGGACATGAGACTCCCTAAACAAGAGCTCTACTCTTAGCTCTGCAATGGTAGGTGGTCAGAGGAAATGCTACAAGGACACATTGAAACAAATGCAACATTCTGCTGGTACATGGGAGTTACTTACCCTAGAATGTACAAAAATGCAAAGGTACATATGCGAAAGCACGAAAGCACTATGAGCATTACCAAGTGGAGTACCTGGAGGCACAGCACAAGCAACTCAGAATTCCCACCCTCCCGCAAGCAAAGAAATTGCTGGAAAAACTCAATGGTTTTGGCAGCATCTGGGGAGAGAAATTAGAGTTAATATTTCAGGTCCAGTGATTCTTGTTCAGAACAGAGTCTACCAGATCTGCAGAGATTTTCTAGCAATTTATGTTTTTGTTACTTTTGTGACTTGTTTTTAGCCCATATTGTCTTAAGAGTTTCACTCACACCTTCAAATAAATGATTTAGAATTTTCAACTAATTACTGTACTGGGCATCATACCATACTTCATTACCCCTCTATGACAATGAAAATTATTATTATTGAATACATTACCTTGGAATGAGTGGCCTTTGTAAATATAATGAGTGTGAGTGATTAATGTGGATTATGTATGTGCATTACCTCCTTTAATAAAACAAATATAAATGATCGTGAACCCAACCATGTTTTCTCATAATATATTTCCTCTATTTTTGAAAATATGTCTTTCTTATGGGGTAAAATGATCACTGCTAGTACCAAAATGTGATGGTAATATCTTTAAAAATTATTTATTACACTGACTTTAAAGTAAATTGAAAACAAAACAGATATGTGTTCTAAAATTTGTTTCTTATTTGTCATCAGATCATTTTGTGCAACTGAAAGTTGACACTTTCACCTTTTGTTCCTATCAAGTGGTTTTTCTAAGTGCAGTTTATGGCCCAGTATCATGAGAGGTGGCTGATTACTACTGTAGCAATAGGTGCCCCTCAGTGTAAACTAACCACAGGAGTGAACCACTGTGGGACTTGCCTGTGAAACTTTTGCCTAAGCAGCGAGGTATGACTTCCTAGATGGGCTCAGACTTTAATGGTGAAAAATAGTTGTTTGCAATTTGCTATTGTATTGAGAAATGGCACGTCACTTCCAGTCACTTCACCATTGAACTCTTCATCTGTATCTCTAGAAATTATCTAGCCGGTCTATTGATAGCTATAAAAGTACTGGATCATTCTGAAAGAAAGTAACCTGTCTCCTAGCCAAAGTCTGAAATGCAATAAACAGTGAACATATACGTAGAGCTTCCAGATAAAAGCCTGAGGGTGAGGACCAGATCAAACTCAGTTGGAGCAGCAGCGGGAGAGGAATGGAGTGGAGTGGAGCAAACCTTCCCTGAATCCAGAGGCTGAGCTCCTGAAGTGGCATCAGGGTTCAAAAAGTAATGTGGGGCAGCTTCAGAACCAGCTTTAAGGACTGAGTGAGTAGCATCGGGAGGAAAACAATGTTAAGGCTTTATTTTTATAGTTTGTAGTTTGTTAGGAATAGGGACAGAAACATTGAGAAATTTGTTTTGTAAATAGGGGTTAAGGTTGAGTAATTTGTTCTTACTTTATTGTCTGTAGTTAGCAAGGAGCACAATAGCAGGAGAACTTGTTGCTGTAGAATGCTCCTCCTGCAATATGTGGGAAATCCATGTATGTAGGAACTATGGTGATCTGAAGTTCCTGATTGACCTCTTAAAGTAGCTGGAGGTGCAAATGGACTCAATATGGAACATCAATGATATTGAGGACATTGTGGTTAGCACACTTGGCAAGCTAGTCACACTACCAGTCAGGGCCACACAGCTGGAAAAGCATTGGTGACCACCAGGAAGATGAGTACGTGTGGCAAGGCACTGCAGGAGTCCTCTCTAAACCTCCCCCTATCAAAGAGATAATGGAAATGGAAGCAACTAGAAGCTTCAGGTTATTTCTGTGGACAGAGCAGCTTTTCTTTGTCCCTAGCTTGCTATTGCCACATTGAATAAATTTAGTAATGTTATATCTCACCAACTATCAGAATTTCTGGGCCACTGATTCTGTGCAGTAAGTACATTATATTGCCTGCATTTTCCAATCATGATGCTTCTTATTTTTATGCAGGGGACTTTGCTGTACTTCTGAATTCTGGATTATCCATTAAGCTAGCCATGCTGATGAATTTATTAAGTGCACTAACTGCTTTTGTTGGACTCTACATTGGTCTGTCTCTGTCAGCTGATCTCAATATTCAACAGTGGATTTTTACCGTGACAGCAGGCATGTTCTTTTACCTTTCGCTGGTGGAAATGGTGAGTAGAAGACATCGAATATCTATTACCAACTTCATTAAAACTTTGAGAGATGCATTGTATTTTAGCACCCTATTTAGGACCAACAATAAATTGTACTCTGGTAGATTTAACCTGAAACAAAATTCCAAGACATTTCCTAACTGGTGAAAGAGAGAATATTTGCAGCTATCAAAAATTTGCTTCTAGAGATGAGCTTTTGGATGATTTTTACAGGAGGCAAAAGTAATTCCTTGAAGAAATATCCTAGAGAGGTTTGAGAATGTTTGGCCCTAGATATTTCTAGTATTTCTATTGTTTGTGTTCTATTTCAGTCAAAAGGAGCATGGGTGGGGTCAAACATTATCATATGTTACATAACAATGACATCAGGACCTCCTTCTTAATAGATTAAGCTGGATATACTGGGTTTTACAGTTAAAGTACAAAGGAGAAGATTTCAAGAAAGTGGGCATAAATGAGAAAAGATGAGCAAGCAAGTCATGTACAGCAAGAGATGCTGCCATGAAGATTATGCTTACTTTGTAAATATATATCAATCATATGCGGCATGATTCAGCAACATTCCAATTCAGGCTAATAAATAGCAAGTAACGTTTGTGCTACACAAGTAGGTACAGACCTTCTCCAGTGTGAAAGAATATCTCCAAGTCACTTTGACATTCAATGGCAATACCACTGAAACCCCACGGAAAACATTCCAGTAGTTGCCATTGATCAGAAACTGAATTGGACCAGCTATATAAATACTGAGACTAGAATTGCTATAACTCTAGTACATTGGATGGATCAGTTTTTGTCCAATGTGTACAGTATGTCGAATGGCCGACAAGAGGGGAGGCCACACAGGATCTGGTGCTTGGTAATGAACCAGGCCAGGTGTATGATTTAGTTGTAGGTGAGCACTTTGGAGAGAGTGACCATAATTCAGTTACATTTAGTTTAGTGATGGAAAGGGATAGGTACATACCACAGATCAAGAGTTATCGATGGGGCAAGGGCAATTATAATGCGATTAGGCAAGAATTAGAATGCATAGAATGGGGTAGCAAAATGCAGGGGATGCAGACAATGGAAATATGGAGCTGGTTTAAGGAACAGATATTGCATGTCCTTAATAGGTATGTCCCTGTCAGGCAGGGAGAAAGTGATAAAGGTAAGGAAACTGTGGTTTACTACAGAAATTGCATCTCTTGTTAAGCGGAAGAAGGAGGTTTGTGTGTTAACGAGGCAAGATGGTTCAGATGAGGCGATGGAGAGTTACAGATCAGCTAGGAAGGATTTAAAGAGCGAGTTAAGAAGAGCAAAGAGAGGACATGAGCAAACTTCAGCAAATAGAATAAAGGAGAACCCTAAAGCCTTCTATAGGTATGTGAGGAATAAAAGAATGACTAGGGTAAGAATATGGCCAGTCAAAGACAGATTTGGGAAGTTGAGCGTGGACCCTGTGGAGATTGGAGAGGTGCTAAATGAACATTTCTCATTGGTTTTCACTCAGGAAAAGGAGAATATTGTAGAGGAGAAGAATGAGATATGAAATATTAGACTAGAAAGGATCGAGGTTAGTTACGAAGAGGTGTTACCAATTCTAGAAGGAGTGAAAGTAGACAAGTCCCCTGGGCTGGATGGGATTTATCCTAGGATTCTCTTGGAAGCTAGGGAGGAGATAGCAGAGCCTTTGGCTTTGATATTTGAGTCGTCATTGTCTACATGTTTAGTATCAGTGAACTGGAGGATTGCAAATGTTGTGCCCTTGTTCAAGAAGGGCAGTAGAGCTGAACCAGATAGTTATAGACCAGTGAGCCTTAATTCTGTTTTAGGAAAGGTTTTGGAAAGGATTAAAACAGATAGGATTTATAATCATCTAGCAAGCAACAATTTGATTTCAGATAGTCATGGTTTCGTCAAGGGCAGGTCATGTCTCACAAACCTCATTGAGGTTTTTGAGAAGGTGACCAAGCATGTAGAAGAGGGTAGGGCAGTTGACATGGTATACATGGACTTCAGTAAAACCTTTGATAAGGTTCCACATGGTAGGCTGTTGGAGAAAATGCAGAGGCATGGGATTGAGGGTGATTTAGCAGTTTGGATTAGAAACTGGCTTTCTGAAAGAAGGCAGCGAGTGGTGGTTGAGGAAAAATATTCAGCCTGAAGTCCGGTTACTAGTGGTGTGCCACAAGGATTTGTTTTGGGACCACTGCTGTTTGTCATTTTTATAAACGACTTAGACGCAGGCATAGGTGGATGGATTAGTAAATTTGCAGATGACACTAAAGTCGGTGGAATAGTGGACAGTTTGGAAGAATGTTACAGGTTGCAGGGGAATTGGATAAACTATAGAATTGGACTGAGAGGTGGTAAATGGAGTTCAATGCAGCTAAATGTGAGGTGATGCACTTTGGGAAGAATAACAAGAAGATAGAGCACTGGGTCAATGGAAAGATTCTTGGTAGTGTGGATGTACAGAGTGATCTTGGAGTCCATGTACATAGATCCCTGAAATTTTCCACCCAGGTTGATAGTGCTGTTAAGACGGCATATAGTGTGTTAGGTTTCATTGGTAGAGGGATTGAGTTCCGGAGCCGCAATATCATGCTACAATTATACAAAACGCAGGTGCAGCCACACTTGGAATATTGTGTCCAGTTCTGGTTGCCATATTTCGGGAAGGATGTGGAAGCATTGGAAAAGGTGCAGTGAAGATTTACCAGGATGTTGCCTGGTCTGGAGGGAAGGTCTTATGAGGAACAGCTCAGAGACTTGGGTCTGTTCTCGTTGGAAAGAAGGAGGCTAAGAGGGGATTTGATAGAGACATACAAGATGATCAGAGGATTAGATAGGGTAGACAGTGGAAGTCTTTTTCCTAGGATGATGACGTCAGCTTGTACGAAGGGGCATAACTACAAATTGAGGGGTAATAGATTTAAGACAGATGTAAGAGGCAGGTTCTTTACTCAGAGAGTGGTAAGGGCGTAGAATGCCCAACCTGCCAATGTAGTTAACTCAGCCACATGAGGGAGATTTAAACAATCCTTGGATAAGCATATGAATGATGATGGGCTAGTGGAGGGGATGAGCTGAGAATAATTCACAGGTCGGCGCAACATTGAGGGCCAAAGGGCCTGTTCTGTGCTGTATTGTTCTATCTTCTATAATGAGTCAGAGGCTGGGAATTTCATTGCAAGTAATTCACTTCCTGACTCTCCAAAGTCTATCTACTATCTAAAATGCACAAGTCAGTGTTATGATGGAATATTCCCCACTTGTCTGGAAGAGAGCAACTTCAAGGAACTGAAGATGTTTGATACCACCCAGGATGAAATGGCCTGCTGATTGGTACCACATCACCATCTTTCATTCCTTCACCATCAAGGTATTTTCGCAGCAGTGTGTAGTATTTACGCTATCTATATGTAGTTTATAAAAAGCCCTTTGACAGCACCTTACAAACACACAATCTCTGCCACCTAATAGGCAGGTTCAGCAGAAACATGGATTCACCACTATCTGCATGTTCCCCTCCAAACCACTCACCATCTTGACTTGAAAGTACACCAGCAGTCCTTCACTGTCACTGGATTGAAGTCCTGAAAGTCCCTTCCTAACAGCACCACTTTGACTGTGGCAGTTCAAGGAGGAAGCTCACTACCACCTTCTCAAAGGGATGTGCAATAAACACTGACCGAGCCAACAACACCCACATCCCATGAATGAATAAACCAAACACAAAGATGATTCATATTACAGTGACAGGATTTTGTTGTTTCATCACACACTGCTTTTGAAAACATTGACACAGGTCACTTAACCACACTCCCTCCCACAAACGTACTTTAATTACTTGTTTTGAATGACATTTTATACATTGCAAAAATAAAAGGGGATGAATTGGATAGTGCCTGAAAACAGGCATGATGTATGATTAACTTCTGCCTGTTGACTGCACTGCCGGCTTCAAGTCGCTCATTTGAATGATCTCTGAATCCAGCTGGCACTAACCATGCTATTCATTGGCTGGATGCTTGGTGCTTTTGGTTGAGGACATGGAGAGGAGGGACAACATCCTTTATTCTGAGGGGTGATAGAGATCTTTTCAGATACAAACTCTACATTATTGGATGCAAGGGCAGCAAATAGTTATGGGTGTTCAAACCACGAATCAAGCCCCACGGACTTGGATGGAGTGCTGCAAGAAGGATTATAACTTCATACGACTAGTCAAGATCAGTGAAGGCATCATATGGCATTTGGGGATGCAAACGGGACCATTGTGCTCATTTACTGTTCAATTCAGCACACCCTCATCAATCACTGTCAATCAAACCTCATGCTAAACAACTACAATCATCCAACACTTTTAATAAACATCACATTATCATGTCACAAAATATTCCCACCAACTGCTATTCATGCATGGCAACTGCATGAGCCAAGCTGTTGGTACAAAGCCCACTAACACACTTCCTGTGTCTTCCAGGACAGGATGATGCTCTACTGGTGACAGCTGGAGCTAACCGGAGGGGGAAATGGAGCAAATATAGAGGCATAGAGTCAGAGATGTACAGCACAGAAACAGACCCTTTGGTCCAACTCGTCAATGCCGACCAGATATCCCAACCCAATCTAGTCCCACTTGTCAGCACCCAGTCCATATCCCTCCAAACCCTTCCTATTCATATACCCATCCAAATGCCTTTTAAATGTTACAATTGTACCAGCCTCTACCACTTCCACTGGGAGCTCATCCCATACACGTACCACTCTGTGTGAAAGAGTTGCCCCTAAGGTCTCTTTTATATCTTTCCCCTCTCACCCTAAACCTATGCCGTCTAGTTCTGGACTCCCCGACCCCAGGGAAAAGACTTTGTCTATTTATCCTATCCATGCCCCTCATAATTTTGTAAACCTCTATAAGGACACCCCTCAGCCTCCCACGCTCCAGGAAAAACAGCCCCAGCCTGTTCAGCCTCTCCCTATAGCTCAAGTCCTCCAACCCTGGCAACATCCTTGTAAATCCTTTCTGAACCCTTTCAAGTTTCACAACATCCTTCCAACAGGAAGGAGACCAGACCACGCAATACTCCAACAGTGGCCTAACCAATGTCCTGTACAGTCGCAATATGACCTCCCAACTCCTGTACTCAATACTCTAACCAATAAAGGTAAGCATATCAAATGCTTTCTTCACTATCCTATCTATCTGTGACTCCAATTTCAAGGAGCTATGAATCTGGACTCCAAGGTCTCTTTGTTCAGCAACATTCCCTAGGACCTTACCATTAAGTGTATAAGTCCTGCTAAGATTTGCTTTGCCAAAATTCAGCACCTCGCATTATCCGAATTAAACTCCGCCTGCCACATCTCAGCCCATTGGCCCATCTGATCAAGTTCCTGTTGTAATCAGAGGTAACCTTCTTCACTGTCCACTACACCTCCAATTTTGGTGTCATCTGCAAACTTACTAACTGTACCTCTTATGCTCGCATCCACATCATTTATGTAAATGACAAAAAGCAGAGTCCCAGCAATCACTTCTCTAGCTTCCCACAGAGTTCTAGGGTACACCTGATCAGGTCCCAGGGATGTATCCACCTTTATGCGTTTCAAGACATCCAGCACTTCCTCCTGTACCGAATCTTCCTTTTCACATTTCACCACATCCATGCCAAACATTCTTCTGCAGATCATGTATCTGTTTGCATTTGAATTAAACCTGTATGTCCTCACCACAATGGAGAAGATGCTGGTCTTTATTGGCATGCCCATTGCTGTGGCTGTGGAGATGAAACCATCAAAGATGATGGCATCATTGTACCTAATCTTCCTTCTCACATTTCACCACATCCATGCCAAATCTTCTGCAGATCATGCACCTATTTGCACCTTTTGTTCATTCACTCCCCAGGCTATAAATTCACCCTTGGATCTTTCTTACTTCAGACGCCCAAGAGGTGCAACCTGGTCAGGCAGAAGAACAATAAAATCAATGTTAGAATGCATGCTGGGAGCATCATTCAATTTCACACCCCTAGTAAGCAGCTCAGATACTGACACTGCATCTAATGTGGACATGAGCAAAAAAATACCAAGATCTGCATATGTTAAGACAATGTGCACAAGTGGCTTGCAACCAGACCAATGCAAATGAATGGTATAGGTGCCAGTTCTATTGATGAGGTTAATGGGTTAACCTAAAAGTGAAGTAACCCATTTGATTGGCACCACATTTACCACCTTAAACTTTCACTCCATCCACCATTGATGCACAGTGACTGTAGTATATACTATCTACAAGATGTATGTCAGCAACTCACCAATGTTCCTTCGACAGATCCTAAGAAATCCATAATGATACCTATTAAATAGAAGGACAAGGGTAGCAGATACATGGGAACATCACCAAATGTCAGTTACAAGTCAAACACCATTCTGACTTGGAAATATGTTACTCTTCCTTTACTGTAACTGAGTGAATATCCTAGAATGCCTTTCGAATAGCACCATATAGGCTGCAACAGTTATAAGGGTGACATACCATTCCCTTTCTTGTTCTGTGCTGAGGAAAGCGTGTCACAAGCTGTAATGTATCTACATCTCACTGAGGAGCTGAGAGCACATACAAGAGAAATTTTAAAAGGCTTTGGAGATATGCATCAAAGTCAATTTTCATGTTGATTATATATGGTCTAGTGTTCAACATCAGTGCCCAGTGGGAATGGGAGATTGTCAGTTACTATTTGTTAGACCTGATAAATCTAATTGAATCCTGTGAGCTTGGATAACTGACTAGAGAAAAGATTTTCTTTGACATGAGATCCTGCCATGCGAACACATCTATCAACAAAGCAAAAACTTACTCTCAAAAACACTATCAACATGTGCAGAAACTGAGGTTGTCAATCATCAGCTAGGGTGTATTAATGAGAGACCAAATAAGGTTTTGCAATAAGCTAACATTCTGCCTTCCAGACTGAATGATAACAACCTGGAGAAAAAAAACATTTTGCAGAAAAGCCATCAGAGAGTTAAAGCAAAGCTGGAGGACAGCATGTGAATATGGTGGAATGTACCCCACAAAGGAACATGTAGATTATTCAGCATGGTGAAAGCTATGCTCTAACTGCAAGAATTTGAATCACTTTGATTGCAAGCATTTAACTGGAAAGAAAGCAAGCCTATAAAAGTGACAGCTGGAAAGATGTCAGCCATTGATTCATACAAGTCACTCTTTCCAGTGTCACCTTTATAGGCTTGCTTTTTTTCTTTCCAGTTAAACATATAAGGAGGTCATTTGGCCTATTGTATCTCCACCAGTTCTTAAATGAGCGTTAGTCACAACTTCTACTGCTTCCAAGTTTTATATCATCTACAAACTTTGAAAATTCCCTCTGTGCATCAAGTTCCAGATCATGAATATAAATCTAGAAAAGCAGGGGTTCCAATACCAATCCCTGGCACCTCCACTACAAACCTTCTTCCAGCCCAAAAGATCATCCAGCTGTTAACCAATTTGTTTCCTGTCACTCAGTCATCTTTGTCTCCATGTTGCTGCTATTCCATTTATCCATGAATGATATATTTTCTCTCCAGTTCTTTTTTTTTATTTCAGGCCAGAATCAAGTTGCACATAATTGGCAGTAGCGCCTTTGCTATTCTTGTCAGACAAGACATCACAATAAAAACTGCAATGTATCACAACGTCTGGTGACAATTGCCCCTTTGTACATGTGAAATGTACAATTCTGGGTAAACAGCAGCAGACCTTGTTCAACATAACCATGTACCAGGATGAAAAGAGAGGACATCTTACCTACAGCTCTACAGATCCAAGTTCCATGTGATCACTCCTCACTTAGTCCCAAAAGATCTGTTGAGCTGCATTCAACAGCATTCAAATATGTCTTAACTGTCTTCTTCACAATTTTAATTGGCTTCCCATTATGCTGATGTGAATATGTTGCTTTGCTGTTTTTACCAGCTGTTTCACTGGGCCATCAGTTTCCATCACGAGGATTCTGACTCATCTCTCCTACGCGATTGCATGGTCTCTTCCACCATGTGTCCTGTATTGAAGGCCTGTGTTAAATCTGCCCAATGTCCGCATTCAATGGCATCCTGTACCAAGTGGGATCCTACAGTCCTAGTGAAGCAGTATGCTCACTCTGTCAGCTGGTCACCAACAAGAGAGAATAAAATGAGCTTTCATTGAATACGTCTCAGTGACCTCTCCTAATATATCAGTGGATGGTAAATTATGTGATTCTGGATTAGTGGTGCTGGAAGAGCACAGCAGTTCAGGCAGCATCCAAGGAGCTTCGAAATCGACGTTTCGGGCAAAAGCCCTTCATTAGCTCCAGCCTGAAAACAGCGAGATGCATTTTAAAAATCATTGCAATAGGCACCTTCACGACTACAAAGTGATTCCTGTCTCTCTCTCTGAGGTCAATGTTTTGTCAGGAGAAGGTAGACTTCAGAGGCGACATCTTTACTGAAAAGCAAACATCTCACAGGTTGTTCCTGACTGAGGTTCACACAGTAGAATAGCTCTCTGAATACCCCGAGTGGATATGCCATTCTTCTTCCCTAATGTTTACAGTTTGTCCTGTTCTCTGTGACCTCTATTCAAGCCAAAGAGAAGTAGCTATGAGTGCTGCCTCATTTGGGAACAACTGAAGTCTTGAAATCATCAACCGCCACAACACTCTCTATAGATTAGCGCAACTTGAAACAACTGTAACAAAGCACCAAAACACCTTTACAGTCAAAGTTACAGACAAATGAAATCAACCAGGAACTAACCTGAATGCAGATGATGATCCTTTTGTAAAGTATATGGGTGTGTATGGCTTAGGGAAGGCACTGGATGAACGACTGAGCTCAAAAATGTTGAAACTGGCTTCAAACTAACGTTGCATGCTGACTGATGAATGTTCTGCCTGGTCTGTGGCCATCTGTTGTACATATGCTAACCCTTACATCAGCAAAGCATCTGCCATGATATCACCCATAAGTACTCGTGCAAGGTGCCAATGGCATTTTGAAGGACTAAATGCTCATTTGAGGCCCACAAAATAGAATGATTGAGCCAAATTTCTCAATTGCAATCTTTTACGTTTGGCTATTAACTTGAAGTGGCAATAATTGCTTTTAATCAAAGTAAAAATGGAATTCGAACATAGAGTGATACAGCAGGGAAACAGACTCTTCAGTCCAACTATGCTGAATATAATCCCTAACTAAGCTAGTCTCACCTGCTTGCGCTTGGCCTTCCAAACATTTCTTATTCATGTACTTATCCAGATGTCTTTTAAACATTGCAACTGTACCTGCATCCATCACTTTCTCTGGAAGTTCAATCCACACACGAACCACTCTCTGTCTAAAAACATTGCCTCTCATGACTTTAAGATTTAAATCTTTCTCCTCTCACTTTAAAAAATATGGCCTAGTTTTGAAATGTAAGGAATTTCAAGGGAAAAGTCTTGCTATTCACCTTATCTATCCCATCCTGATTTTATAAGCCTCTATAAGGTCACTCCTCAACCTCCTATGCTCCAGTGAAAGAAGTCCCAGTCAATCCAACCTCTCCTCATAACTCAAATCCTCATTCCCAGTAACATCCTGGTAAATCTCTTCTGAACCCTTTCCAGCTTAATACTACCATTCCTACAACGGGGTGACCAGAACTGGATACAGTACTTCAGAACAGGCCTCATCAATATCCTGTACAACCTCAATATAACATCCGAACTCTGATACTCAAAGGTCTGAGCAATGAAGCCAAGCATGCTAAATGCTTTCATAACCACCTTATCTATACGTGATGCAAACTACACAACGCTCTATCTTTAATTGTATAAGTCCCGCCCTTGTTTGTTTTACCAAAATGCAATACCTTGCATTTATCCAAATTAAACTCCAACATGAAATAAATTCAAATGTACATTGTCACATTTTGTGACCCTCATTAAACTAATAGCCACTTTAAATGGGAAATGGAATTTCAAGACAATAAAACAAGGTCAGTTTTATTATTCCAGGTTTAATCCAGCAAAAATTCCTTGCTGCAAATCATCGCACAAAAAGTCATTTATAGTGTAGTTATATTGCTAGGCAATTGATCTGAAAGTCTTAAATCAAACTTACATCTTAAAATATTTAGATTGATATACTTATTATGTTCACAAGAAAGTACGCTTAATCTTACAAATATTGGTACAGTATTTCAGTAACAGTAATTTTTATAATCTAAAATAATATTTTGATACATTATTAGCCACAAGAATCCCTATTGAATTTTATGGACTGTACCTGGGTAATTAAGATAATCTGATAATCTGTTTCAAAGGCATTTTTCAGGTAAAACTGTTTATAAAATAACCATGATGAAAAGAAGTCTTTGAATAAAAATGGGAAAAAAATTGAACTGAGAATTTCCACTAACGCTTTATCACAGCTAGCTAATTTACCTGCATAATGTTCCACTGAATGGTAAAAGTGGAGAATGCAACTTCTCCACATGAACATTTTGCCTCAGCAGCACTTTCAAAGTAAAACACAAGATGGAGGTTTGTGTCTGGTATTTCAGTATGATGTGTATCCCAATAAGCATTTGGCATGCTTGCTTTCATTAGTCAGTGCATAGAGTGTAGGAGCTGGATGTCATGTTATGGCTGTACAGGGCATTGTTGAGGCCACTTTTGGAATATTGTGTTCAGTTCTGGTCTCCCTCCTATTGGAAGGATGTTGTTCAACATGAAAGAGTTCAGAAAAGATTTACAAGGATGTTGCCGGAATTGTAGGGATTGAGCGATAGGGAAAGGCTGAATAGACTGGGGCTATTTTCCCTGAAGCGTCGGAGGCTGAGGGGTGACCTTCTGGATGTTTATAAAGTCATTAGGGGGCATGGATAGGATGAAAAGCCTAAGTCTTTTTTCCACAGTAGGCAAATCCAAAACTAGAGGACATAGGTTTAAGGTGAGGGTGGCAAGATTTAAAAGGGGCCTGAGGGACAACCTTTCATGCAAAGGGTAGTGTGCGTATTGAATGAGCTGCCAGTGGAAGTGGTGGAGACTGGTACAATGACAACATTTAAAAGGTGTCTAGAAGGGTACATAAATAGGAAGAGTTTAGGACAATGTGAGCCAAATATTGGCAAATGGAACTGGATCAATTTAGGAGATCTGGTTGGCATAAATGAGTTGGACTGAAGGGTCTGTTTCTATGCTGTATATCTCTATGACTTGATGTCACTTACAATAATTTGTTACATTTAAGTTCTAGTCTTGTATTCATGTCACTCAGATTGTACAATATGCCAATTAAAAATTATATACATAACTAACTGCATCACATCAGTAATATTACCCTGCAATATGCCCTAATAAACACATTTTCCAATTACACAAATGTTGAGCAGTGCAAGTATATAGTGGAAACACTAGTGCCAAATTGGATGGAGCAAACTAAAGCTTATTTTTCATAAAGTGGCCAAATTCAATTTGATTAGGCTTCTGGACAACTAAAGTCTGCAGTAACCTTGGTTGTTGGTTGAAAAATTAGATACAGCTCCCCACTAAATGTGAAGGCTGCAGCTGTCTCACTTTGACAATATAATCTTCACTGAGAAAGAGTGAAGCTAGCATTATAAAAGCTGTGCTGATTTGCAAATTATATCCAGGATAGCAAATGGTAGAATGATGGAAGAGTTCAGAAATCACATTCTATTTTTGACAAAATGGACATATTGAAAACATATTTCACTTTGAAATATCTTGACTTCAAATTTTAAAATGACCTCCACTCTTTGGTGTATTATTTATGAAGGAGAATAAGTTTGTATTCAAAGCTTTAAAAAAGATCACAAGCAATCTGTCATTTGGTTACATTATTTCTGAATATAAGATTAAAAACATGAATTCAGTTTATTTGAAAATAATCATCTAACGGCTCAGACTATACCTTTTAGTTACAGCTGAGTACAAGTAACAAATATGCTTCTGGCTTGCTTTTGCTAGGCTACACTAATTAGCACATGGTTTCAGCCTGGTCCTCAGCTCATCAGCATATTTGTAAATACATTCACATGACATGGGTGTTGCAGACTATTCCAGCATTTATTGTCTACCTAACAGCACTTAAGGAAATGATGAGTTGCCTTCTTGAACAGCTACATACCCACCTCTGAGAACATCATAGGTCTTAAAGCAAAAACACTATACTCTCTTTTTGCAAGATATAATTATGGCACACAAAAATAAAAGTGACTTTTGTGTTATCAAATACTAGGGAAGTGGTAGAGTAATTGGATTGCATTTGTGATAGACTTATGCAATTGGTTTGTCATTTTTATATGATGCATGCTCTAGGTGTTCAACACTATATGAAGCAAGGTTCCGCTGCTGTGCTTATCTGAGTGATTGAACATGTATTGATGATCCTCCTGCCTTACATATGGTATGTCTTTCCTTAACAATTCACTTAAGCTTTTTCAGAGAGGTTTGGTATGAATGGTGCTGGGAAGTTAAAAAAGATCCAAAACATCTCTGCAAGTTGTCCTTGTCTTGGTGTATAGGCATAACATGAATAGATAGAGTTGAAAACATTGATCTGACTTACATTCACCTGGCACTTTCTGTTGTTGCTGATGAGTTCTTCATAATGAACAGTAGTCATGAGTCAATGTAGACTTCAGTTGTGCTCTTCTTTAGTTTTGCACATCACCACATTATCAGCAGCATATATATACATCCAAGAATATTTTCTGTAATTCTGTCAATATGATGTTGTAACAGATTCTGACTAACACATAGACCAAAACATTATCTCTGAAGTGACACACCCCAAATGATCTGAAAGTAATGAGTCCCTATAATGTTGCTGCAATTCTGCAGCCTCTGCACTGAGGGCTACTGTATTCCACCTAACATAACCCTATCACCTAGCGCCTCTCTGTCTCCTTGTGCATGGAAATGAAGTCCCTGATTGCAGACAGCACAGAATCCTTTTCTGCCAGGGGCTGAGCATGTGCCTATTCCAAATGCCAGCAACCTGGAGTGTTTCTTGCTCAGCCATCTGTGGAGACTTCCCCATGATGTGCTTACCTGCTGGAGTTCCCAATTCTAGCTCAGGTTCCTATTGATGTATTGGAACTTGAGTTGGGGTTTGGGGTGCAGCTTTGTTGGCTTCCTAAGGAACTGCTGAACTCTCCTCCTCAGGGATCCTGGGGGAATCCTCTTGTGGAGTGGGCCACTTCCCTGACAACAGGGTGGACTCCAGCTTTGGTACATGCGATGCACAAAAGACATGGTGGCCATGACTTTGAAGTTGTGTACCATGAATAACATTGATAACAGGGTTAACATGAGAGTTTAACTGGAATAGGGAATGGTACTTACTCATTTGGTAGGACAAGCATATCTCAACACCTCATCCCGATGTGCAAATGCCAGAATCCTCTTTCTCGCTCTTTCTGCCCTATTATAGACTGTTTAGATTTGTAATGAGACATGGTGAGGAATTGAGTCTGATGGAAGTGGAGGCACTGCTGCTATAACTGGTGCTGGTGATAAAGTTATCCGGAATGGCTGAGTAGGTAATGTAGAAACAAGGCAGTATTGGTTTTGCTGGTGGAACTGATTGGATAAGGAGGGATGAGGAAGGATATTACATGTAACAGTGAGAATGGTAGAGCATAAGCCTTGGTGGGAGGTGTGTGCTGTTGAAGAGAGTGTGAGTGTGAGATAGGAGACAGCAGAGGCTTGAGAAGCAGAGAAGCTTATTGATCTTCTTCTTGCACTGCTCTGTATTCCTCCAGGCTGTGCAGGCAGCACTGACTCAGGTAATGTCCTCAGACCAGGCTGGCAGGGTCTCATGTCGTGGCCTCCTCTGTTGTTCCTGGGGAAATAGTCAGCCATCGTCTGCACCACCCATTCACGAGCACCTCTGAACATGTTCCTGTGGGAGGGTTAAAGCACCATTTCCACATTGTCAGAGCTCACTGGGAAAGATATCAGACACCATGCAAGGCCACTCCAGAATGTCAATGCTCAACCACTTGTATATCAGCCTTTTTAATATGGCACTAGTGCCAGAGTTGCCAGTGTACCTGAGATACCCAAGTGATAGTAAGAACTTCGAGCTTTGGCAAGCAGGAAAATTGGGTTAGCATCAGACATGAGGGCCACCATAGGGACAGGGTTAGCAGTTTGTGAGTAAGTTTGGACAAAACATAAGAAAAACTCAATTCTTTCAGCAGAGTTGCAATGTTATGCTTACTTCCAATTAGGTCCTTATCAGTTCCTAATAACACAGAAGGGGAATACAATATTAGCACCACCTAATGATATCCCTTAGTTATGGTAATATTGTCATGAAGACCTTCCAGGACTGCAGCCCATGTCCCCAAATAATCATCATAATGTTGAGGGACAAAACTTGACAATTAATTAAGAAAAAATTTGCGCTGTAACTTTTTAAGAAACATTTTGTTACTGTGAGCTGTTACGTTGTGATATGCAATCATCATATATAAAGAATACGTGTAATTAAATTCTTAACATTTCATTAGAATTTTTTTAAAATCTAGAGTCACCCCTACATTCTTGCCACCACACAACTGAAAATGCTCACTTTTGCTTTTCCCAAACTCATCAGTTTGGAGCCAAATGTTTTTTGCATTAGACAAGCTAGAATGTATTGTTGTATGTAAGTGACAAGGGTGGAAACAACAGTGGCATTTGTGGAGGCTGAAGAACTGCTAAGAACTCCAGATTACCTTTAGGGAAGGCCCATGTTCCAGCACTCGACAGGTCAATGACAGGAAAGTGCCTAGGATCAAAATCCTGAGGAAGATCTCTTGCCTGCTGGATATGCTGGCATTGGTATAGATACACACAAACATAGCAAATAGCAGCCACTCAGCCCTTCAAACCTGCTTTACTATTCAATATGACTTTGGCTGATCATCCAACCCAACGCTCAGTTCCCACTTTCTCACCTTACCCTTTGATCCCTTTAGATTTAAGAATTAGAATTAGAATTGGGATGACACGGTGGCACAGTGGTTAGCACTGCTGCCTCACAGCGCCAAGGTCCCAGATTCAATTCCAGCCTCGGGGTGACTGTCTGTGTGGAGTTTGCATATTCTCCCTGTGTCTGCGTGGGTTTCCTCCGGGTGCTCCGGTTTCCTCCCACAGTCCAAAGATGTGCAGGTTAGGTGAATTGTTAAATTGCCCATAGTATTAGGTACATTAGTCAGAGGGAAATGAGTCTAGGTGCGTTACTCTTCGGAGAGTCGGTGTGGACTTGTTGGGCCGAAGGGCCTGCTTCCACATTGTAGAGAATCTAATCAAATCTAATCTAAGAAAAATGGATAAATCCCCAGGACCTGATCAGGTGTACTCTAGAACTCTGTGGGAAGCTAGGGAAGTGATTGCTGGGCCTCTTGTTGAGATATTTAGATCATCGAGAGTCACAGGTGAGGTGCCGGAAGACTGGAGGTTGGCCTACGTGGTGCCACTATTTAAGAAGGGCGGTAAGGACAAGCCAGGGAACTATAGACCAGTGAGTCTGACTTCGGTGGTGGGCAAGTTGTTGGAGGGAATCCTGAGGGACAGGATGTACATGTATTTGGAAAGGCAAGGACTGATTAGAGATAGTCAACATGGCTTTGTGCATGGGAAATCATGTCTCACAAACTTGACTGAGTTTTTTGAAGAAGTAACAAAGAAGATTGATGAGGGCAGAACGGTGGACGTGATCTATATGGACTTCAGTAAGGCATTTGATAAGGATCCCCATGGGAGACTGGTTAGCAAGGTTAGATGGAATACAGGGGGAACTAGCCATTTGGATACACTACTGCCTCAAAGGTAGAAGACAGAGGGTGGTGGTGGAGGGTTGTTGTTCAGACTGGAGGCTGGTGACCACTGGAGTGCCACAAGGATTGGTGCTGGGTCCTCTACTTTTTGTTATTTACATAAATGATTTGAATGTAACCATAAGAGGTATAGCTAGTAAGTTTGCAGATGACACTAAAATTGGAAGTGTAGTGGACAATGAAGAAGGTTACTTCAGACTATAATGGGATCTTGATCAGATGGGAGAAAGTGAGGACTGCAGATGCTGGAGATCAGAAGTTAAAAATGTGTTGCTGGCTTATGCCCGAAATGTCGATTCTCCTGTTCTTTTGATGCTGCCTGACCTGCTGCGCTTTTCCAGCAATACGTTTTTAAGCTCTTGATCAGATGGGCCAATGGGCTGAGAAGTGGCAAATGGAGTTTAATTTAGATAAATGCAAGGTGCTGCATTTTAGGAAAGCAAATCATAGCAGGTCTTACGCACTTAATGGTAAGATCCTAGGGAATGTTGCTGAACAAAGAGACCCTGGAGTGCAGGTTCATAGCTCCTTGAAAGTGGAGTCACAGGTAGATGTTGTGAAACTTGAAAGGGTTCAGAAAAGATTTACAAGGATGTTGCCAGGACTGGAGGATTTGAGATACAAGGAGAGGTTGAATAGGCTGGGGCTGTTTTCCCTGGAGTGCCAGAGGCTGAGGGGTGACCTTGTAGAGGTTTATAAAATCATGAGGGGCATTGAATAGGATAAATAGACAAAGTCTTTTCCCAGGCATGGGGGAGTCCAGAACTAGAGGGCATAAGTTTAGGGTGAGAGGGGAAGGATATACAAGAAACCCAAGGGGCAACTTTCTCATGCAGAGGGTGGTACCTATATAAAACGAGCTGCCAGAGAAAGTGGTGGAGGCTAGTACAGTTGCAACATTTAAAAGGCAACTGGATGGGTATATGAATAGGAAGGGTTTGGAGGGATATGGGCCAGGTTCTGGCAGGTGGGACTAGATTGGGTTGGGATAACTGGTCGGCATGGAAAAGTTGGACCCAAGTGTCTCTTTCTGTGCTGTATATCTCTGTGACTCTAATTATACCTAACTTCTTTTTGGAAAAATTCAATGTTTTGGTATCAACTATTTTCTGTGGGAGAGGATTCCAGAGGCTCATCACTCTGAGTGAAGAAATGTCTCCTCGTCACCACCCTAAATGTGCTACCCACATCCTTAAATTCAGATCCCTGGTTCTGGTCTCCCCAGTCATTGGGAACATCCATCCTGAATTTACCCAGTCTCTTCATATTTTATAGTTTTTTGTGAGATCCCCCACATTCCTCTAAACTCCAGTAAATTCATCCTAACCAATTCAGTCATATTTCAGCCTTGCAAACCCAGGAATCAATCTGGTAAATCTTTATTGCACTCCCTCCATAGCCAGAACATCCTCCTTCAGATAAGGAGACCAAAACTACACGCAATACTCCAAGTGTGGTCTCACTAATGCTCTGTAAAATTGTAGCAAGATATTCCTGCTCCTGTCTGCGAAGCCTTTCATTATGAAGACCATTTGGCCTGCTGCATCTCTACATGTTCACTTTCAGTGACTGATGTACAAGCAACATCCAGGTTTCATTGCATTTCCTCCTCTCCCAATCTGTCACCATTCAGATAATAATCTGCCTTCCTGCTTTCGCTACCGACACGGACAACCTTAAATTTATCCACATTGTATTGCATTAGCCCACTCACCTAACTTGTTCATCTCACACTGAAGCATTCCTGCATCCTCCCAACAGTTTAGCCTTCCACTCAGCTTTGTGTCACCTGCAAACCTGAGGTATTAAATTAAATACCCACTCCTAAATCATTAATATATACCTGTGGTCCAAGCACTGATCCCCATGATATCCCGCTAATCACTGCCTGCCACTCCGATAAAGACTTACTTGTTCCTACTCTTTTTTTTTCTCTTTGCCAACCAGTTGACTATCCAAGTCCATACACTACCCCCTATACCATGTGTTTGATTTTTCCATATTAATCTCTTAATTGGGATGTTATTAAAAGCCTTCTGAATGTTCAGGTAAATGTGCTGCACCCCTGATCAACTTTATTCGGTACATCCTGAAAAAATTCCAGTGGACTTGATAGGCAGGATTCCAATTTACAGATTGGACTCTGTGTCCAGTCCTGCCACTGTTTTCCAAATGCTTTACTATTATATCCTTTATAATGATTTGGAGATGCCACTGTTGGACTGGGGGGTACAAAGTTAAATCACACAATACCAAGTTATAGTCCAACAGGTTTATTTGGAAGCACTAGCTTTCGGAGCGCTGTTCCTTCATCAAGTGGTTGTGGAGCATAAGATTGTAAGACACAGAATTTATAGCAAAAGCCCACAGTGTCATGTAACTGATTGTTTGTTAAGTATCTCATTTTTTAGAATGACCATGTTGGTATCAGTTCTTTCATATGTAAATCCTCAGAACAATTTTTTTAAAGTTACATTCTCAAGTGAACTTTAACAATAGGTGTCAGGTCAGCTCACATAATGCATTGAAGGTGTGAGGTGCCATGTGTGAGGATGTCTGTGCCCCAATATTCAGATTGATTATATTTCTAAAAAAGGGATTTACAGAATCTTACATGGATTCATGACCACAAATGCATCCAGTATCCCTAGGTCCATTTCCTTAAAGACTCTGGTATGTAGATTTATCGGCCTTTAATTCCATCAATTTTCTCAACTCCATTTCTTAACTAATACTAATTTCTTTCAGTTCCTCCTTCTCACTAGACGATGTGCTCCCCAATACTTCTAGAATGTTATTTTTGTCTTCCTTTGTGAAGGATTTATTTAATTAGTCTACCATCTCTCAGTTCCCCATTATTACTTACCCTGTTTCTAAATGCACGGGACCTATAGTTAGACTACATTAGATTAGATTCCATTCCCTACAGTACGGAAATAGGCCCTTCGGCCCAACAAGTCCAAAAAGCAACCCACCCAGACCCATTTCCCTTTAACTAATGCACCAAAAACTATGGGCAATTTAGCATGGCCAATTGACCTGATCTCCACATCTTTTTGAACTGTGGGAGAAAACTGGAGCACCCGGAGGAAACACAGAGACACGGGGAGAATATGCAAACTCCACACAGCCCGAGGCTGGATTCGAACCACTAATCTTATTCTCACCTATTTATAGAACCTTTTACAATCAGTTTGTGTGTTCCCTGGAAGCTTACTCTCATGCTCTATTTTTTCTTTGTCTTCCTTTGCTAAAATTTAAACTGCTCCTAATCCTCAGGTCGGCATGTTCTTTTCTTGGCCAGTTTGTATGTCCCCTCCTGAGATCTTATACACTATCCCTAATATCATTTGTTATCCATGATCAGGCCATCTTTCTCATTTTGTTTTTATGCCAGATAGGAATGAACATAGAAATGAACCATGAATGTTGGCATACTGGCAAATCAAAGGCCAGCAACTGTATTGCACAATGGCACCACAGGGTTGGAAGTGGTGCTGCTGATACAACAATCACCTGAGGCTAAGGATCATCATTGGATCCCATGTAAATCCTCAGAACATTTTGATTGCATGAGTGATGGAAGGAGTTTGTAGTCTATTGTTGCAGAACAAACTACTTCCATTTAATAATTAGGTTGAATTACTGCCATTAGTTCTCCTTTCGATACAGCTGTAAGGACCTGTTTAGTAATGATAGAAAATATGAACTCCTAGTAATTCTCAACAAGAACTTACTTGTCTTAATAACAAAACGTCATATATTGCATGATAGCAATAGTTAGTCCGTTACTTTGGCTGTATATTGACTGGGCCTTATTTCTAGGCATCCTACATACAATGAAACTGGGAGTCTCCTCCGGCCTTTGCACTTTCTTTTTCTTCTAAGCATTTGATGTCAATGGATTATCATCATGAAAATACCTTCCTGTATTCCAAGCTCTCAGAGTGGCCAGCAACCTGCCTCATCTCTTTTGGTTTCAAGCTCCTGCCTCCCCAGGAGCTACCCACAAACCACTCACCACAAACTTTTTATGGGATGGAGCTGCTTCCCACCCATTACTCTTCTCTGTAAATGCCAACAGCTTTCACCAAACCCACGAAGGGTGTGAGTGCAAGATCCTCCCCAAGTGTGGTGCTGTCCCGAGTAATTCCAGACAATTTTTTCAAAGAATGGTGACAAACCATTGGATGACAATTAATCTTTAACTGTTCCATCTCACTAGCTGAGAAATGATACATGGTATGAGGGAGACATCTTTTAACCGAGCTTACCATTTATAATAAGAGCCTAATCCCATCTTTTTTTCTCTTTATAACAGCTTCCTGAAATGGCACATGTGAAAACAACAAAGCCCTGGTTAATGTTCACCTTTCAGAACATTGGACTGCTTCTGGGTTGGTCTTTCCTACTGCTTCTTGCCCTGTTTGAACACAAGCTTACCATATAAAATGTATTCCAGTCCTATCCCCAGCAAGACGCGAAAGCTGCCTGCACAGAAAATTGACTACAATTTCACGTATTGCACTGAACATTTGAAAATAAAAATTGCTCTTAGAGGCACTGGGGAGCTCAGATCAAGAAAGACCGTACAAATCATTACTAATATTTAATATTACTTTGCAGTGTTTATTCATGTTTTTAACCACACAAATCTGAAGCATTTTTACTGGAAAATATCTTTTGGTCGATGTGATTATCAAAATTCATTGTAAGAACAAGAGAAAAATCATAATTGAACAAAATAATTTACTTCATGTTTTTAAGAATTAATTTGCTTCCAAAAATAACAGAGTAGCATTTTAACATCTGTCAGTAATATATTTTTAAATTCAAGTTCACATCAACTTCTATTCCATTAGTTACCAAATGGATTTGGACTAATCATGTAATGTTAAGAAATGTTATTAAAACTTAAATCTTACTTTTGCTATTAGATTGCAATCAAGTGTATTTGTCTCAGTTGAGTTTTTGCACCCTCTTGGAAACAAAAAGGAACACACTTCTTTACACCAACAAACAGGATTTAATTTTCCGAAATGCATTGGCAGTGAAGAACCTTGCTGATTGCCAATGCACATCAGAAAATTACAAGCAGTGCCATTTGCCACTTTTGAGATTTGCTGGCACCAGGCAAGATGACTGCAAGTGCTTAGAAATTCATCCAGTGAATTTATCATCACATTAATTAGAAATCTTGTGGAAATTTCAACAATTAGAAACAGGAAGTAAGGTCAGTTAAACTGAGGTGGGAATATTGCTTTCTTTCCAAAACTGTTGTAAAAACCCATTGCAAAGATTTCAAATGGAATGTGCAATAAAATTCGACTTTTCTCCATATAGCGTATTCCACACTGTAAGATGCCTTGATAGTGATAATCTCAAGTCCATGGTGCAAGGATGAAAGTTTTCAAATTGAATATTGGAGAAAAGTAATAGAATTCAACTTTTATTTTTCCATGCAGCACATTTCAGTCTGAGGTATCTCAGTGCAAGTTTAATACTATTGATGTTCACATAAACTGTTTGCCTGACAAGGAATGTTAAGAGGTTTCAAGTTTACACATTTTCTAACCATTTAGTGTTGTTACAGCTGAAAGGCCTTCATCAGTGGCCTTTCCCTATGCTCCTCTGTTGTAAGGCCCCAAGCTTTATTGGAACCCTGAGCACAGAGTCCTGGACCTGGAATGTGCCAGTCTGCAGAACTCTTTGCAGTGGAAGAACAGCAAGTTTCAGCCAAACCAAAAACGTTCTTTCTGAATTGCTGGTCATTTTATATCTGGGTGGGACCTTGGGAACGGCTCATTGAGCAGAGTGTAATGTGTCACAGGGCTGCTCCATGTGAAGATAAACCTTGAAAAGAAACACTGTGCCTCCATCCAGACCTTCATTGCAAATACACATTCCAGAAAGAGGTAATTAATGGCCTCTTGCTCACCATAACAACCTCATGGTCACTACGCGAAAGGGTGAGACTCTGGATTTGCAAAAAAGATCTGATGAGGTTTTTTTTTCTCACCACCAGCTCAGCTATGTCTTGGTGCCTGTTTAAAAATTCTGCTGCTGATACATTCTGTAACATCATTTTGACAGTCAAGGAGTCATCTAACAAGGATCTCCTCACTCTGAGGCCCACTCCTCAGCCTCCATCCTGATTGGTGCCTTTTTTGTGTAGCTGTATCAAACTGTGCACAGACTGTCAATGCACAAACACCAAGTGTCATTCAGTGCTGAGGCTCTCTCGGCGCCCAATGTTGCAAAGGATGGGTCTGGCCACATTACCACGAGACGCTCCAAGCAGTTGGATGGTGTTGTACCACCTAACACTCTTGCAAAAGTCTGTCCAGAAGAGTGTGCATGTAACGTCTTTAGGTAGTGGTCTGCATGTAGCATCAATCAGGATGTAGGCTGATGCTGAGTATATTTCTCCCTCTTTATCTCGATGATCTGTGCATCATGTACTTGTGAACAAAATCCATGAGCAGGCGAATGACTATTTCCCTCTTTACTTGGCTAAGTGCAATTTTAACTTATACACAGAAAGGGATTCCATCCCAAGTCAGCTGGGCCCCCTCTCGAAATGTCTGTGATATTGTTGGTGTCCACTCTATTATTCAAACTTAAAGCCACCACACTTGTTTCCCTGCCAGGCCAACACTGCCAGGAACAGCACCCAGGGCCAGCAAGAAATCAAGTAAGTAATGGCCTCGAGTCATAACCACCCAGCTGTCCAATCTCCCAGTCAAAAGAAATCAGCAAGAGGTAGTTACCTCCCATTAAAACTGTTGAAAAAGTCAATCGGCCCAAAAAGGTTAACTCAAGTTTTGGAACAGATCCGTCCACAATTATATAAATGCAGCCTCTTGGGGGAGCTAGTCAGTTTTCCTGTTAATTTGTCATCAGTATTACTGTCAACATTCATATAACACAGATCTAGCTACTATCTCTTCAGTGGCAACAGTGAGTTAAATAATACACTTTTTTGGCTAAGTGTGAGTTGTATTTTTAGAGAGATTCTCACTACAAGGCTCCTACATCTGATTCTAGCCCTGTTGTACCACATGCCCTTCCCAGTACAAGTCACCACTCGTAGCTGAAAGACCAGCATCCCTGGTGTCTGCACCATATTTAAAAGGCACTGTACACCTGAATAAGAGCTGACATTGTTCAGCTACTCTACTCGGATTCAGACAGAAGATAGCACTGTGATTCTCCAACAGCCTCGTTATGGAGAGTGTGGTGGATGGGGTGGCACATAGAATGGGTGCTTCTTCCTAGAAGACTGGCAGCGGAGGCAATGTTGCCAGGCCCTGGCAGCCACTGACCTGGTCCAAGGTCACCATCAGGTCAGTGCCACCTCAACAGTCTGGAGGTTTGTCCAGCCATGCTATAGGAAGATCAATGACCTTCTCTGCTTCTCCAAGGTAAATGCCACACTCCTTTCCTCTTCTACCCCGTACACATTCTATATCTACTCCTGCACTGATATCCCACCATGTCCTATGCTCTTTCACTCTCCTTATTGCTCACTCTCCACACTCTCGACTGCTATAATCTCGCAGGCCACTAGACTGGCATAGTTTCTACGCCACTTACTCATTCATTTGGGCCACCTGTGATGATGCTGCTCCTTTAACAAGGTTATGTCATCCTTGGTTTGTTTTTCAGAGAGGTCATAAAAGGCATAAACTCCAAAAAAAGTCAAGGTTGAAGGGCTTTAGGGCCAATTTGAGCATTGCTAGCAGTTACTGCCTCAGGCAGAAGGGGAGTAGCCAGTTCTCCCAGCTTGGCCTATCTCTGGTTTGGTTTGGGTTTAGCACAGGAGAGTTGAAAAAGCTGCTGGACCCCGAAAGAGCAGATCCAGGCTGATCCTCCTCTCTCTCGGGCTTCTCTTCTGTAAGACCCTGGGTTTGCTTTTACCTTTTGTGCCAAGGGGTGTTTATGGGGATTGTAGCGGATATTTGGATGTTTGATTTTCGGAGAGGTTAAGATATGCTGCATTCTGTTCTCTCTTGTTTGTTTCTAATTCGGTAATCTTGTAAATAAATTCTGTTTTGTTTAAAACTAAGTGGTTTGACCAGCTCTATCACTCCTGGAATATCTGTGTTACACCTGCTTAAGTACGGGAAAGTGAGGACTGCAGATGCTGGAGACCAGAGTTGAAAAGTGTGGTGCTGGAAAAGCGCAGCAGGTCAGGCAGCATCCGAGGAGCAGGAGAATCGACGTTTCGGGCATGAGCCCTTCTTCAGGAATGAGGCTGGTGTGCCAAGTGGGCTGAGA
>NC_057714.1:75464901-75467228 GCF_004010195.1 Chiloscyllium plagiosum
AGGGGGGAGGTGTGGGCGCATGTTTTGCATTTCTTGTGGTTGCAGGGGAAGGTGCCGGGAGTGGAGGTTAGGTTGGTGGGGAGTGTGTGTAGACCTGACGAGGGACTCGCAGAGGGAGTGGTCTCTCTGGAACACTGATAGTGGTGGGGAGGGAAATATATCCCTGGTGGTGGGGTCTGTTTGGAGGTGGCGGAAATGACAGAGGATGATACGATGTATCCGGAGGTTGGTGGGGTGGAAGGTAAGGACCAGTGGGGTTCTGTTCTGGTGGCGATTGGAGGGGTGGGTTTCAAGGGCAGGGGTGCGGGAAGTGGAGGAGATGCAGTGGAGAGAGTTTACTTATATAGGCCAGGGGTCAAGAGGTTACAATATTAAGAGATACAGGATCCTGTCAATCTGTGATGTTGAAAGATGAGGAGATATGTACTTCTGAAAGACTATTCTCAGAAAAAAAGTGCTAGTAATCAGAATTCAGGGTGAGACAAGAAGTGCTCAGTTATGTAAAATGAGGTCAGAGTGTCCAATGAAGAGAGGAGAAGTCATAGTGGGAGTACTGGACAAAGTCTCAGCTCCAGGAATAAAATGTGTCCTTGCTAATGGTGTAGCAGGTTCACAGGCAGGAATGCTGTCTACTGTGGTTGAAAAGCCAATGGTAACCCAGGCAACTGAACTATTGGGGGACACGTATTCTGGAATTTTTCCAGACTGTGAGGTAACGAGGTCACCCAGTCACCAGTTGAGACAGGAAAAGTCAAGGAGTACAGATGAGAGAATTGAAGTGGAATCAGCAGTGATCCTGTTTGATCAAATGGTTGACACAAAGCAGGAGCAGATAGATGACACAGCAGACATCTTTAGCTCTGATAAATTAACCGAGTTACAGCAGAAAGATGAAAATTGTATAAAAAGGCACACACAGAAAAATAATTCCTGAATACACAGAATGTATTCCTGAATGTTATTATCTTAAAAAATGATATCTTAATGAGGAAATGGAGACCATCACCAATTCAAGCAGATGAGAAATGCGCAGAATTTCATCAAGTCGTATTACCAGTCGGTTATAGAAAGGAGGTGTTGCGACTGGTGCATGAACTACCACTAGACAGTCATTTCAGAGTGAGAAGAACTCAAGCTAAAATACAAAAACATTTTTACTGGCCTGGACTGCATAAGGATACAGTTGAATTTTGCCAGACATATCATACATGTCAGGTAAATGGAAAACCACAGGCAGTAATAAAACATGCACCTTTAATACCTATTCCTGCAAGAGTCTTAATTGATTATGCAGGACCCCTATCTAAAGCAAAAAGTGGGAATCAGTATTTGTTAACAATAATGGATTTCCAGAGTCTATTCTATTATGCAATATCATAGCTGAAAGGATTGTAGAGGAGTTACTCAAATGTTTCACTAGATATGGATTACCCACAGAGATTCAATCAGATCAAGGGTCAAATTTCACATCAAAATTATTCAAAGAAGTTATGGACAGCTTAGGAATAGAACAATTCAAATCGACAGTGTACCATCCACAATGGCAGGGAACGCTAGAATGGTAGTATCAAACACTAAAGACCATGTTGAAGGCTTATCGTCAAGACTCTCCAGATGATTGGGATAAGAGAATTCCATTTGTACTTTTTACCATCAGAGATGCATCAAATGAATCAACCAAATTCCATCCATTGGAATTAGTTTTTGGGCATGAAGTGAGAGGACCATTAAAATTGATTAAGGAGAAATTGGTAAGTCAGAATTCAGAGACCACACATTTGCACTACGCGTCAATTTTTTGGGAACAATTAAATAGAGTAGGGGAATTGGCAAGACAGCATTTAAAAGTATCACAACATACAATGAAACAAGAAGTAGACAAGAAATCAAAACTCGCAGTTTTGCTATCGGAGGTAAGGTGTTAGTATTACTTCCAGTGATAAGTGAACCTTTAAAAGCAAGGTTTAGTGGGCTTTATTAAGTCAAAAGGAAATTGAGTGAGTTGAACTATTTGATAAGACCATAAGACCATAAGACATAGGAGCGGAAGTAAGGCCATTCGGCCCATCGAGTCCACTCCGCCATTCAATCATGGCTGATGGGCATTTCAACTCCACTTACCCGCATTCTCCCCATAGCCCTTAATTCCTTGTGACATCAAGAATTTAGCAATTTCTGCCTTGAAGTCATTTAGCGTCCCAGCCTCCACTGCACTCTATGGCAATGAATTCCACAGGCCCACCACTCTCTGGCTGAAGAAATGTCTCCGCATTTCTGATCTGAAATGACCCCCTCTAATTCTAAGGCTGTGTCCACAGGTCCTAGTC
>NC_057714.1:75468533-75473204 GCF_004010195.1 Chiloscyllium plagiosum
CAGCCATGGCTGTCTAATTCCTCCCCGGATAATCTTTCTTTTCTTGGGTATGAACCTCTGTACAGTGTCCTCAATTTTACCCACAAACTCCTGCCATTTTTGCTCTACTGTCTTCCCCACTAGGCTCTGCATCCAGTCTATTTTCGTCAGTTCCTCTCTCATGCCCCCATAATCACCTTTATTTAACTGTAACACCATTACATCCGATTTTGCCTTCTCTCTTTCAAACATCCGATTTTGCCTTCTCTCTTTCAACATCTAAGGACTTCAGACAGAAAGAAATCTCACGGTGTGTCATGTGAATACGCTCAAAGGTATTTTGACAGGGAAGGAAAACTAAAGGAGAATGTGTTATTGGTAACAACACAGAAGGAAGAATCATGTTCAGAGGTTTCTGATTTGGACATTCCTCAAATTATTTTAGACAATGAGAAAGTTGTCAAAAATTGGGATAAATTGTTGAGTTACCTTCCAGAGGAAAATTGAAATGACGTGAAAGAGTTAGGGAGATATGTGGAAATAAGCTGGGAAGTACTAACCTAATTGTGCATGATGTAGATATAGGAGATGCTGTTCTGATTAAGCAACATCCTTATTGGCATAACCTTCTAAAGTTGGCACAGGTTCAAAAGGAGATGGATCACATGCTCCAAGATGGCATAATTGAAGTGAGTTCCAGTGAATGGAGCTCACCCATAATAATGGTGCCAAAATCAGATTATACCCAACGGTTATGTGTGGAATATTGTATAATTACAAGGACTGATGCATATCCAATTCCATGTTCGGATGACTGTGTTGGAAAAGTGGGACAAGCAACTTATATTTCTAAGTTGGAATTGCTCAGAGGATACTGGCATGTACCTTTGTCAGAAAGAGTGATGGCAATTTCAGCTTTTGTAGTGCCAAATGGACTGTATCAGTTTAAAGTTATGCCATCTGGTATGAAAAATGCACCAGCCACCTTTCAGAGACTAACCAATAAGGTCATTGCTGGATTACTCAATTGTGTCAGATACATAGATGGCCTGGTGATTTTTAGGTACATACGGGAGGAACATTTGCAATGTTTATCGGATTTGTTCGATCGACTTCAGAATGCAGGCTTGGTGATAAACCTAGCTAAATGTGAATTTGTCAAAGGCAAAGTTACCTTCCTGGGCCATCTTTTTGGAGAAGGCCTGAAGAAGGGCTTATGCCCAAAACGTCGATTCTCCTGTTCCTTGGATGCTGCCTGACCTGCTGCGCTTTTCCAGCAACACATTTTCAGCTCTGATCTCCAGCATCTGCAGACCTCACTTTCTCCCCATCTTTTTGGACACAATCAGATGGCCCCACGGGATGCAAAAACAAAGGTCATTGGGGAGTTTCTCATTCCATCAACAAAAAGAACAGTGCAACACTTTCCTGGAATTGAGTAGACTTTATCAAAAATTCATACCAAATGTTAGCAGTGTGGCTGCTCCACTTACTGAATTGCTAAAGACAGGCAAGATGTTTCAGTGGACAGCAGACAGTCAGAAGGCATTTGACAGTCAGAAAGCTGTGTTAACCACTGCCCCAGTATTAGCTACACCTAATTATGCAAAGTCATTCATGGTGGCTATCGATGCAAGTGATGTGGGCGTCGGTGCTGTGCTCTTGCAGGAAGACGACGAGAAAATAGAAAGACCTATTAGGTATTTCTCCAGGAAATTGAATATTCATCAGCAGAAATATTTGACAGTTGAAAAGGAGACTTTGAGCTTAGTGCTGGCATTACAATATTTCAATGTTGATGTTACCAATAATGGATCTGAGCTGAAAATGTGTTGCTGGAAAAGCGCAGCAGGTCAGGCAGCATCCAAGGAACAGGAGAATCGACGTTTCGGGCATAAGCCCTTATGCCTGAAACGTCGATTCTCCTGTTCCTTGGATGCTGCCTGACCTGCTGTGCTTTTCCAGCAACACATTTTCAGCTCTGATCTCCAGCATCTGCAGTCCTCACTTTCTCCTCAATAATGGATCTGAGACAATCATATACACTGACCATAACCCATTGAAATTTATGGAGAAATTTAAAGGCAAAAATGCCTGACTGTTTAGATGGAGCTTGTTGTTACAGCCATTCCATTTGAAATTTGTGCATGTGGCAGGTCAAGAAAACATGATTGCCAATGCATTGTCAAAGTTTGAATGAGAAATGGAGGCATTCAGTGACAGGAATAAAACAGACTGAAGCAGAATGTATGTTTGCAGGTTTATAGTTAATGTATTGTATATGTGTGTTGTAAAGTACTAACAATTTAGCATTAAAGGGTTATAAAATGAAGCCAACTTTGGATATTGATGGTTCTTTATTTTAAAGGGGGAGGTGTGACAATGCTGCTCCTTTAACAAGGTTATGTCATACTTGGTTTGTTTTTCAGAGAGTTTATAAAAGACACAGACTCCAAAAAGTCTAAGTTGAAGAGTTTTAGGGCCAATTTGAGCTTAGCTAGCAGACACTGCCTCAGGCAGAAGGGAGTGGCCAGTTCTCCGAGCTTAGCTGTTCTCTGGTTTGGTTTGGTTTAAGCACAGGAGAGTTGAAAAAGATGCTGGACCCCAAAAGAGCAGATCGAGGCTGATCCTCCTCTCTCTCGGGCTTCTCTTCTGTAAGACCCTGGGTTTGCTTTTACCTTTTGTGCCAAGGGGTGTATATGGGGATTGTTGCAGATATTTGGAACAGCATCATTAAGTTGGTAGAATCTGTTGGGTTTTCGGAGAGGTTGAGTTATTCTGTATTCTGTTCTCTTTTGTTTGCGTTTCATTCAGTTGTCTTGTAAATAAATTCTGCTATGTTGAAAACGCTTGTTTAAAACTAAGTGGTTTGACCAGCTGCATCCCTCCTGGAATATCTGTGTTACACCTTAAAACAACTAGCAAGGTTAGGGTCTGGGCTATCTTCTTGACATGTTTTGAGGGGGTCTGGCCTCGTCTGTAACACTTTTCAACACCTACTGACCCCCTTTAACATCAGTGAATTCCTCTCTTTCCCTCATTCCAGAAGAAAATAGCCACAATGGGGCAGAACGGACTTGGATAGCTGGAAGGGTGCCCAACATTCGGCTCCTCACTGCTGAGGAGGGAATCCCGGCTCTTGCAGAAAAAGACTGGAACTACCGTCGTGGTGATGGCAAGATATCTATGTCCCATTGTAATCACTGCTACCCTCACAGTAGCCATGCTGTCATTCTCAGTCATGGCACTTCTACTGCCAATAACTAGCAGCCATGTCTTCTTTCCCTTGTGACTTACAGATACCAGTGGGATTTCCACTACACTCAGAAACCAGCTCCACAACCTCTGAGGATGAGAGTTTGGTGACCTCAGAGCAAGAATTGGCAAGGCTGCCTCTAGAACTTTGGATCAGCTCAGTATTGCACACTTGAGTGGGAATGGTAGCATCAGAACATTTGGGAGCTCAATCTAGTAAGCACCTCACTGTGACAATCCACAACTGTCCAAGGAAGAAATACCCAGGCCACAGCCTCTCAGAGGTCTGTCAGAGATTAGACATCAACTCAGCTGCAGGCAGAAGTGGAGCCTGTAGTGGCAGCAACAAGGGAATATGTCTACATGCACAAGGAAAAACAGGAGAGGCAGACCGATGTGTAGGATACAATGGCCTTCATTGCCCAGAAGCTGCAGCAGTGCAGCAAGTCATGTGACTGTCTGGCTGTCTGTCTGGACAGTTTGAAGCCTGGCACCCTCAGGGTCTGCTGGAGAGGCCCACATACCAGCACTCCGCTGCCCTAGCCTGTGGTCATCAGGACTGAAGCCATGTGTCGGGACTGTGGGGAGTCTGGTGAGCACTCACACCGAATCAGGGCGACTGCAGGAGACATCCAGTTGGAGGAGGAACCACAAAGAGAGTGTCCCCTCTCAGAACTCTCCAGAGATGCCTGTGCCCTTCACCTGCACCCTGCTGCTCCTAACTGACCTGTGGAGGTTCAAGCTTAGGAGGTTCACTTGACTTTGACAAAGACCCTCAAAATATCAGGACTGTCCAGATACAACCTCCCTGGAGTCACCCAATTGAACCTGCAGGGTCAATGGGCTCCACTACTGAGCAGACATTATCTACCCCAGCTGTGGAACCAGGCCCGAATGTAACAAGGAATGGGGGAGCTATTTCTAATCAGAAAGCAATCAACAGTCCTGATGTCTCCAAAAATGTAATCAATGTTGGGGACCAAGACCAGAACAATTCAGTGACAGAACTTCAAAGAACAACAGTGCACAAGGATTGGATCTTGGACGCATTCAGAGATGGACTCTATTGGTGGAATCATTGCTTAATTCCACCATTAATCGGATAATAGCCAGGTTGAGTTGTGAGGCTTAACTTGCTTACTTGAGGTGCCTTATTTTGGACCTACATGCAATAAGGTTTATATAATTGTTTCAATATTTGTGAGATTTCTTAATAAGTAGCCAAATTAAAGATAATTTGTGGAGATTTAAACACAACAATTAGTGTGGATGGAAGATTGGTTAACTAACTGAAGGCAAAGTGTGAGATAAAGGGGAGTATTTTCAGGATGGTAACCTAGATTAGATTAGAGTGGTGCTGGAAAAGCACAGCAGTTCAGGCAGCATCCGAGGAGCAGTAAAATCAACGTTTCGGGCAAAAGCCCTTCATCAGGAATA
>NC_057714.1:75474453-75511859 GCF_004010195.1 Chiloscyllium plagiosum
ACCCTCCTCTCTGACCTATCACCTCCATCCCCACCCCATTCACCTATTGTACTCTTTGCTACCTTCCCCTACCCTCCTCTCTGAACTAGCACCTTCACCCCCACCCCCACTCACCCACTGTACTCTTTGCTACCTTCCCCCCCCCTCCTCCCTGACCTATCACCTCCATCCCCATCCACACTCACCTATTGTGCTCTATGCTACTTTCTCCCCACCCCCACCCTTCTCTCATTTATCTCTCCACCCTTCAGGCTCTCTGCCTTTATTCCTGATGAAGGGCTTTTGCCCGAAACATTGATTTTACTGCTCCTCGGATGCTGCCTGAACTGCTGTGCTTGTCCAGCACTACTCTAATCTAAACTCTGGTTTGCAGCATCTGCAGTCATTGTTTTTACCTATAACTAGTGGAATGGCTCAGGATCAATCCTTGGGGCCACAATTACTTACAATGTACATATTAATGATCTGGTGCAGAATGTGAATAAACAAGAGCCAAATTTGCAGTTGACACAAAAGTAAGTAGGAAATCAAGTGTCTAGGATAACAAAGTGTCTGCAGAGGGACAGGGATACATTAAGTGAGTGGGCAAATTCTTGGCAGATGGAATATATCATGAGAAGTGATGCATTTTGGCAGGAAAAATAAAGGAGCTGTATATTATTTACATTGAGAAAGATTGCAGAAAGCTACAGAATAGAGGGATTTTGAGATCCGCATTTGTGAATCATAAAAAGACAGCATTCAAGTTCAGCAGATAATAGGGAAGGCAAATAGAATGTTGACTTTTATTTCAAAGGGAATGAAGTACAAAAGTGGGGAGGCTTTGCTAAATCTATGCAAGGCACTAGTCACACTACAGCTAAAATGCTGTGAATAGTTTTGGGCATCTTATCTAGGGAAAGGTACATTAGCATTGGAGGCAGTCCAGAGAAGGTTAATTAAGTTGATACCAGGTATGGAGAGACTGCATTATGAGGTGAGGTTGAATAGGTTGAACTTGTACTTACTTGAATTTTGAAGATTGAAAGGTGATCTTATTGAAGTATACAAGATCCTTAGTAGCAAAACCAAATTGCCTGTGAAACTCAGTTGGTATGACATCATTTGTGCAGAGAAAGCAGAATTAATGTTTCAAGTCCAGTGACTCTTCATCAGAAGGTCCTTAGAGGCCTGAAGGGTGGATGTGGAAAGTTCACTTCCCCTTGTGGGAGAGTCTAGAACCAAAGCCATGGTCTCAGAAGAAGAGGTCACACATTTAAAACAGAGATGGAGAGGAATTTATTCTCTGTGAGGATAGTGAATCTGTGGAATTCTCTACCGTAAAGAACTGTTGAGGCTGGGTCATTGAGTGTATTCAAGACTGAAATAGACAGATTTTTAATCAGTAAGGTAATCAAGGGTTATGGGGAAAAGGCAGCAAAGTGGAGTTGAGGGTTATCAATGAATCATAATCTCATTCAATGGTGGAACAAGCTCAATGGACAGAATGACCTCTTTCTGTTGCTACGTCTTATGATCTTATTGTCGAAGACCAAGCGGGAGGGAGAGAAAGAAGGAAAGTTTTTGAGGGCACTTTTGTAGAATTGGACATTAATTTCACATTTATGCAAAATCATTGTTTTGTCCATATGTTCAAGTTTCTGTGTGGTCCCGAATGTACCTATGCCATAACGTGCCTAACAGCATATCCATACAGGACATACCATGGATTAATGTCTGCATTGAGAGCCTGCTACAGCATGTGAAAGCATGATGAACCAGGAATGTAAAGGAAAATGGGTCATGTTGAAACCGCTGTTCCACATCCTGTAACATCCCTATTGTTTCCCTGGCCTCTGTATCCAATTGTGTTGGTGTGACTAAGGTGATCAGTGACATCTGGGGCAGCAAGGTGTACAGCAATAGAAGGAGCCAATGCATTCGGATTGCAAAAACTTAGGGACTCCACAGGGGTCTGTGTCTTGTCGAGTGGATGGGTCTCTGCATATGCTGTTTCCCGTTGAAAGGTTTCACATCAATGGGTTCTGCAGGCCTCCCCTCACAGACTGAGTCAGTTTACTCTACCCACTCAGAATGTCTTTGTAGCTATTTTCTTCCACATTGTGCACTTTTGATTTCCAGCATGACGGTAGGTGACAGTAAGTTCTCTTCAGGCAGTAGTTGCCTGTCGTTTCTACTACATAGGACCCCAAACATCCATATCTCATTCCTGACAGCACTTCCTGTGAACACCATAGCCTTTGCACCTCCCTGTCCCCATCCAACTGTCTTCACCTGGTCATACTCTGTCAGCCTGGAAGTCAGGGTGCTCCTGACTGCATAGGAACCCCTCTCCTGCACAATCCCCTTCCCCTTCCCACCCATGCTTTCTCTTATCTCTTTTTTTACAAATACAATTGTCTTCCTTTCCCATTTGATACTCTTTCAGTTTGTTGCCTATGACTCTAATAGGTTACCCTGCTTCCTTCTCACAGCAGCAGCTCTTGTTACCTTCCACCACCTATTCCCACTTTCCTCTCATGGACAGACCTGATGGACTGACCATGGTCCATAGGACATTCAAGGATAAGAAATGTCCAAGTCCCTCACTGATGGTTACATCATCTCCCTGAATGGATTAGCTCAACCTGTGACCCACGGCCCAGCCTGCAGAGGCATGGACCTTCTGACTGAGAATGCCCTGAGCAGATGCCTGGCTGTGGCCAATCATTTACGGCAGTATTGGAGGTTGCCATTCACTTACCATGCCAGGACCCCTTGATTGACAGGTGATTCCGCAGACTTTAGTGAGACCTATTCCAGTAAGACAATGAGACCAGGCTGCTTGCTTGCTGCAATGGCTGGTCTTTTTTTTTATTTCAAAATATACTTTATTCATAGAAATAAATCTTTGGTACTTGTACAATTTGTCATGTCGTTCATAGCTATATACATTGCATGTCTTAACATTACAAAGAACAGATTGAATTACTCGAATTTACAGTTATCCTATTTACAGTTCCCATTATTAACCATCCAGTCTCTTATTATTTAGCTGTGGCTTCAGCAGGACCCACTTACTGAGTGGGTGCCCTGTTATACTACAGCAAATGAACCTTTTTTAATCCCAGTGTATGGGGTTACCATTGTCCATTTGACTGTCCTGTCTCTGGGGTAGCTGTCTGCATCCCCATGGTGAGCACGAACTGCTGGACCCTCGCTGGGCTGAGGTAACTATCCAGGCTCTCACTGTGGTCATTTACCTGCTCTGGAGTCATTGAGCTAAGGCAAGGGTCCGCACCGTCCAGTTCTGTGTCTGACAATGGGACTGTCAGAGGATCGCAGCTCTCAGTTGTCTGTGGTTGTGGGGCAATGGGTACCCCCTGGTTCTCACTGGGTGGAGGGTGGACTTCGGGGGGTCCGTTGTTTCCTGGTTGGGAGGAAATGCCCTCCTCTTTATCTACGGCGCTCTGTCTCTTCTTCTGGTGGTGCTGACATTCTGTGCGCCCGTCTTCCCCATCCGAAGAGCTGGCCATCCCTCCCTCGTGCAGCTGTCTTTTCCCCCTTTGCTGGGAGGCTTTGGGGGCCTGGCCGGATTTTCTCTTCCTGTTTTTAACAGGTATCCACTCCTCTGTCTGCTCAATTACCTTCTCCTCCATTGCTTCCATCTTCCCAGCTAGAGCTAGGAGCAGCTGCTGTGTCTCTCCGCTGGTTGCCACCCCTTCCACTCCGGCCTGTTCTTCTTTCTGGGTGCCACCAGACTCTGTTTCCCTGCTGTCTGGGTGCACATTACTGGTCTTTGGGGGTCAATGGCTCGCATTGCCACCTCCAGCCATCTGTGCGGAAGTGGGGCCCCCCCGTCTTGGGCAGGTCTTGTACATGTGCCCTGCCTCTCCGCACAGGTTGCAGCTCTTTGCTTCCTGACAGTCCTCAGTCAGGTGACCCTCCTGTTTGCAGTTCCTGCAGATGGTCCCCTTGCTGTCCGCCGCCACGTGTCCTGACTTCCCGCAGGTTCGGCACACTTTCGGCTGCCCTGCATATGTCAGGTAGCCTCTGTTCCCTCCAATTGCGAAGCTCGAGGGTGGGTGAAGAACGTTCCCATTGCCATCGACCCTCAGAGTCACCCTGACCTGCCGCTTACTGGTCCAGATCCCAAAGGGGTCGATCACATCGGTGGCTTCTCCCTCAAATTAGACGTACCTTCCCAGGAAGGTCAGGATGTCAGCCGCTGGAACATAGGGGTTGTACATATGGATTGTAACAACCCGATTCCTCTGTGCAGGAAGCACAGACAATGGGGTTGCCGACAAGATGGAAAACAGCGGCTCCCCTTCCTCTCCTTGAAGACCTTCAGGAGCTGTTCGCACTGCTTCACACTCCTGAAGGTCACATCAAAGTAGCCTGCCCCAGGGAAATCCTGCAGGCAGTACATATCTGCTGCAGCGAACCCACAGCATCCCAACAGCACTTTCTTGATAAACAGCATGCGGTCAAGCGGCGTACGATCCTCTACCTTCTTCACAGTCACACGGACGGTGTTTCGAACCCCCTGCCCAGGTCTATGGGCAGCTGTTGAGGCCATAGCTCTGAGGTTGGCTGGTCCCTGAATTGGCGTTAGGCCGAAGCCAGCATGAAGATCCACCAATAGCAGGTCAGCACAACCAAACGATCCTCCAACGTGCAATCACGATCCAGCGATGATCTCCACTAGCTCTGATGACTCACAACTCGACCCCCCGTCCTGATAAGAACAGACACTTGATCTTAGCCAAAAGGCCAAGGGGTCTGTTCCAGCAGCTTCCAAAACAAGCATGGTGTAGATGCGGGATTGTTGTAGCTCTGTGCCACACAGCAAGATGTACACCCCTTTAACTGAGGATTACTGACCAGTAAGGTAAACTGCCTGGTTGTGGGTGACTGCACTAACTGGCACGACAAGACAAGGCAGGGACACTGCAAGAAGCAGATAGGCATTAAGTATATGAGCACTAACAGAGCAAGCAAGCAGTCCTGAGATAGAGCAAGGACCAATCCATGAGCTGGGTGCCTATCCCTGAGCTTACAGTGCCCCTGCAGCAACATTCCAATGCTAATTGTTGGTACAGCCTGTAACACCCAATTTTTTCCCAATTATCCTAACAGTGGATTGGAGAGGTGCCTTGACAGTCATGATGTCGGGTGTCAATGTCTGTGGGCGAGAGGTGCAAGTGACTGGTGTGCTCAGATGCAGTTTGGTGCTGAGCAACATGACGGATCCTCACAGCCAGCGGAGAGCGGAAATCACCAGGTACCCGATTAAATCTCCATGTTCAGACTTCCTGCGGAACAATTTGTTCAGCGCGTTTGGTAAGATGGGAAGCTGAATATTGCTGAGTGTTGTGGCAATAATAAGGCATATAACAAGCTATAATCCCCCTTAACTGGAAACTTGCCACTGCCCACTAAAACACTCACCTTACACTCAGCAAATGCATAAAAGATGGAGTAAGGTGTTCCTGTTATTGAAATCATCCTCGCTGGACTCCTGTGTACTTTTGCCACAAATCTTATAAAACATTACTTTGCTTAGACCTCTGTAAGGTTCTGCCCAAAGTCTTTACGCTCATGTTAATGTAGTTAACTAGTCTTTAACCATGACTTATTATTTTATCATTATGTAATAGACTACTCTTGTTATTCAAGTATATGCCTCTTCTACTGAAGACTTATTAACGTTTAACCCTTTGCCACTTAATATCGGTAAGCCCTGTAGGTAGGTTTTAGAAAGAGCGTTGGTACCAGGCCTCAGCGCAAGCATCAGAGCTGATCCATATATTTCTCCACTTCACCCTTGCACTGAGGTCTCACTTCTTCTAGAGATTTCAACTCTTGTTATCAAACTCCCATTTAAGGTTTTCTATTAGATGTACATGCTGCCAGAGCAACTGACTCTAATTCTCTGTCCACTGAGTAATTGTAGCTGACTACTCATAATTCAATTTAAACTTTAAACAACCTGGATTATCTGAGGGTGATAATTATGCTAATGCTTTCACTGATGTCAATGCCAGTGAACTATAAAGAGTAAGCATGAGGAGAAAAACAGAGATGATTGAAAGGTGTGTCATTCCTTTACGTAAAATTATCTTTGCTACTTTAAGACTGAAAAGACCTCTAAGACCTTGACCTTTTTTAAACCTACTCTTCATGTTATTTTGTATTATTAATAAGCTAGCTTTTACACAACATTTTCAGTGAATTTAACCCTGTACTAAACATTGAAATATTTCCATAACTTTAGTTTTATCTCACTTTTTGCAGAAAGTCAATCTGATATCTTCACAATTAATTCTCTTTCTCTTAACCACTCCCTTCTCGTTTAAAGTCAGTGAACATTGGATTTACTCATGCAAATATATTCTTCCTCTGTCCTGAGTTTTCAAATTGTGGAAGGAATCTGTGCCAAGTATAGCAAATTGCAAACATAATGTGAAACTGTTTTCCCAGAGCCCCATCCAGATCCCTTCAGTATTTAGTGACAAACCCATTTCATCTTTCCCAAACAAAAAAAAAGCAGAAAATGTGGCTGCTGAAAATCTGAAATGCAGAAAATGCCAGAAACACTCGGCAGGCCATGTGACTTCTAAGCTGTGATGTAGGCTCATCATTCAAATGTTCATTTGCTTGTTCTTTTCTCAGACCTGTTGGAGTCTTTCCAGAATTTTCTTCTTTCACTCCACAACTTTCTTAACCCTCTTACTCTAAGTAACACTTGTAAACCTGTTGCTTATTTCCATTTTCTTCCACATGGGAGGAATGACCTCAATACCTATCCTATTTCCTGTGAATTCAGAAAACTATTGATTTTGTCACTTGCAGTTGTGTATAGCATTGTGACATATGCTTGTGCATATCCAATTATGCCAACAGTTTCAAATGTTCTGTTCAATGTATTAGTTAGGACTATTTAGAATTTTGCACAAAAGCTAGCTTCAATAAATAGATTTTTTGAGATATTTTATAAATGCAAATTCTGGCAGCTATTTGTAACCCTTTATCTACATATTACAGTATTGAAATAAGCTTATGTTCATTAACACCTAAGTTTTTTTTGTAATATACTACATACAAGACCATTCAACAGTTCAAACAAACTCATCTTACACCTTTTGAAGAAGGGTCAATGGACTTAAAACATTAACTCTGTTTCTCTCTCCATAGATGTTGCCAGACCTGCTGCGTTTCTCCAGCAGTTTCTGTTTTGGTTTCAACTTATAAGGTGTTTTGATTGCTTGTCTTAATATCGGCTTCTCTGTAAAGGTTCCAATTCATTTAGAACTGAGAACAAGAGAATTATTTTCACTCAAAGTGTTGTGAATGTATGGAATTATCTAAAGACCTTTCGTAATGCTTTGTTATTGATTAGGTTCATATCAGAGATCAACTAATTTTTTGGTACTAATTAATTAATTAAAAGCTGTGGGGATACTGTGAGAAAGTGGAGTTGAGGTGAATAATCAGCCATGACGTTGTTAAATGGAGGAGGAGAGTTTTGAGTTTATTTGAGTCTATCTCCTATTTCTTCAAAATTATAGAATTGTTATGATGCAGAAAGGGGCCATCCATTCCATTGTGCCTGGTTGTTCAAATGAGTGTCATTACCTTGTGCTAATCTCCAGCTGTTTCCTATGACATTGCAAACTATTTCTATCCAAGTAATCATCTATTGCCCTCTACAATACTTCACTTGAACCAGCCTCCATAACACTTCTAGCTAGTGTGTTCCACAGGTAAACTACTCTCTATGTATAAATATTTTTTCTCATTTGCCTCATTTGCACATTTCTTTAAATCTAGTCCCTCTTATTTTTATCCCTTTTATGAGCAGGAGAAATACCCTCTCTTTGCATCCAGCTCATGATTTTGAATACCTTTACAAAATCTTCTCTCAAGATTCCTTCTCTTCAAGGAGAACAATCTCAACATTTTCAATCTTTTTAAACAACTGCATTTTCTCATTCCTCAAATTATTCTTGTAAATTGTTTCTGCACCCTCTCTAATGTATTCACATCTTTCCGACAATGTGGTATCCATAACTGTGCACAAGATTCCACCTGAGGTCTAAAAAGCATTTTGTACAAGTTTAGTACCACCACCTTGCTTGTCTACTCTATGCCCCTACTAATAAAGCCAAAGAGACCGCATGCTTTATGAAAGACTCTCTTCATCTGTCCTGGAATTTAATATAGATAAGTGTGAGGTCTTTTTGCATTTTGGAAAGTCAAAGTAATGTAGGAGTTTCATGGTGAAACTTTAAGGAGTGTAGTGGGACAGAAGAACCTTGGAATTCAGGTGTATGGCCCTCTGAAAGTGGAGTCACAGGTAGACAGGGCAGTGAAGAAGGCTTTTGGAACACGGGCCTTCATCAGTCAGGGCACAGACTATAGAAGTTGGGAACTTATGCTGCAGTTGTACAGGACGTTAGTGAGGCACTTGGAATATTATGTTCAGTTTTGGTCACCTTGCTACAGGAGGGATGTTATTAAACTGGAAAGAGTGCAAAATAAATTTACAAGGATGTCGTCAGGTCTGAGTTACAGGGAGTGGTTGGACAAACTAAGGCTTTTTCTTTAGTACATAAGAGACTGAGGAGGGGATCTTATAGAAGTGTATAAGATGATGAGAGGCATGGATAGGGTGAATACTCTCAGCCTTTTTCCCGGCGTTGGGGAATCAAGGACTAGAAGTCATCAGTTTAAGGTTACAGGAGAAAGAATAAAAGGGAGGCTGAAGAGTAACGTTTTTACACAGAGGGTGGTACGCATATGGAATGAGTTACCAACATACGTGGTTGAGGTGGGCACATTCCCAACATTTAAAAGGCATTTGGACAAATACATGGATAGGAAAGGTTTAGAAGGATATGGGCCATGTGCAGGGAAATGGGGTTAGCGTGGATGGACATTTTGGTTGGCATGGGTCAGTTTAGGCTGAAGGGCCTATCTCCATGCTGTAGGACTTAATGACTCTATGACTGTATCCATCTTACAATCAAGGTTTGGTCCTTTGGGTCAGTAATAATGGCCTGTTGCCTTCTAAAGTCCTGCTCTTAGCAAGTCTCGTCAACTCTCATGTCCCACCAACCGTAGACGTGTGACTGAACAAGGCTGTTGCAAAGAAAGCCTGAGAGTAGGCCGTTTATCTCAGTTCCTGTCTGCACAGTTCCTGGCCAAGTGTTAAAATCAGGGCTGATATATGGAAGTAATGTGTCCCTGTATAGACAGAGCTCAGTTAATGTGATTTTTGAGTTAATCAATTATCAGGCCAAACAAATATTGTCTATATTATTAGTTAGGATTAATTATTATCTTATCCTGGTATACCGTAAACCACAAATCATTAATTAATTATTCATTTTACAAAAACAAAGCATCTATTTCAATTCAATGGCTCCTAAAAGTCCTTTATTCTTATGAGCTATGGAATAATGTGTCCGTCACTAAGCAACAGCTGCTTTCTGTGCTTTGTGCACTGCTACAGTCAATCCTAATTCCTTCTGAACCTTTTAAGCTCACAGCTTCCACAACCAATTTCTGATTTGTTGCTCATTACCAACCACCAGAAAATAGCCATCTCTGTCAGAGAGAACTCATTTCCATCTTTTTCTTCTTCTGCAGGAGCTTTATTTCCTTCTGTTTACAAATTGGTTAATAATTTTCTTTTAAAATTCTTTTGTGTGTTGCTTTATTGCAGTCTGAAATCATTTATTTTTAAAGAGCCAACAACTGTTTTAAGACAGCATAGAAAATACTTTCATGGAATACACATTAACTAAAGAACTACAACAAGAGAGAATTAAGATTTATGTGCACCGAGTTGTATCATTACACTTCATGTTTTCCAGGCTATGAGGCTGCCAACAGACACTCAGTTATTTTGCTGATAAAGTTATCTGGCATGTTATTGCTGAGGCTGGATATACATGGAGGTTGCATGCAGGTTATCAACAATTACCTGTGCTCTGCAGCTATAGTTCTACAGTCGCCTACAGAAAGATTGCAGACATGAAGCTAAACGACATCATGGGGATCCATTCCAACTGAGTGCTGTCCCACATTTGCCATTCACTGTGATACTATAAAGCTCCACCAGGTAGGAGAAGGCATGAACGACATTAATCTTCACATTCATGAGATTTAATAAAACCCACCAAGAAAATGCCTAAAATTGAACCCACCATTTTGGGAGACATCAGCTACTTCAATTATTTACCAAACAGTGCTCAACCAAATGGAGTCACCTTCTCCATAAGTGAAATATGAGAGATAAAACTAAATGCAATTGTGGCCATCAGTACTCAACCTTTAGAACTCATCACTCAATAGATAGTCCCAAATTTGAAATGCCATTATAAGCTTCTTCCATTTCACAAGAGTAATTTCATTCTGCTCACATAGAACATAATAACATATAAATTAGGAACAGAAAAATGCTATTCGGCCCTTCGAGCCTGTTCTGTCACTCTGGATGATCATTGCTAATCATGCAAGTCAGTACCCTGTTCCCACTTTCACCCCCATAACCAATGATCACTTTAGCCCAAAGGAATATATTTATTTCCTTCTTAATAACATTATAGAAACACATCACATCTATGAACATCTAGAATATTACCAAAACAGAATTCAAAGTCTAGCTGTTCTAGATGCTTTGGAAAATAACATTTAATAGATTAAGTGAGGCATAGAAAAATCATTATATTAGATTACTTACAGTATGGAAACAGGCCCTTCGGCCCAACAACTCCACACCAACCCTCCGAAGAGCAACCTACCCAGACCCATTCCCCTACATTTACCCCTTCACCTAACACTCTGGACAATTTAACATGGCTAATTCACCTAACCTGCACTTTTTGGACTGTGGGAGGAAACCGGAGCAAACCCACACAGACACGTTGAGAATGTGCAAACTCCACACAGACAGTTGCCTGAGGTGGGAATTGAACCTGAGTCTCTAGCACTATGAGGCAGAAGTGCTAACCACTGTGCCACCAAACCACCCATATCTTTCTACACGTTCCAAGCACAGATCAAAATTCATGGATCTTGGAATTCAATGATACAGTGCTGCTTCTTGCTGAACTATCCTGAAGCCTGCTCAGCTTAGCCACCGCCAGGCAATAGCTGGTATCTGTGCAGCCATCTGTGCGCTTAAATAAAATGGGTAACTACATACTGTGCGCACACAAATATGCTGAATTGTTGTGAACCAACTATTACACTTGGTTGGCCGATATGATGTTAGGTTTCCAAATTAGAAAATCAGATCCCAGCAATGACAATAGAACAGAGAACCGAGAACAGTACAGCAGAGGATCAGGCCCTCTGGACCGTCAGGTCAGTTCTGACCATGAAGCCATTCTAAATTAATCCCATCTACCTACACGTGGTCCATATCCCTCTACTCCCTGTGTGTCTAAATTCCTCTTAAACATTGTTATTGTAAAACAATATCATCTACTCTTGGAAGAAAAATACCATCAAGCACCAAGGTGTGCCCTGCAGAAGTGTTGTTTAAATCTCACTCAAGCTGATTGCACCTAATTTAAATTGTTGGACCTTTCTATTGAAAAATATTATGGCCAGGCCCAGGACATTGTTTCCCAACTTGCGATGGCTCTTGTCTAGATTACCCAAACTGATAAGCTTCTGGGTGAGAAGGGATGAATTCTTTATTCACCTAAGGTTAACGTAAGAGGAGCGCTAGCCTTTTGGATAATTATCCCCCAAATCCAAATGTATGTATGGTTTAAAAGGAGCCACTTAAACAAGGCTTCTCTGAACTGAAAAAAAAACCAAGCTGTGTTTGTTAATTAACATAAATAAGAAATACTTATGCAACATACATACGCTTGGATTAACATTAAGGGGTGATCTCAAAGATTAAAAAGTAAATATCTGGCAATACAGATTAGTTTCTGAATGATTCATGCAGAGTAGACAGACGATGTTTTGGCTGTTATTGGGTTGCACCAGTAATATTGATGTTAGCAGTTGAATAGACTGTATTTTGTTGAAAATTCCTTTGTCCTGATTCCTATTTTAACTGATTTGCAGCACTCAAAGTGAGAGATGGTCACTCACCTGCAACATAGGGGAACTAGGGGATTCAATTTTAACCTTCACATCATGTTAATGTTCAAACTCCAGGCTAGCATACACAAAAATGTTCTGTCCCACGTGACCACTCCAGTGAAGATGCAACTGGCTGTGCAACCCCTGTCTTTGCACATTCTCTGAAGGGAAACAGATAAAATGTATCTGCTGAGGGGCTCTCATGGAAGAGTGACCCCCTATCTCTGAGTCATTTCAGGACCCACCTGATTCAGAGGTGTGTGATAATACCTTGACCAGGTTGATTAGAAGATAAATATCTAAAATGTTTCTGCAATTTGGGTGATAACACATAGGGGAGTTGTTTATTGTTGACCAGGAGGCTATGTTTCCTTCATTTTCAATGTAATCACAAGTGATCACATTCCAATAAGTTTGATCTTCCTTTGACACCTTTGGGCAATTTATCACATCGGTTCCACTCAAAATATTTGTCAGCAATTAACTAACTGCTATTTAATCAGTAGTTAGTTTGGCTCTGCACCTAACTTCTTTATCAAAAAACAACAACTTGGAATGAAACACTTAAAATGTCTGTAGTATTCTGGGAGTTCTAATCCAACCCATAGTCACAAAAGTGCCTGAAAATGCTTACAATGAGTTTGAGTGAAAGATTTTGTTAGGGAGAATTGGTATATCATCATAGGGATGTCAAAGAAATTGGTCAGTTGTTCACACAAACTTTACCCCAAAGGGAGAAAAATTCCACTTCTCAGTTTTAAATGGAGACCACTTGTGTTTCTATAGTTTGTTTCTCTCAGGAGGGGAGACATTCTCTGAGCATCCACCTTAGAATCTTGCAGTTTCAATAAGGTCACATCTCGTTCTTCAAAACTCTAAAGTGAATTGGCTCAACCTACTCATTGTTTTCTCATAAGATAACTCTTTCATACCAGCAATCAGCCTTCTCTGAAATACTTCGTTGTATAAATATGTAAATCTCTCCTAAAGTAAGCTAACGGAAACTGTGCACAGTGGTCTCAGTAAGTGTGGTCTCACCAAGTACTATATAATTTAAAATACAAGGGATCTGGGGGTGAAAGAGTTGGGTTCAAGAGGTCAGTGAGGAGGGTAAAAGGGCAAGTGACCTTTGAACTGTTGTTTCTAATGGTCTCTGAGAACACAGACTCCAACTCTCACCTCCACTTGCCCAATGCCTGCCTTTGCAAGTAAAGTTACCGGGCTTCCTATATGTCATGCGTCCATCCCCACAGGTGGTCATTCGAGTGCTTCAGTAGGCTCAAGTGAGGCTCACCTATTCTAAATAATGTTTCTAATGGATGTAAAGGATAGCATGGGAAAAAATAGGAAGTCATCCATAGGCTCCCTACAAAAATGGCCTCACTGTCAGACAATGTGGAAATTAAGAATAGTGGAGGCATGCAAAAAGGTCATTGCAATTGTTCTGAGTAATTTTAATCTATAATATGGCTGGGCAAATCAGCAAGGGCATCTTGGATGACAAATTTGTAGAGTACATTCGCGATCGTTTCTTAGAACAACCTTTGCACAAACCTTTTTTTAGTTATTCAGTCATGGGATGAAGGCTTCACTGGCTAGGCCAGTATTTTTTGCCAATACCAGCGGGCAGTTAAGAGTCAACCATGTTGCTAGGGTATGAAGTCACATGTAGGCCAAACCAGGTAAAAGACTGCAGTTTCTTTATCTAAAGGACAGTAGTGTGAACCAGATGGGTTTTTCCAAAAATCAATAACCAATTAATGGCCAGCATTAGACTCTTAATTCCAGATTTCTTTTTATTGAATTCAAATTCCACCATTGAACCTAGGTCCCCAGAACATTACCTGGGTGTCTGGATTAAATGTCCAATAATAATACCACTAAAGCATCACCTCCCCTGAATAGGTACAGGCTATTTTATATCTAGTAATATATAATAAGGCAGGATTAATAAGTGATCTCAAGGTGAAAGATCATCTGGGGATAGCAATCGCAACAGGGTAGAATTTCAAATTTGGTTTGAGGGAGAGCAATGTGGATCTCAAACCAGTGTTCTCAACTGAAATGAGGGTAAAAACAGAGGTTTGAAGAAAGAAGTGTCGAAATCAGGCTGGCAAGGTAGACTAAGGGGAAAGTCAGTGAATGAGCAGTGGTGGACATTGAGGCAGATAGTTCATAACTCAACAAAAATATTATCCCACTCATAAAGAAGGACTCAATGAGAAGAATGAATCACTTGTGGTTAACAAAGGTAGTCATGAAGCCTATCCAATCAAAACTCAAGGCGCACAAACTAACACAAGCTACTATAGACCAGAGGATTGAGAATATTTTAGGAGCCAGCAGCAGATGACTAAAAGGCTAATAAAAATGGAGAAAATTGATTATGAAGGTGCACTGGCAAGAAATATGAAAAACAAACAGCAAGATCTTTTACTGGTGTACAAAAGGAAAGAATGTATTTTAAGTGTAGAACCTTTGGAAAGTGTGACTAGGGAACTGATAACATAGAAGAAGGAAATAGGAAGTCACTTAAACCAATTTTTGCACTGGTCTTCATGGTGTAAGACTCCAGGTTTTCTCAGACTCTTGATGCCATATTCGGTCAATGGGGCCATGAACTGTGTTGGACAGTGAACAAGGTTATCTAAAATTACAAAGGTATCTTGATTAATTGGACCAATATGTGGAGTGGCAAATGGAGTTTAATTTAGATAAGTGTGAGGTATTGCCTTTTGGTAGGACAAACAAAGGCAAGACTCATACAGTTAACAGTAGGGCTTTGGGTAGTGTTGTTGAACAGAGAGAGAGAGACCTAACGGTTCAGGTATATAATTCTTTGAAAATTATGTTAAACGTAGACAGAGTAGTAAAGAAGGCATTTGACAAGTTTGCCTTCATTGCTGAGACCATTGTTTTTAGGAGATGAGGTGTTATGTTGCAGTTGTACAGTGTGATTTTGGGCCACTTTTGGAGTGCTGTGTACATTTCTGATCACCCTGCTATAGGAAGGATATTATTAAATTAGAGAGGGTACAGAAAAGATTTGCAAGGTTGTTACTGGGTCTGGAAGTTTAAATTATAAGAAGAGGCTGGCTAGGCTGGGATGTTTTTCCCTGAAGCATAGGAGGTTGAGTGGTAACCTTATAGAGGTTTATAAAATCATGAGAGGTATAGATAAGGTGAATAGCAGAAGTCTTTTCCCCAAGTCAGTGGAGTTCAAAACTAGAGGGCATAATTTTTAGGTGAGAGAAGAAAGATTTAAAAGGGACCTGAGGGACAACTTTTTCACACAGAGGATAGTTCATGTATGGAATGAACTCCCAGAGGAAGGGTAGATGCAGATACAGTTTCAAAATTTAAAAGACATTTGGTCAGGGACATGAATAGGAAAAGTTTAGAGAGATATGGTCCAAATGCAAGCAAATGGGATTAGTTTAATTTGGGAAATTTGGTCGGGTTGGACGAGTTGGACCTAAGGGTCTGTTTCTGTACGACTCAATGATTCAATGGCAGTCACTCTCACCTCACCTCATTTGTTACTCATAGTGACATCTCCTTTATCCTATGAGAAACCAAACACAGACTGGTTAACTGCTTTGGTGAACATTTCTGATCAGTCTGTAAGCTTGATTGTGAGCTTCTGATTGCTTGCCATTATAATTCACTATCTCACTTTATCCCTGGCTTTCTCTGGTCACGGCCTCTTTCAGTGTTGAAGAAAGATCAACAGAGGATCAAGGAGCAGCACGGAATCTTTCAGCTGGGCCAGTTACAGACTATCATACTCAATACTGAGACTGACAAGTTCGAACTATAGTCATTTCCTGAGGTAGCAGCTGCTGATAATGACTCTAATGCTGCTACCCTCTCTAGACATATCTATTCTTTTTATTTGATCCATCATTTCCTTTGTCTTTTCATCAGGTTACTTTGCACCCAGCACAAACCTTTCCTGTTGTTCTCTGATATGTTCCTCTGCTTTTGTACTTGTTTAATATATGTTAAATCTCTATGTTATAGTTTTCCTTCCTCCATCTTCTGATTCTCTTCACGTGCTGAATATTTTTAACATTTTCCTTGATATGCAAATAATATCATTTGATTGTCTGGTGGCTCAGTGGTTAGCACTGCTGCCTCACAGTGCCAGAGACCTGGGTTCAACTCCAGCCTTGGGTGACTGTCTGTGTGGGATTTGCATTTTCTCCCCATGTCTGCATGGATTTCCTTCCACAATCCAAAGATGTGCAGGCTAGTTGAATTGGCCATACTAAATTGCCCAGAGTGTCCAGGGATGTGTAGGTTAGGTGCATTATTCTAGGGTAAATAAAGGGTAGGGGGAATAGGTCTGGGTACTCTTTGGAGGGTCAGTGTGAACTTGTTGGGCCGAAGGGCCTGTTTCCACACTGTAGGGATTCTATGGATGTCAGACATTCCTGCTATCTTAAAAGGCACTATCTGACATTAATCAAATTCTTCAGATAATATTGAAGGAAAAGTTAAAAAACAAACATCACTGTCATTCTCAAGGGTGACAGTTGAACATATAGTAATTGTTTTATAAGGAGAAGCTGTCTTAAACATATCTGAAACAATCCCTAATATGCATTGACAGTATCACCGATACGAACCTGAGAGCTCTCGTCAGCTGCAGCATTTAGTGCTGATTTATGTAAATTGGCCACCACAATGCATCACACGCATGGCTGCTGCAATATTTTGAAATTTAAAGAGGTGAAAAAATACATTTCATTTTTTAAAAAGCATACCACAGAATCAGATTTAAGAACTCGGTTTTCATAAAGATCACCAACATTCTACCTCTTATTTTTCATGTGAAAGATGGACAAGAGTGGAAAAGATCAGACAGACAGAAAGAGTAAAAAAAATGATGAAATGCTGTAGAGAGACTGAACAAATAAAGAAATTTGTTAAACATGATTTATAAAAAGCAGAGAGACTGGGCAGTGTGAATCTTAAGAGGAAGTGGACAACTAAGAGATGTTATGAGGGAAGATGACAAGGAGAAAGGGGAAGAAGAGAACATCATTTCTGGATGGCTTGAAAATTGAATGAATTAATTGGAACGTAAAAAGAATATGGGCGGCTCAGTGGCTCTGTGGTTAGCATTGCTGCCTCACAGCACCAGGGACCCAGATCTGATTCCAGTCTTGGGCAACTGTCTGTGTGGAGTTTGCATGTTCTCCCTGTGCCTGTGCGGGTTTTGTCTGGGTGCTCTGGTTTCCTCCCACAATCTAAAGATGTGTAGGCTAAGTGAATTGGCCATGCTAAATTGCTCAAAGTGTTCAGGGATGTGTAGGTTAGGTGCATTTATCAGGGGTTAAAAAAGGGCAGGGGAATAGGTCTGGGTGGGTCGGTGTGGACTTATTGGGCTGAAGGGCCTGTTTCCACACTGTAGGGTTCTAATTCTAATGGTACAGGATAAAGAGATATGGAAAGAATGCTTTCAATCAGTATTACACATGATGATGATACATGGACTACCTTTAAGAAGCTGCAAGATAGCATTCAGCGGTGTTAAGTTTTACCGAACTAAATTTGTCTATCAAAATATTTTTCATTCTGTAAGAAATTGATCCAAAAGATAATGATTTTTTTAAAGTCAAGAAAGGTTATTTTCGTTCAGCAATAAGTAACATATCAAGTAAAATTTACCAGTAACATGTCGAACAATATCTATAGTTGAAATTCCTGTCAGCACATGTTGCTACTGTGTGTCTGCTGGGTGAAGTTCCTTAAGAGAGATCGCGTCATAGTCATACGGCATGGAAACAGAGTCTTCAGTCCAACTTGTCCACATCCCAATCTGATCTAGTCCCATTTATCATCATTTGGCCCATAACCCTCTAAACCCATCCTATACAGATAACCACCCAGAGACCTTTTAGATGTTGTGACTGGACCAGCCTTCACCACTTCCCCTGGCAGCTCTTTCCATACATGCACCACCCTCTGTGTGAAAACGTTACCCCACAGGTCCTTTTTAAATCATTCCTATGTCCTCTAGTTTTGGACTCCCCCACCTTAAGAAATAGACCTTGGCTATTCACCTTATCCATGTCCCTCATGATTTTATAATTTGGAGATGCCGGTGTTGGACTGGGGTGTACAAAGTTAAAAATCACACAACACCAGGTTATAGTCCAACAGGTTTAATTGGAAGCACACTAGCTTTCGGAACGACGCCCCTTCATCAGGAGCGTCGCTCCGAAAGCTAGTGTGCTTCCAATTAAACCTGTTGGACTATAACCTGGTGTTGCATGATTTTATAAATCTCTGTAAGGTCACTCATCAGTTTCCATTGCTCCAGGGAAGTTAGCCCCAGGCTATTTAGCCCCTCCCTATACTCAAACTCTCCAGTCCTAGCAACATCCTTGTAAATCTTTTCTGCACTCTCTCCAGTTTAACAACATATTTTTAAGGTGATTTTTTTTTCCACAGAGAGTGTTGCATGTATGGAATGAACTTCCAGAGGGTGTGGTGGATGCAGGTACAGTTACAACATGCACAGCATGATTTTATAAACCTCTATGAGATCATCCTCAACCTCTGACGCTCCAGGGAAAAAAAGCCCTAGCCTATGGTCTCTCAGGGTAGGCTTATCCAGCAGAGGTTTTGGAAAGGGTGCAGAAGAGGTTTACCGGGATGCTGCTTGGATTAGAGGGTATAAGCAATAAGGAGAGGCTGAAAAACTCGTGTTGCTTTCTCTGGAGTGGCAGAGGTTGAGGGAGACTTGATAGATGTCCATAAAATTATGAGGTGCAAAGATAGGGTTGATGGTCAGAAACTTTTGCCCAGAGTTGAAATATCTAATACTAGGGGGCTTGCATTTAAGGTGAGAGGGGGAATGTTCAAAGGTGATGTGAGGGGCAAGTGAGGTGCAAGTTTTTACACAGAGAATGGTAGGAGTCTGGAACATGCAGCCAAGGGTGGTGGTGGAGGCAGCTACATAAGGGTGGGTGGTTGGTGCTAAGGGACTTGTAGATAAGCACATTAGTATGCAAGGAATGGAGGGATATGGACCAAGAGCAGGCAGAAGGGATTAGTTTAATTTGATGTTGTGTTCGACACAACATTGCGGACCCAAGGGCCTATTGCTGAGCTGTACTCTATTATGTTCTATGTTTTATTCAGTCTCTCCCTGTAGCTCAAACTCTCTAATCCCAGCAACATCCATGTAAATCTTTTCTGCACCCTCTCAAGTTTAACAACATCCTTCCAAAAGAAGGGCGACCAGAATTGTATGACATATTCTAAAAGTGGCCTCACCAATGTCCTGCATAGTCGCAACATGACATCCTAACTCCTTTACTCAATGTACAGTACTGACCAATAAAAACAAGCATGCCAAATGCCTTCTTCATCACCCTGCCTACCTGATGACAATTTGAATTGTAAGTATGCTGTTAATGTTTTCATCAATATTCCTGTGTCATATTTACTGCAACCACATTGGGAAAATGCTTTACATCTGAATGTGCTATACATTGTTGAAGTTTTTAAATCAAAACTTAAGCGATGGTCAAGGTTAATAAGAAGATAGATGGGGAAGATACTGGGCATTCAGTTAGGTATTGAGGATTCACTTATCTGGTTATTACTTTATTTCGCTTAGTGATGTTATTCGAGCATAACAGATATGCACACACAGACATGGAGAAGGATTCCACCAGTTTAGGGGGAGAGACATTGCAACCCTCGGGAGAGCAAGCTGAAATTTGGGAAGGTATATCCCTGGCAGCTTTTCATTGGGTAAGCAAATTAGGTGATTTTGACTGCCAGGGCTGTTTTGGCTAAAATTGCAAAGGCAAAATGTGACAGATGATGAAAATGTGAAATAAAAACAGAAAATGCTGGGAATACTCAGCAGATCAGGCAGTTTCTGTGGAGAGAGCAATATAATTAAAACAATCAGATTGATGACCTTTGATGTTTCAATGACTCTCAGCTCCCAATGCCACTTTGGTTCTTTCTTCACCTTCACTTCCCTCTGGCTCCATTCCTTTCTTTAATCTTCCCCTTGCCATGTATCCATAATATTCTCTGACATTCATATAAAACAGATACCTGTGGATGCTGGAAATCTGAAACAAAAAACAGAAAATGCTAGAGAAACTCTGCATGTCTGGCAGCACCTGAGGGGAGAAAGCAGGTTTAATGTTTTTAATCCAGTGACTATTCTTTGACCTTGCTCTCTGATCCTGAATGATTTGTCCTTCAGAAAAGCATTCATTTTAGGCCCTCATCCCCTTCCTCAGTAGAATTTGAGATTGGCAAGATGCTGAGCTCTTCTTCTGTTGCCTCTGGTGCTGCATTCACTTAATTATTCTGGAGTCTTCCCCTGCATCTTTTGCCTGCCTCCAGTGGACCCTAGCCCACCATCTCATCATCCCTTGATTTCTCCTGGCAGCATAACACCGGGAGCACTTGCAATGCTCCCCGCGGTTATCTTGCCCTCTGAGTTTATTGCACTTTGAAAATGTTGCTGTCGTTGTCTCGTGAACTGACCTTCATGTAGCAGAGGCTGAGCACTAACTCTCTGAAACTCCCTCCTCACCTCCCCGCCCTAGACCATGATCCCATCTCTGAATATCAACACATTTTTTTCCCAATTCCAAACAGCCTACATTTTAACCTGCTTCTCAAGATCCAATCACAGGACTGCTTGTGAAGGAGTGTTCAGTGGAATCTTCCGGCTGCAAAACTTCTGCCAGGGGAGGGAATGGCTGGCCATCTGACAGCCAGCCTGTGTATGGCTGATGACTGCAGAAATTAATTTGACGGGGATCGACCGAATCTTTCACTCCTGTCATTGTCTTGAAGAGTCAAATGCCCATAACTGAAGGGTACACAGACTGCTAATCACTCCCTCCAACCCACGAGCATCAATATGACTGTCGGTCTGGAAGCATTGGCACTTATTCTTTACTCTTGTGGAAAAAACTCTGCAGGTCCCAACAACAATCAAACCTCAGAGAAGAGAGAGAGACACTGCACAGTTGCTGCAGGTTCTGCTAAAGGCTGGCTAGGCAGCCTTGTTTCCCAGCAACAGTACCAAGAAGTCCTCCAAACTATTCCAAAACATCCATGGAAGATGAACTTTAATCCAGCTAAGTGTGAGGTGTTGTACTTTGGGAGATCAAACGTTCAGGAAAAGTATACAGTTAATGGACCCTGAACAGCATTGATCTACAGAGGGATCTTGGTGTTTCAAGTCCATAGCTCACGGAAAGTGGCTACACAAGCAGATAATGTTGTAAAGAAGACATAGGGCATGTTTGCCTTTATTGGTCAGAGAACAGAGTACAGGAGTCAGGATATCACGTTGCAGTTTTATAAGACTTTGGTTAGACCACACTTAGAGTATTGTGTTCAGTTCTGGTCATCACATCACACAAAGAATGTGGAGACTTTGAAGAGGGTATAGAAGAGGTTTACCAGATGCTGCCTGCATTAGAGGGCATGAGCTATGAGGAGAGGCCAAAAAGCTTGGGTTGTTTTCTCTGGAGTGGTGAAGGCTGAGGGGAGACTTGATGGATGTCTATAAAATCATGAGATGCAAAGATAGGGTTGATGGTCAAAATTTTTTTCCCAGCGTTGAAATACCTAGTATGAGGAACATATATTTAAGGTGAGAGGGGGAAAGTTCAAAGGATATGTGAGGGGCAAGTTTTTTACATAGATGGTGGTAGGAGGTGCTGCCGGGGTGTGTTGGAGGCAGACCCATGAGGGACCTTCAGATAAATGTCAAAAGGTGTGGTGCTGGAAAAGCATAGCCGGTAAGGCAGCATCCGAGGAGCAGGAGAGTTGACATTTTGAGCATAAACTCTTCATCAGGAATGTGGAGGTGGCCCAAGAGAGCTGAGAGATAAATGGTAGGTGGGTGGTGCTGAGGGGAAGGTAGCTAGGAATATGGTAGGTAGATGAAGGTGGGAGTGATGGTGATATGCCGGAATTAAGGGTGGAGCAGATAGGTAGGAAGGACGATGAACAGGTAGGACAGTTCAAGAGGGTGGTGTGAGTTGGTGGTTGGATCTGGGAGTCTTCACAGTGGTTTCAGCAGCAGTGGTGCTTCGCAGCAATCGTGGAGGTGGTTGCCTTGACAGCAATCGCGGAAGTGGTGATCCTGGTGGTGATCGCAGAAGCAGTATAGTCAGCAGTGGCTGTGGTCTGTGGGGCAGCGGGGGAGGAAATGATGTCATCATTTGCCACGGTGGTGGTGACTGTAGCAGCTGTGTGGCTAATAGTGTCCAAGCGGTTCCGGAGTCTGGGTGAAGGTTCTGGAATGATCAAGGAATTCTGATTTTGGAGGTAAGCACATGAAAGTTTGGTGTACTTATGTTCCTTTATGTCAGATAAACTGGAGAAAAAGCATTTGTTGAGTGTATTAATTCTTCTCAGGATGAAGAACAGCAGAGATCCTTGGCAGGTCTGGGAGACTGTGGCCCTGAGCTGGGGCAGGGCTGACTGCAGGGCATTTAGATAAGCACATGAATATGCAAGGAATGGAGGGATATTAGCCAAGGGCAGGCAGAAGGGATTGGTTTAATTTGGAGTCATGTTCGGCACAACATTGTGGGCTGAAGGTCCCATTCCTGTGATGCACTATTTTATATTCTACGTTCTATCTGACATGTGGGTTGTCATGAGGATTCGTGCTTGTGGGGCCCACTCCAACACCTAGGTACAATGCAGGAAGAAAATGAGTAATCTCTTGTGCTCTGCAAGGCTAAGTGACATTGTCAGTCTCTGCAACAGTGACGGCATTAATCATCATATGCCAGAGTGCAGAGGGCTGTCAGACAGGAGGTTGAGTAGCAGGCCTCACTATCAAGTAGAACATGTCAACCAACCTGTTATGTTAAGGGGCTGTGTCACAATTCACATCTCACTCATGGGCAGGGTGACCAGCTGAGCAGAAAAAAAACTGAGATATACTTCTTCACAGGCCTGTCTGCATAAACTTACACATTCAGGGGTCAGTGCATATCATTTTGATAGGACGTTAGGTCCAGGCTTTGAGACCATTGGGAGGTCCACAAGATCAGAGGTGAACAGACATGACCACAAGATGAAGGGTTGGAGAGGGTTAGCCACAGACATTAGGAGAGACTTGTAGGAGTCTGCTGAAGAGATGGTATAATTGGATACGACTCTCTTCTTTTTCTCATCCTCCCTCTCGCTCTCTGTCTCCCCACATCATCTCTTTCCCCCTCTCTTTCACTCTTCTTCCCCCTTTTTCCATCCTTCTCCTTCCATCTTCATTGCTCTCTCATGTTTCATCCCTCTGTCTCTTTTCCCTCATTCTCTCTTTCATTAACCAATTTCTTGAGGATGGTCGCCATTTTCTGGACACTGTCATCCCTGCTGTGTTCACTAACCTGGTTTTAGCAGCACTGAGCCTCACTCCCACAGTCCCCTTTAAAATATTGACATCAGAAAAAGTTGGTGGGAAAACTACAAATCAGGTCTGAAGGTAATGTCTAGCATGGTATCTTCCATTGCTTTAAATGGATCACCATGGCAGTTGGCAGGCTAGAAGCAAACCATTGGCAGGATGGACCATGGGCTGTGGGAAGGATGTTGAACAGCCCTGATGTGGACTGAATGTGCTGGAGCTGTTTCATGCTGTGCACCAGTGGCAGCACAAAATGTGTTTTCCAGTGGAAGATAAGTGTTTTTGAGCAGAGCCCAGGTCCCACATTTAATGAGAACGTTGCTTTAGTTAACCACACTTCAGAAAACTCATGCTCCAATGATTACTAGCTTCCTATATTTATACAACCAATTCACACCTAATTAACTTTACATATCCATAATGTATCAATAACCTGTTCCTTTCTTCTTTTCAATCACTGGCATCCTTTCAGGCTTTTAGATAATAACAGGGGTGGCTCACAAACACTTTTCAGAGAGGACTCAGGAACATGCATGCTCATAAAGTGGTTATGTACATACTGAGATGATATTTAAACGTTTTGTCCAACTGCAGGAGAAAACCATTCAGCATCAGCCACAGACATTAGGAGAGACTTGTAGGAGTCTACTGAAGAGATGGTATAATTGGATATGGCTCTCTTCTTTTTCTCATCCTCCCTCTCTCTCTCTGTCTCCCCACATCATCTCTTTCCCCCTCTCTCTCACTCTTCTTCCCCCTCTCCGTCCATCCTTCTCCATTCAGGAATGATTGAAGATGGGAGGACGAGTTCCAGACATAACAATCGTGACCTACTTTGAGAAGGGAGTTGCAGAGCATTGTAGGAAGGGCTCAGATTGAATTTGTACAGACAAGAGACTGGAGCTGCACAGCAATTCAGTGAGGATAACTCTAGCCTGGCTTTGTTCCATCCACCTCCACCTCCACCTTGACCTTCACCTCCAGCTCTGCCTCCAGCTCCGCCTCAGCTCCAGCTCCACCTCTGAAGATGGTGACACAGAATCCTCAGAGAATGCATTGCCATGATATTGCCCTGCTTCCTCCCCTAGTGCAGAGGCATTCAGCTCAGGAAGTACTCATCGGTTCGGGGTCACAGTCTGAGGCCTGCAGCTGATGGACAATGTGACAACCGAGATCTCTGACACTCGGAGCACTGTTCGAGACTGGATCCTGTTGATCCCATATACCATGTGATCCCCTGGATTCTGCCTTAAGAGACCTGAAGGAGCTGTAGCGATGAGCGAGTGAATATCTCTCTAAGAACCATAAGAACATGCATGGACCTGAGCTAGAGATGGAGGTGTCAATCCAAGTTCTGACACCTGTCAAGGTACCAAGGTAGTGAATGCCTTGTGGTGCCATGTCCAGAACAACACTCAATGACAACGGGCTGTGCGTCACTTCATCATGGGTGCCGTGGTTGCAGTGCAACAATAGCTGGCATGAGGAATTTCAATCTCCATCCAGCTTCCCCTTCTACTCAAGTGGTCAGAGAGATGCCATCATGCACCAATAGGTGGGAGAAGAATCAACTAGGCATCTGAAGGACTACATACCAAGCTGTTCCAAGGGTGCTCTGGCATTTCACTTCCAGTGACCTCTTGTCAGAGGGGAATATACTGGTATTGTCAATGGAGTAGTCATCTAGATACCAGGTAAACACTTAGAGGACCCAGGATGAAGCTCTCAACAACAGATGGTGGAATTTAAATTTTTAACAAATCTGTCGTATGATCTATTGTTGATTGTTTTAACAATCCATCTGTTTTACAGTATGCCGTTTCAGGGAAGGAAATCTACCATCCAAACCTGGTTTGGCCTACATCTGACTCCAGATCCACAGTGATTTGCTTGACTCTTCACTGCCTTTGAAATCCAATCAATTGTATCTCACTGACACTGACTGAGCCATTAAACACAACAATGGTAGACACAGCCCTGCTGACCTTGCAAAATCCTCCTTACTAACTTTGAGGGTCTTGTGCCAAAATTGGGAAAGCTATCTCACAGTCTAGTCAAGCAATAAACTGACATAGCCATTATAGGTTTACCTCCATTCTTTCAGCCAAGGTGGACAACCTCAAACTTATCCACATTATATTCCATTTGCTGTGTTCTAAAGTGCTCACTCAACCTGTCCCAATCCCTTGAAGCTTCTTTGCATCTTCCTCATAATACACATTCCCACCTAGTAAAAAGAAATCACAATCACAGAATTGTTATTAAGCAGGAGACCATTCAGCCCATCGTACCTTTACCATCCAATGCACTTTTGAATGCTTCAATTGAACCTGCTTCCATCACTTTTCTGGGTAGTGCATTCCATACCCTAGCTACTCACATAGAATCATAGAAACCCTATAGTGTGGGGTTTCAGTGTCTGGAAATGTGGAGATGTTACTACTTGTTCCTCAGTGATCCAAATCATCAATATAGATTGTAAGCATCTGGAATCCAAGTATTGACACACTTCTTGGAGAATGCCTCTGGTTCAAGCGATGACCATTTTTCAGATTTGGTGCTGCTGGTATTACAGAGCAGTTTGCCAATCTCTATGGTGGCACCTCCTATCCAAAGGGCAGCAGAGGCTGTACAGAGAAAGAAGCAGTTCCTGCTCGTGAGCGGAAAAATAAGAAGATGGCATGAATTTTAATTGATGTACAAAAGAAGCAAGACAGATGTGCAAAAAACATTTTGTCACAGTGAGAAGGTATGGTGGCTCAGTGGCTAGCACTACTGCCTCACAGCACCAGGGACCCAGGTTCAATTCCAGCCTCGGGCGACTGTCTGTGTGTGGAGTTTGCACATTCTCCCATATCTGTGTGGGTTTCCTACAGGTGCATCGGCTTCCTCCCACAATCCAAAGATGTGCAGGTTAGGTGAATTGACCATGCTAAATTGCCCATAGTGTTCAAGGATGTGTAGGCTAGGTGCATCAGTCAGGGGTAAATATAGGAGAATGGGTCTGGATGGGTTACTCTTCAGAGGGTCGGTGTGGACTTGTTGGGTCTGTTTCCACACTGTCGGGTTTCTATGATTCTTTGTGAGTAGTTAGGACATAGAATGCACTGCCCAGAAAAATTATGGAAACATGTTCAATTGAAGCGTTCAAGAGAGCATTGGATGGCTATTTATTCAGAGATTGTGTGCAAAGAAATAGGCAAAAGGCAGGAGATTTACTCTCGAGAATAGAACTGGTATGATGGGCTGAATAGTCTCCTGCTCCATAATTCAGTGATTGTGATTTCTTTTTACTTTGAGTTATCATTTCCCCTGTTATAATGTCTTTGCTTATTGTTTAGTAGTTTACCACTTTATTAAATGAAAATGAGATAGCTGATGAAAGGTAAAGACAAGATAGCAATTCTGAAATTTAACAATTGAAATATCAAATGAAAACAAATCCTGCAACTCTCAAATCATGTAATCAGTTCAATTATAGTTTCCCATGCTTTCCACCTACACATAGTTCTTCCTGAAGTGTTGTCTGATGAATGGTCTCTTGCGGAAACATTAGTCACTGATAAATCTGCTGTGCCTTTCCAGTTTCTATTTTTATTGCAAATGCCAACACATTTCAGAGGTCTAGATGTATCTGGGGAGAGACAAATAATGAAATTGGGGTAATAGCATCACACCTTCCATCTCAGAATCCAGTAAAGATTGTCACCACCATTTCAACACCACAACATCAACCACCATTTGCAACTTCAGCTGACAAGGGACACACTCACATTTTATAACCTGGTTGATGACTTCACTGAAATTGCTGACTGTGAAATATCACTAGAACATGTTAACTTGCTGGCAACAACACATGGAAATTGCTACCCAATAACAAGCAGAGCTTCTGACATCTTTATCTTCAATACTGTAAAACAAGATTCCGACCAATTCAATGAACAGCATCATTATGTCAAACAATAGGATATCTAAACTTTGCTGTCACACTTAAGAAACTTTTATAAATAATTCTTTGATAAGGTGAAATTGTGGTACAGTACTTCCACTTGGATTTGGCCAGAAAATAGCTGGTGATGCTCCAGTTATATTAGATTATTTAAGCATGATCAATCTGATGGGACAAACACGACATGGCGTTACCAGACGTACATGTAATTAGATCTGACGCTAAGTGACATTTACCCATTGCATCCAACAGCTGCACCACAATTTCTGCTGTAATAGTGATGCACAAAGTCACCCCTCAAACCACAAATGATTTACATGAAAGATTTTATGTCTCCATGGATTTTGAGCTTGCAAATCAAAATGTTTCTTTACTTAAAAAGGAAAACATTGCACAATATCAAATAAGGGACTCAAGACATAATAATATACAAGTAAATGCCCTCCAATGATCTAATTTTTAGATTTGAGAACTTTCCTACCAGCTCCTCTGTCTCGGGTTTCTTTATTGTGGAACAGGGGTAGGCCAAATGCCTAGCCTCAAAAAAAAGCTTTTCACACAAACCATGTTTCTGGTTTGAAAATAAAGGTTTTCGTTCCCTATCGTTATATGTGAATTTGAAAATGAGTTCTCTCAATTTGTGGGTGTAACTACAGCAAAAGGAGTGCAGCTGTTCATGAGGTCAGTTCACTTCTCAAGGACAACTAAAGATGGGCAATAAATGATGGCCCAGCCTGTTCCCACATCCTGCGAGTGAATGATTTCTTTAATGCAATAATGAAAGTTTGCACCTTGGTATTACTGAGAACCTTTAGACTCTTTGTATTGCAATATTGTCCCAGATTCCTGATGCTGTGAAATCTGGGCTGATTATTTTGCGTGTCCTAGATTAAAGATTTGCGAACAAAATCTTTCAGGTGCATTTTGTATTTAAAAATAAAAATCACAAGGAGAAGTTACAGATGTTCCAGCAAACCAAAGGAAATCTGCCACGCAGGCATGTACCAGGAGGAGGGGATGCATTTTTCAGTTGAACTGCTGCCTGCTTCAAACAGCAGCATTTATTTTGCTGCCAGATGTAAGTCCTGCTTGCAGTGGCAGCAGAACACATCCCTTTCAGTGGTTCTTAGAGGCACCAGATGCCACCTCATTAACTTCAGAAATCTTCGTCAAGGTCAGCTTATCCATTGTGAAGTACATGAGGTGTTTTGCCTTATGGAATATGGCCGAAGGAAGTGTCATACACAGCTGGATTAAATTTAGTTGGAACAAAGGCACTAAGCTCCCTGTAAAGAGTGCAATAAAAAACTAACAAGAAAAAGGCAGATAACGATTGGTGCTGTATGAAAGCTCCCATTAAAACTATCAAATGCCTTATTTAAAAAATGCTGAACTCAGTGATGTACTCATTATTGACAACACTTTATTGTAAAAATGTCAAAGAAAGTTTGATCTTATTTTATTCATTCACAGGATATGGCCATTGTTGGTTAAGTCAGAATGTATTGGCCATCCTAATTACCCAGAAGGCAATTAAGAGGCAACCATATTGCTGTGGCTCTGGAGTCACATGTAGGCCAGACTCTCCACCCTTTAGGCACTCTGCCTGTATTCCTGATGAAGGGCTTTTGCCCGAAACGTCGATTTTACTGCTCCTCGGATGCTGCCTGAACTGCTGTGCTTTTCCAGCACCATTCTAATCTAGAATCTGGTTTCCAGCATCTGCAGTCCTTGTTTTTATCCAGGCAAGGACAGCAGTTTCCTTCCCTAAAGGACATTACTGAACCAACGAGATTTTCCAAAAAAATAGCAATGGTTTCACCGTCATCATTAGCCTCTTAATTCCCTGTTTTTAAAAATTGAATTCAGATTCCAAAATGCAGGACCTGAAACCAGGACTCGAGACCATTACCTGGGTCTCTGGATTAATGGTCTATCAATAATATCACTTGGCCATCACCTCAGTTTATTGGTACTTAGCTGCATCTCCTGTCTGGGCCAGTGCTACTTTATCCCCAATATCCATTGTAGACTTGCTTCTTATCACTGTCCAATAGGGGAACATCGTGTACAAACAAGCAATTGGTCAAATCCAACCATTGACCTCTTTCCTTTTATTTACAGCCACCAAAATTTAAAACAAATAAAATAACTACGTGCTGTAGTTTGCTCCCTCTTTGCAAACAAAATGCTGGAATAATGATCAACGACTGTGTTATATTTCACGATAGTCTGCTGCACACAGCTCTTATCAACTGGAACTGGGTGTCCAACAAATCCGGTCTCGGCTTCTACTGCTCAATACCGCTCAGCTCTGTCATGGTTAAGGAGCACTTCCTCTTCACCAATGACCTCATCCTCCTCTTTGGAAGACTGTTCCCGCTCCCCCAGTTCCCCCGGAAGAAGCCTATCAGACAGAAATTCACCGCAGCTATCACCTTCACAGCCCCCCGGGAGAGGATACCCTCGCAGCTCTACAGCCCTCAGCTCCTGTTCCAGCTTGCGGCATTATGCCATCACAGTGACCTGGGGCATTTGGAATGTGCACTAACACTAAGCCTTACTTATATCTTGGAAATGGAGTTGGTAGTGAAATCTGCCAAACAAGCAGACACAATGCAACCAAAAACAATAGCCACATTACCTTACATCAAAGACATATCAGAAATGACTTCCAGACTCATCAAACCCCTTGGCATCATGGTAGCCCACAAACCTACCAACAAACCTACACAACGACTAATGAACCTAAAGGATCCATTTGATACTACCAGCAAAACTAACGTCATTTACAAGATACCATGCAAAAACTGTAAAGAACACTACATTGGACAAACTAGCAAGAAACTCGCTACCAGGATAAATGAACACCAACTCGCTACCAAAAGTCACAACCCACAATCACTAGTTTCCATGCACACAGACAAAGATGGATACCACTTTGACTGGGATGACACACACATCCTAGGACAGGCGAAACAAAGACACATGCAAGAATTCTTAGAGGCATGGCATTCTAACCAGAACTCCATCAAAAATTACATCGACTTAGATTCCATCTACCTTCGCTTGAAAAAAAGAACCGGAAATGACATCACCCACCTTAAGAAACCAAGACCTATAAATAGAGAAGTGGAACGTACCACTAGCACTTCACCAGAGACTCTCACTGATGATGTTACCTAGTCAGGGTGATGAAACATCTGAAAACAAACCTTCCAAGTCAGCGAGCTAACTTACATATTTATCATTAACCTGAGCTACAAATCTTCTCAAAAATTGTTTAGTGAAATCTGTGTTCCTCTCCTGGAGCTGATGCATCCCGAAGGCCCCAATGGATCTGACCTCTCCCTGAGTTGGGGTGCTCCTCAGTCTCCATGGTGATTCGCTTCTGCAAACTCAGATTTCCAGGATTGATGACTCTCCTCTCCCAGACTATAGGTAGACATATCCCCTGATCATGGTCAACCCAGACGGATGACTGACATTGACCAAGCCTGTGCAGACTGTATCCCTGACCTCCTGACCAACAGCAGCCTCCCTTTTCTCCGATTGACAAAGTGCTAGCACTCAACACTTTCCATCATGTTCTGAGACAAAGGAATATGAACACAGTGATCAGAATGAGATTTAAAAATGAACATGAGAAAGTGTTATGTGAATGGAAGACAGGATGTGGCAAGCATTGTTGAGACATTGAATCCTTGATGTGGAATAACATTTCAGAGCAGGAAAGGGCAGAGGCTGATGGACATTATTGGCTCTGTCCCACCACAAATGACTGTCACTACTTAGTCTGTCAGTTTTAATCGTTTCTAGTTTTATAAGTGAGATGTTGTCAGAGTCATAGAGATGTACAGCACGGAAACAGACCCTTCGGTCCAACTCATCCATGCCAACCAGATATCCTAACCTAATCTAGTCCCATTTGTCAACACTTGGCCCATATCCCTCTAAACCCTTCCTATTCAAATACCCATCCAGATGTCTTTTAAATGTTGTAATTCAAACAAGTTTAAGATATTTAAATCTGTTCTACTTCCCACCTTCCTTTTTTCTCTTTTGCTAACCCGTAACTATTTCAATTTTAACAACTTATAACAAATGCTATCTATTCAACAACTTATTTACCTTAAAATTGGTTTGTTTCCATTTCAAGGTTTTAACATAGTCATCTTCTAGTTGTCTACTGATCTGATGTGTATTCCTGAGCTGAGACCACCAAAAACATACAATTCTGATTCACCAAATAAAACCCACCAAATTGTATTCCTTTTCTGCCAAGTCACTGTCCATTATTGGTTAACATGGTTGTGTCACTGAACCCACCAGCTCAAACTTTCAATCTCAGTTTGAATGTGACAGCTGAAAATCCCGTTGCTGCTAAGTATATCAAGAGCCACCAAAAGAAATTCTCAACATTTGAGGAGTTAATTCCTGTCAAATATATTATAGAATTACAGAATGTTACAGTGCAACAACTGGTTACTTCACCTAGCTGTCTTAATGCTTCACTCTGTGTGATGTCTAGTCTCGTCTACATTTCCTCTTTTATTTTAAGAAAATCATTTGTGAGACAAGATTTTCCTTGGGGTTTCAGGCTCAAAAGGGGTCAGAGGGCTACATAGTGTGCTATCTGTGATGCTCCCTGAGGCAGCTGAATAATAACCAAAGGGTGGATGCACCTTCCAATTAAGGATGCTGGCTGAGGTCTCAAAGCTGTAGGGTCAATACTGATAAAACACCAGGCTGTCATTGTCTTTCGTGAGGGCAAGCATTCCAGGATGAAGTTGCCCACTCTCCAAGGTTAGTAATGTTAAAATATGAGATGCACTTCACCACAGCCACCATTGAGCGGAGGGCAAAACTCCATTTTTCCACCCACCTTACTCCTGCTCACCCCTAGAGGGAGCCTATGGTTGCAGCTAGAACCAGGCAGATTAGCATGACCTCAAAGTCTGCTTGGAATGCTGTTCCTTTCTACCACCAGCCAGGCAGCTACACTATTTCCAGATGCTTATGGGAACCAGCAGGCCAACTGAATAATTGTACTCAGCTCTGAAAGTGGACCTTAATAAACAGGCTTAGTAGTTGAGGAAACAGAGGGGAAAGGGAGCCCAGTTGTTTACTCATTCCACTACCGACTAGTGACATGGAAACTAGTGTCCACCCATCTCCATACTCATAGAGACATAGAATCATAGAGCTGCACAGCATGCAAACAGATCCTTCAGTCCAACTTGTCCATGCTGATAACCTATCCTAAATAATCTAGACCCATTTGCAGGGTTCTGGCTCATATCCCTCTAAACCCTTCCTATTCAGATACCCATCAAGATGCCTTTTAAATATTGTATTTGTACCAGCCTCTACCACTTCTTCTGGGTAGCTCATTTCCACACATGTACCGCCTTCTGCGTGAAAAAGTTGCTCCTTAGGTCCCTTTTAAATCTTTCCTCTCTCTCCTTAAACCTATGCCCGTCTAGTTTTGGACTCGCCCACCCCAGGAAAAATACCTTGTCTATTCACCCTATCCATGCCCCTCATGATTTTATAAACCTCTACAAGGTCACCCTCAGCCTCCAATACTCCAGAGAAAATAGTCCCAGCCTATTCAGCCTCTCCCTGTACCTCAAACTCTCCAACTTTGGCAACAGTCTTGCTAATCTTTTCTGAACCCTTTCAAGTTTCACAACAGCCTTCCTATAGCACGGAGACCAGAACTGCACATAGCATTCTAAAAGTGGACTCGCCAATATCCTGTACTCATTAACTTCTGGCAGGATATGTGGTGGCAATGCACTTTAAGTCAACCTCTGGGTAATTGTATTCTTGCAACATTTCTTTATTGGCGATTACCTTAAATTTTCTCACACACTAAGTCAGGGGTCAGCTAATCAGCAGAAACAATTACCAACTTTTATTATTATGCTCAAAATTCAGGTCCTGTTTTCTGTCTTCTCTTGGCTACCTTGGCATTGATACTTTTCATCCTTAGAAGTTGTTATTTTGCATCTACAGCCAGTCCCATAACACCCGAAATCTAATTCCACATTAGAACTGAAGGGTGTAGCAATACACCCTGTTAGAAACAGAGAAACAGAAAAAAATAGGTGCTGGAGTAGGCCATTCGGCCCTTCAAGCCTGCACCACCATTCAATACAATCATGGCTGATCATGCAACCTCAGCATCCCATTCCCACATCCCTTGCTCCCTTTAGCTGTATGGGCCATGTCCAGTTCCCTCTTGAATATATCTAATGAAATGGCCCCAACAGCTTCCTGTGGAAGAGAATTCCACAGGTTCACAACTCTCTGAGTGAAGAAATTCATCCTCATCTCAGTCTTGAATGGGCCAACTCCTTATTCTTAGACTGTGACCCTTTGTTCTGGACTTCCTCAATGTTAGGAATGTTCTTCCCGTATCTAGCCTGTTCAGTCACGTCAGGACTTTATATGTTTCTATGGGATTTCCCCCTCATTCTTCCATATTCCAGCAAATGCAAGCCCAATTGATCAATCTTTTCTCTTATGTTAATCCTGCCTCACTGGGAATCAGTTTGATGAACTTTCACTGGGCTCCCTCAATAGCAAGAATGTCCTTCCCAGCCCAGGAGACCAAAGCTGCATACAATGCCCAAGGTGTGGCCTCACCAAGGCCCTGTATAACTGTAGTAATACATCACTGCTGCTATACTCAAATCCTCTCACAACGAAGGCCAGCATGCCAGTAGCTTTCTTCACCACCTGCTGCACCTGCAAGCCAACCTTCAGTGACTGTTCTACCATGATACCCAGGTCTCGTTGCATCCCACCTTTTCCAAAACTGCCACCATTCAGTTATTAATCTGCCTTCCTGTTTTTTGTGATCAAAGTGGATAACCTTACATTTATCCACATGACATTGTATTTACCAAGTGTTTACCCACTCAACCAGTCTGTCCAAGTCACCCTGTAGCCTCTTAGTATCCTCTTCATAGCACACACTGCTTCCCAGCTTAGTGTCACCTGCAAGTTTGGCATTCAATTCTGACCCCACAACCACCAGATGAAGGAGCAGTGCTCCGAAAGCTAGTACTTCCAAATAAAGCTGTTGGACCATAACCTGGTGTTGTGTGATTTTTAACTCTTCATCCAAATTGCTAATGTATATTGTGAACAGCTGGAGTCCCAGGACTCAACCCTGCCTGCCACTCCGAAAAGCACCCGTTTATTCCAACTTTCTGCTTCCTTTCTCTCTGTTAGGGTTCAAGCGAGATATTTGAGTTGTTTGTATATTTATTTCTTGAAAATCTTAAAGTTGATGGAATTAAACAGAAGGTAAGATGAGCCCAGATATGAATCTTAAGCTGTTTCACAGCATGTGAACTTATAGAGCCAGTTATGACTTGTGGAGTTCAATCAATACAATTTGCCTTTACTTAACTTTACCATATAATGAACACGCTATACTTTTCAGTCTTAATGTTTCATCTTACTTTACTTCTGAGTCAGTACCAATTTTGCCAATCCAGCTTTCTGTTTGAAGATCTGATCTGATAAAATGTCTTGGTGTCTGTTTCTATGTCTGTGTTTGTGGGTGGAATCTTGATTGCTACCATGCCAAAGTCAAAGAAGCTAATAATTTTTGGAATCTTCAACACAAGAGTTGGTACAGATCACCAGGCGTGGGAAGTAGGTGCGTGAAAAGTCAGGGCTGGCAGTTGTAACAACAACGGTCTCCTCTTGCTGGAGATGTGTATTGAGTAAGACCTCTTAGTCACCAACATAGTTTTCCACCTCCAGAATCACAGCAAGGCATCTTGGATGCTCCTAGTTCTATAGTTTTATCCAATTGACTTTACCATATCCAGGCAGAGGGTCAGGCAGAATGTATGGGCAACAAAAACTATGTGCAGTACTGACAATTGGATTGACCACTATCTTTTTCATTTCAAAGCTCAATATCAAGATCTAACCATTTCAACACCTATGAAGGTCCACCAGTGTCTCAATATTTCAAGGCCCAAACAGGCAAACATGAAGGAATCTCAGTTCAAAGAAACTTGAGACAGGCATGAGTGCAGTGAAAGCGAGCACTCACTCTATTGGGGATGAATGCTGTGGAAGCCCTTGACTCGAAACCTCAGAAGGATCAAGATTGGTTCAATGAGGTAATCCAAAACCACTGGAAGAAAAATATTGCCTCCACAGAGTTTACCTCAATGACATGTCATCACTATCTAAACATAATACTGCTGAAACATCCGTAGAACTACCTAATGAATGCTCAGAGAGTTGGAAGGCACTTGGTTGAATGAGAAAGCAGATGAATTTCAGTCATAGAGACATAGGGTCAAAGAGTCATACAGCATGGAAACAGATTCTTCGGTCCAACTCAACTACACCGACCCAATCTAATCTAGTCCCATTTGCCAGCATTTGACCCATATCCTGCTAAACCTTTCCTATTCATTTACCCATCCAGATGCCTTTTAAATGTTGTAATTGTATCTGCCTCTACCACTTGCCCTGACAGCTTGTTCCATACATGTACCACCCTCTCTGCAAAAAAGTTAGCCTTCAGGTCCTCTTTTAATCTATCTCCTCTGCTCTTAAACCGGTGTCCTCTAGTTTTGGACTCCCCCACCTTTGGAAAAAGATCTTGGCTATTCACCCTATCCATATCCCTCATGATTTTATAAATCTCTATAAGATCACTCCTCAGCCTCCAATGCTCCAGGGAAAACAACTCCAGCCTATTCAACCTCTTCCTATAGCTCACCCAGTGCTGGCAACATCCTTGTCAATCTTTTCTGCACTCTCTCATGTTGAACAACATATTTTTAAAGTGATCTGTTTTTACAGAGAGTCTGGCATGTGTGGAATGAACTTCCAAAGGAAGTGATAGACGCCAATACAGCTACAACATTTAAAAGACATTTAGATAAGTACATGAATAAGAAAAGCTTGGAGGAATATGGGCCAATCGCAGGCAGATGGGACTAATTTAGCTTGGGATAATGGTCAGCATGGTCTGATTGAAAGCAAATATTCATCAGGTCTAAGAGGATGGGAACTGACAAAACCCTTGAAATATATAAGGAAAGTAGGAAGTAACTTACCCAAGAAATTAGGTCTAAAAGGATTCATGAAAGGTTGTTAGCAGAGTTAAGGAGAATCTCAATACCCTTTATATATATATAAAAACAAGAGGATAGCCAGAGAAAGGGTTGGCCCACTCAAGGACAAAGGAGGGGATCTATATGTGAAGCCAGAAGAGGTAGCAAGGTCCTAAATGAATACTTTGTGTTGGTATTAACCATATAGAAGGAATTGGTGGAGGATGATCTCAAGGGAGGGAATGTTGAATTTCGAAGTCAAGTTGCTATTAAAAGAAAGAGGTGTTGTGTGTTCAAGTTGCTATTAAAAGAAAGAGGTGTTGTGTGTTTTAAAAAGGCTTTCATGTATATAAATCTTTGAGTCCAGATGGGATCTATCCCAGAATATTGAGAGAGGCAAGAGAACAAATTGTTGTAGCATTGACAGACATCTTTGTATCCTGTTTGGCCACAGGTGAGGTCCCAGAGGACTGGAGAATAGTCAAGTTTGTCCCATTGTTTAAGAAGGGAAGCAGGAATAATCCAGGAAATTACAGGCCTGTGGCTCTCAATTTGATTGTGGGGACATTGGTATTGGAAAAGGGACAAGGTCTGTAAGCATTTTGAAGCAAATGGATTATTAGTGAGAAACAACATGGTTTTATGCGGGGGATGTCATGCCTCATTAACTTGATTGAGTATTTTGAGGAGGTGACGAAGATAATTGATGAGGGAAAAGAGGTTGATGTTGTCTACATGGACTTCACTAAAGCCTTTGACAAAGTTCCTCCGTCGTCATTTCCGCTACCTCCAAACGGACCCCACCACCAAGAATATATTTCCCTCCCCTCCCCTATCAGCA
>NC_057714.1:75512305-75531432 GCF_004010195.1 Chiloscyllium plagiosum
CCTGGATGCTGCCTGACCTGCTGCGCTTTTCCAGCAACACATTTCCAGCTCTGATCTCCAGCATCTGCAGACTTCACTTTCTCCTCAAAGTTCCTCATGGAAGACTGGTACAAAAGGGATGAGCTATCAAGATGGATACAGAACTGGTTTAGTCATAGCAAACAGATGGTAGCGGTGGATGGATACATTGTGGAATGGAGAATTGAGATTAGTGGTGGTCCACAGTGGTCAGTGGGACCTCTGCTATTCGTGGTCTACATAAATGATTTGGAGGAATACATAGTTAGTCTACTTAGTAAGTTTGCCATTGAAACAAAGATTGATGGAGTTGCAGATAATGAGAAGAATTGTCAGAGAATATAGCAGGATATAGATCAGTTGGAGACAGGGGCAGCAAAATGGCAGATGGAGTTTAATCCAGACCAATGTGAGGTGATGCATTTTGAAAGGTCCAGTACAGATGGAAATTATACGGTGAATGGCAGAACTCCTTAAACGCATTGCTATGCAGAGGGATCTGGGTGTATAGGTCCACAGATCACCGAAGGTGGAAGCACAGGTAGATAAGGCAGTAAAAAAGGCTGAAGGCATGCTTGCCTTCATTGGAAGGGGCATTGAGTATAAGGAAAGACAAGTTATGCTGCTGCTTTAAAGAACTTTAGTTCAGCCACACCTGGAATTTTGCATAAAGTTCTGGTCACCACACTACCAGAAGAATGTTGATTCTTTGGAGAGCTTTGAGAAAATGTTCACCAAGATGTTGCCTGGCATGGGGGATTTTAGCTATGAGAGAAGGTTGGATAGACTGGGTTTGTTCACAGGTGATTGAGAGGCAACCTGATATAAATTTATAAGATTATGAGTGGCATGGATAGAGTGGAAAGCATGAGGCTTTTTTCCAGGGTGGAGGGGTGAATTATTAGAGGACACAGGTTCAAGGTGTGAGGGGGGATATTTAAAAGAGATATGTGAGGCATGTTTTTCACACAAAGGGTAGTGAGTGCCTGGAACATGTTGCCAGAGGAGGTGGTTGAAGCAGACACAATAGCAGCATTCAAGAAACGCCTGGATGAATACATGAATAGGAAGGGAATAGATGGATATGGATGCTGCAAGTGAAGACAGTTTTAGTATGGAAAGGCAAAATGTGTCAGTGCAGGCTTGGAGGGCCCAAGGGCCTCTTCCTGTAATGTATTGTTCTTTGTTCTCTGTTCTATACCAAACAACCTCATAACTATCCTAACAAAATGATGTTTCTGTTCTCTATCTGTACAAGCAAAGAGGAAATTGCCAATCCCGTGACAATAGAGAGGAATGCCATTCTGTCTATTGTCAACAAAATCTTCATCAGAATCGCCTGAACTACTTTCTGGGAAAATCAACCGGGATTTGTTGCCAGAAAGTCAATGCGGTTTCAGAAAAGATGACCAGTGGAGTGCCACAAGGATCGGTGCTGGGCCCTCTACTTTTTGTCATTTACATAAATGATTTAGATGCGAACATAAGAGGTAAAGTTAGTAAGTTTGCCGATGACACCAAAATTGGAGGTGTAGTGGACAGCGAAGAAGGTTACCTCAGATTACAACAGATACTGGACGAGATGGGCCAATGGGCTGATAAATGCGAGGTGCTGCATTTTGGGAAAGCAAATCTTAGCAGGACTTATACACTTAATGGTAAGGTCCTAGGGAGTGTTGCTGAACAAAGAGACCTTGGAGTGCAGGTTCATAGCTCCTTGAAAGTGGAGTCGCAGGTAGATAGGATGGTGAAGAAGGTGTTTGGTATGCTTTTCTTAATTGGTCAGAGTATTGAGTACAGGAGTTGGGAGGTCATGTTGCAACTGTACAGGACATTGGTTAGGCCAATGTTGGAATATTGCGTGCAATTCTGGTCTCCTTCCTAATGGAAGGATGTTGTGAAACTTGAAAGGGTTCAGAAAAGATTTACAAGGAAGTTGCCAGGGAGGATCTGAGCTACAGGGAAAGGCTGAACAGGCTGGGGCTGTTTTCCCTGGAGCGCGGAGGCTGAAGGGTGACCTTATAGAGATTTACAAATTATGAGGGGCATGGATAGGATAAATAGACAATGTCTTTTTCCTGGGGTCGGGGAGTTCAGAACTAGAGGGCATAGGTTTAGGGTGAGAGGGGAAAGATATAAAAGAGACCTAAGAGGCAACTCTTTCACGCAGAGGGTGGTACGTGTATGGAATGAGCTGCTAGAGGATGTGGTGGAGGCTGGTAAAATTGCAACATTTAAGAGGCATTTGGATGGGTATATGAATAGGAAGTGTTTGGAGGGATATGGGCCGGGTGCTGGCAGGTGGGACTAGATTGAGTTGGGATATCTGGTCGGCATGGACTGGTTGGACCGAAGGGTCTGTTTTCATGCTGTACATCTCTATGACTCTAAATACTGAAATGGTCTTTACAGTTACACCACTCCAGGAGAAATGAGTGGTCATGTAAATGGAACGGCTGACACTTGCTTACTGAAGGGAATTTTCCATAAACAGTTTAAGTCCTCGGTGTGCTCTCATTGTTGTCGAAGGAAGCATGACAAAGGATACATCTGAGAGCTTTACTTAAGAGTTTTCATGTTGAATTTGAGACCTGGGAGAAGTTCACTCATGATCCTCTACCTGGCATGAGTTGTAAAATAAAATGCTACATCCTCCTTTGAGAGCAAAATGTATCAGGAAATAAGAAGAAAAAATACAAGCAGAAATCTCAAGGCCACATGCAAAAGCTCCAGAATCTGCAGCATTCTCTCAACAGAGTGCCACAAGAACATCCAAGTATAGATTGACTTGAGCAGTCCCATCCTATCCCATCAGAACCACACAAAATCGAACTGACTGGTCATATATGTACAAGAGCTGGTCACAACCTAGGAATACTGCAGCGAGTAACTTGCCTCCTGACTCTTCAAAGTCTGTCCATCATCGACAAGGCAATAGTCAGGAGTGTGATGGAACACTCCCCATTTGTCTGGATGAGTACAGCTCCAACAACAGTCAAGAAGCTTCACACAGTCCAGGATAAAGCAGGCCACTTGCCTGACCTGCCGCGCTTTTCCAGCAACACATTTTTCAGCACTGCATCCATAAGCACCCACTCCCTCCACCACCAATGCTCAGTATCAGCAGTCTGTTCCAATGCCAACTGATGTACAGCTCTAAAAGTTGTAATGGATTGTCATTACAATAGCATTCTGCATCCTAGTCATTTCACCCTGTACCATTTTACAGGTTGTGTCATATATAACTCCTATTCATGCTGTCTGTCTTAAATTAGAAATAGCAGACAAACTCCCAAAATTAAATGTCTAGACAGCACAATAATCCACCAACTTTCTCTAACAATGTCAGAATATCTAATAATTTTATTTTTGAGTGTTAATGCATAACATCACCTAGCAAAATTGAGTTATTTAGTAGTAGTTATATACTGCATTTTCTACAGATGTTCTATTGATTACTGACTATAACTGAAACCCTGAACAAATATCATACGTAATATTAATGTCATTCAGCAGAAAAGAAATATTTCTTCAATTAGATCAAACACTGGTGAGACCATACCTGAAGCATTGTGTTGGCTCTGGTTCCTTTACGTAAAGAAGGAAATATTTCCTACTGAGTGAATATAGCAGTAGTTCAAGTCACCATTATCTGGGATATCAGGACTGTACCACAAGGAGAGATTGAAGCATCTGAACCTGTATTCTCTGTAATTTTTGTTTCTTTAGAAGACTGACAGGCAATCTCATAGAACCTTGTAAAATTCTTAAAGGGGCAGACAGAGTGGATGTAAAAAGGATGTTTTCTGTGGCTGAGGTCTAGACCACAGGATACAGTTTGTAAAAAGGCAATTGACTTAGGACTCAGGTGAGGAGGAGCTTCTTCATCCAGCAGGTGATGAATCTATAGAATTCTCTATTCAGAGAGTGTGGAAGCTCATTCATTAACTAAGTCCAAAACATGTCTGGTTTGGTCTTATAATCACAATAGAGGATATGGGACTATTGGAAGAAAATGACTTTGAAATAGATGATCAGCCATGATCTAGTATGGCGGAACAGAGTGAAGGGTTAAAATGGTGTACCCCAGCTGCTATGTGCCTATGTTGCATTCCTTTAAGTTATCTGCACTGTCCTCTGAATTCTTGAAGAAAAGTCATGATAAAGGATTGGGAGAACTTCTTAAGAAATTTAAACTGTAACTTCAAAAAAAAAGTATTTATTGTGTAGATGAAACTAGTGTTTTTTTTTTAATTGCTACATGGCCTGACCTGCCTCTCCTGAATTAATCCAGCACAAATGATGGAATGCTGACATTTTACATAAATGAAACTATGGGTCGAATTTTCCCACAAATATAATGCGATGTTCAACATACATGCAATTATTAAAATGGAATCAGCCCGCAGGTAAGGGAGAAGATGAATCACACCATGAGTTGGGAATCCCTGTTATTTGCTGGATGTCATAGAATCCCTCCAATGTGAAAGCAAGCCAATCAGCCCATTGATTCCATGCCAACCCTCTGAAGAGTATCCTATCCAGCACCCCCCCAACCCTGTCATGCTGCATTTCCCTGTCACTGGATCAAATCCTTGAATTCCCTCCCTTAGGGCATTGTAGGTCTTCATGCAGCACAGGGACTGTAGCAGTTCAAAAAGGCAATTCACTGACAGGCTCTCAAGGGTAACTCGGGACAGACAGTAAATATTGGCCAGCCAGCAATGCTATGTCTGACGAGTGAATAAAAAAAAGTGCAAAATTACAAATTATTAAAAGTACCAAGCTGGCTAAAGGTGAAAATTCATTTGTGGGGAACAAGTGAAGTGGAATTAACCAGCACATTCTCCCCGTGTCTGCGTGGATTTCCTCCCGGTGCTCCGGCTAATCCACCTAACCTACACATCCCTGGACACTATGGGCAATTTTGCACAGCCAATCCATCTAATCTGCACATCTTTGGGCTGTGGGAAGAAACTGGAGCAACTGGAGGAAACATGGGAGATCATGCAAAATCCAGATAGTTGTCTGAGGGTGCAATCCCCCTGGTGCTGTGAGGAAGCAGTGGTAACCACTGTGCCACTATGCCACCCATGATCAATGTCACTCCACTTGTTCCCCACAAATGAATTTTCACCTTTAGCCAGCTTGGTACTTTTAATAATTTATAATTTTGCACTTTTTTTATTCACTCGTCAGACATAGCATTGCTGGCTGGCCAATATTTACTGTCTGTCCCTAGTTACCCTTGAGAGCCTGACAGTGAATTACCTTTTTGAACTGTTACAGTCCCTGTGCTGCATGAAGACCTGCAATTCCCTAAGGGAGGGAATTCAAGGATTCGATCCAGTGACAGTGAAGGAATAGAGATATATTTCCAAGCCAGGATGCTAAGTAGCTTGGAGGGAAACGTGCATGTTGTGGTGATCCTATGTACCTTTTGCCTTTGTTCTTCTAAATGGAAATGATTGTGCATTTAGAAAGTGCAGTCTCAGGATTCTTTGGTAAATCCCTGCAGTGTGAACAGCACACATTGCTTCTGCTTTGACCTTCAAACATTACAAAATGTTAACGCTCCTAACCAATAACTATTTTTAATGATATGATAACTGTTAATGAAATGGCAATAAATCTTTCCACTCAAAAAGGAAATATTTATAATTGTTCTATGTATGATTACATATGCAATCCTAGCACTTGGGGCCGCATGGTGGCTCAGTGGTTAGCACTGCTGCTTCACAGCACCAGAGACCTGGGTTCGATTCCTGCCTGTCTGTGTGGAGTTTGCACATTCTCCTCGTGTCTGCGTGGGTTTCCTCCCACAATCCAAAAATGTGCAGATCAGGTGAAGTGGCCATGCTAAATTGCCCACAGTGTTCGGTGCATTAGTCAGGGGTAACTGTAGGGTAGGGGAATGGGTCTGGGTGGGTTTCTCTTTGGAGGGGCAGTGTGGACATGTTAGGCCGAAGGGCCTGTTTCCACACTGTACAGAACCTAATCTAATCATATAATCTGTTAATATGTCAAAATTAGAATGATGCTGGAAAAGCACAGCAAGTCAGGCAGCATCCGAGGACCAGGAAAATCAACGTTTTGGGCAAAAGTCTTTCATCAGGAAGGAAACGTCAATTTTGCTGCTCCTTGGATGCTGCCTGGCCTGCTGTACTTTCCAGCACCACTCTAATTGTGATTCTAATCTCCAGAATCTGCAGTACCCACTTCCATCTGTTAATATGTGGTGACTAGCGACTCATATTTATGGTATTGATGCCTCCTGTACCATTGAAAATTCTTAAATTCTGATTAATGCAGTTATTCAGTTCCTCCTGGTTTGCTACAGTTAGGCAGAAGTTAGGCAGTTAGGGGTAACATGGTTGTTCAGTGGTTAGCACTGCTGCCTCACAGTGATAGCAACCCGGGTTCAATTTCAGTCTTGGGTGACTGTGTGTGTGGAGTTTGCATGCTCTCCCTGTGCTTGTGTGAGTTTCCTCTGGTGTTCTGGTTTCCTTCCACAGTCCAAAAATGTGCAGGTTAGGTGGATTGGCCATGCTAAATTGCCCATAGTGTCCAGGGATATGTAGATTAGGTGGATTAGCAATAGGAAATGTAAGGTTAGACAGTAGGGGAGTAAGTCTGGTTGGGATGTCTTCAGAAAGTCAATGTGGACCTATTGGGCTGAAAGGCCTGTTTCCACATTGTAGGGATTCTATTTTAAAAAAAGACGATGATGTCTCTTCTCATTGGGGTGGAACCTGGTAGTCTCATTTTAAATGCTATTTGGTAAAGATGGGGACAGATTATATGTCTAATTCTATTGCTGGCCATTTTCAATATGTTGTGGCATGACTCATGTACTTTACAGCGTCATCCTTATGGTAGCATCACATAGCATGTGATTGAGAATATAGAGGGCTCACTTTGGAGCAATTGAAGAAAGAAATTGTACTGAAAGCATGTTGCTCAGTTGTAACTTAATTGTTTAATGTTATCCCAGACACTTAAATGCCTGAAAAATGTGAATTTGTGCATAATAGTCAGTTATAATAAACATTGTTCCCAATAAGGTGCACAGCCAGGCTGCTGCTCGGAGGATCCACACATGCTGAGGGACATGGACACACTGACTTCTGATCCCAGAAGTCACTGCTGTACATAAACATTGAAGGACCACATCACTGTAGGAAAAGTGATAGTGGGCGTTCATTACTAAATGTTTATTTGAATATTCAATACCAGAAATAATTTCTTATGGTGCAGGATATAACATAACCACTAACGCTTTAGACAAAACACTCTAGTGGAGATTAAAATCAAATTGTGATAGCAGTGGTGGCCATCTTGAAAAGGCCCCAAGATCATGTTAGCAGATATTTTACAAATTAACTGAAGACCAACTGGACAACAATTTTGGACAACAGAGAATTCAGACAAACGGTAAGTTTCTCATCTTTAAACAGTAATAATTTCTGTTATTACCAACAGCTGTACAAATCTATGGATAAGGCACAGGCCACCAAGGAAACAGAACTAAATTTTTTTTGATTCGAATGTAAGTTCTTTCAAACTAAAATACATTTCTGATGTTGTCCTTGTGAAAGAAAAGATGAAGTACAAAAGCCAATGCAATGCAGCAAAGGAGACTGGAATGTTAAAAATCTAGAATGTTTTATTCCTGACAGTTGATATCTAAGTAACAGTTTCTCATAATAACAGCAGCAAAGTTTGTGTTAATAAGGAAGGGGCAGTTTTAATTTATTCTGGCACAAAAAGTCATGTTGAATAAAATTATATACTCAAAGATTTTGAATTAGAATCATGCATTGTGGACGAAAGTGAGGACTGCAGATGCTGGAGATCAGAGTCAACATACCTGGTGAAGGCAAAAATGAGGACTGCAGATGCTGGAGATTAGAGTCAAGAGTCTGGTGCTGGAAAAGCACAGCAGGTCAGGCAGCATCTGAGGAGCAGGATAATTGACATTTCGGGCAAAAGCCCTTCATCAGTCAATTCTCCTGCTCCTCGGATGCTGCCTGACCTGCTGTGCTTTTCCAGCACCAGACTCTTGACTCATGGATTGTAGAAAGCTCATTGTCGTTTGGACATACATTGACACCTTAACCGAAATATAACTGGTTAGATGACTAATGCAGTCTAAAACTTTGCTTGCCACTAGCAAGTTGGAACTTCACAGAATTAACACGTTGGGCCTTTCTGCGGACATTCAGAAAGATTAGTAAAAGATCTACAACTCTCTCATTTTAGGATTAAGTCACTCCAATTCCTATCACTCAAACAACCCCAACAGTCTTTGACATTACTTTTAGAAGATACCACCCTTGGCCCAGAGTGTGACTTTTCTGACGAAACAGTCTGAGAGGTTCAATGAATTAATCATCAACTCTACATTAGTTAAAGTCTTTAGGAATGATCTTTTGGGCAAAACATGAAGTAATATCATTGAAGAATTTCTTGACAATGGACATAAGTAACAAACCACAGAGGCAGACAAACAACAATTGTATACTATAGGCGCAAGCAACATAATAGCTACAGTCAGCATAGTATGGGAATTGTCACATCCTACACCATCAATGCAGTGTCCATGCTCAAATGTGCTGCCCATACTGTAGATAAATGATCATTATGTTTTCAGCAACAAAGCAAGGTTATCACATTCCAATGTCGCATTTTTCTGCATTACCAATGGAGAAGAGATTACCATTCCCAGCAAAGCTAATGCTCAGAAAACAAGTGCAAACAACTTTGCCCAACCACTAATTCTTGAACCATTCTGAAACTTGGGACATTCTTCTTTAACACCAGAGCAGAACGAATAATACACATCAAGCAAGCAGGTAGAGAACTATTAAAGCTGTTCACTAGATACAGAGTGTGAGTTAGAAATACAAATGCAAATACTTGGTTTCCAGCATAGTTTTCCAGAATATTCAAACAGCCCATTTCATATAAAGTTGTTACTGATCATGATGCTGCATCATGAAGGACCAGAAGATAGCTCCAACCAATGGGCACCACAGTGATCATGCACATGGAGTGTGAGGGCGAACACTCTGATGATGATGGTTGTGCAGTGATGTTGAGTGATAGCAACCTTCAGAAAGATAACCAAGATGTCAAACAAGTCCATAGAGTGCAACGCATAGCTCTGCAGATGGATACACAATCACCAGATCAAGACAAGTTGTCAAATCTCTAAAGTGTTACACTGAAGTTTAAAATATTGGTCTCATAAACCTTATTTCACTTGTATCAATTTGACAATATAAGCCAATGTGAACTATGTGTATTTGTTTGGGATAAGATTTTATCTTGGAGAAAGAGGATGATATAATATGTGCACTGGTCAGGATTAACAGTACAGCACATGACCAGGTCGTTCGGCCCACCAAAGCAGCGCTGACACATGATGTCTTTCCAAACTAAAATGACAGTTTGCATCTACATAGTCCATACCTCTCTATTCCCTACCATATATCTGCCTCTTAAACATTGTTGTTGTATCTGCTTCTACCACCTTCTCTGGCAGTGCATTCCAGGCACTTACCATCTTCTTTATACAAAATATGCCTCTCACATAACCTTTAAACTTACTCGCTTTTACCTTAACATCCACCTAGGTTTGTACAATACATTTGATTCAGTTATATGATCCTTTGATTTCTTACTTATAAATTCTGTGTCCAAAGTACTCTCTCTCATGAGCTGCCTGAAGAAGGAGCAGGGCTCCGAAAACTTGTGGTTTCAAATAAACCTGTTTGACTATAACCCAGTGTCATGTGATTTTTGACTTTGTCTATGCCAGTCCAACACTGGCACCTCCAAATCTATATCCTCTCATAATTGACATCTCTACCCTGGACTCTGACTATCCATTCTATCTGTAATTTTGTAAACTTCAAACATGTTGCCCCGCATCCTTCGACGGTCAAATGAAAACAAACCAAGTTTGACCAATCTCTCAGAAATGTGACCAAAATCTCAGAAGAGTTATTTGTCACTGTTATTTATAGACACACAAATACAACAGCTGGCTTATCTCAGTGTATGTGCCATGATGTGGTCACTGTTGCACCTCCCCCTGCCTTCACCCACCCCCATGATAGAACTTAACATAGAATGGGGAGGATCCATGATTTGAAAAGCTGACGGGATATATTTACTGACCATCCATTCCCATTCCTCTCATTCAAAAATATCAAAGAGGCAAATGCTCAGGGAACAGAGATGATTGTTGAGTGCCTGACTGGAGAGGGAGAGTTCCCAGCTGCTCCCTTGGATCGTTTACAAATGAGGTCACCTTAAAATTACTTTGAAAAGAAATATTTCTTTGAGGTTAATCTCACAGGCCCATTCAAATGTGGAAAGATTTCATGTAACAAGGAAACCAGCTGTACAGCCAAATGCAAAGCAGCTGGAGCAGCGTGATATTTGGGGTCAAAATGTCAACTGCTTTTGATATAGCACCAAAAATACAGTACAGCACATCAGTGAAAATGATCAAGTCATGTCTGAGAAGCTACTATCGAACCATTCATCAAATGCTTGCAGCATTATTCCAGCAAAGGGCCGGAACATAAGACACACATTTACGTAATGTGACGACATTTAAATCTGTTGGTGTGATGAGCCAAGAAGCACTGAGACTCCAGAAGCTGTACAATAAAAATGACTACTTCAGCTGTTTGTTGGGACAAGTTTGAAGTCTGTGATCTCGGGAAGAAATTCTGCAATTTTTCTTTGCCAAATAAAGTCACGTTTTGCAAACAGTTGGGGATCTTGGGCTCAGGCTGAAATTTCTGCAGTAACTTAAACATGTGCAGTTGCACATTTTATATCCACCCCATCTTATTATTCATTCATGGGATGAAGGTATTGCTGGTTAAAATCTCAGAGGAGCTTGGTGTCACTGTTAATTATAGACCCACAAGTGCACCAGCTGGGTTATCTCAGTGTATGTGCCATGGCGTGGTTGATGCTGCACCTCCCCCAAACCCTCATGCACCCCCATCACACAACTTAACATAGAATGTGTTTGTTGCCAGTGTTTATTGCCAGTTCATAATTGCCAGTGAAAACGTGGTAATGAGTTTATTTCTTGACTGTGCTGTAGGTATACCCACAATGCCACGAGGATTGTACCCAGCAACACTGAAGGAACAGTGATGTTTCCAAGACAGGATGGTCAGTGGCTTGAAGGGTGGTACTCTTAAACATCTTCTGTTCTTGTTCTTCTACATGGTCGAGGTCGTTGATTTGGAAGATGCTGTCGAAGAATATTTGGTGAATGTTTGCAGTGCATCTTGTAGATGGCACAGACTGCTGCCATTGTGCATCAGTGATAGAGAGAATGACTGCTGAAGATGCTGAATGGTGTGCCAAATAAGTTGACTGCTTTGTCCATTATGGTGTCAAATGTCTTGGGTGTTGTTGGAACTGCAATCATCTGTGAAATGGAGAGTATTCCATCAAACCTGTGCCTTGTAGATGGTGGAAAGGCAATGGGGAGACATCAGATGAGTTTCTCACTGCAGTGTCACAATCATAGAACTCCTATAGTGTGGAAAGAGGCCATTTGGCCCAACAAGTCTGTACCAACCCTCTGAAAAGCATCTCATCCAGATCTTGGCTCCCGTTTCTATCTCTGTAGCTTCACATTTACCCTGGCTAATTAGCCTAGCCTGCACATCCCTGGACACAATTTGGTAATTTAGCAAGGCCAATCCACCTAAGCTGCAAATCATTCCTCCTTTGAAGGAAACCGGAGCATTCAGAGGAAATCCATGCAGACACAGGAAAAACGTACAAACTCATACAGTCGCCCAAGGATGGAATTGAACCCAAGTTCCTGGTGCTGTGAGGCAGCAGTGCTAATTACTGAGCCACCGTGCTACCTCTCTAATCCTAGCCTCTGCCCTACACTTGTAGACACAGTATTTCTGTGGCTGGACCAGTTCAATTTCTAATCAATCTTATCCTTCAGGATGTTGATTATTGGGATTCAACGATGGTAGTGTCATTGAACAGAAAGAGATTGTCTCTTGATGAGATAGAAGCAGTTGAAGATAGTTGGGTCGAGTTAATGTTTTGAGTCCATTGACACTTCATTGGAACTTTATGCTTTGTTGGAAACATCTTTCTTTATGCTAGATATGCTTGAGTGAGTGTGTGTGTGAATAAGTGTGAGTGTGTGAGTTTGACCGTGAGTGTGTGTGTGCGTATGAGTATGTGTGTGTGTGCATGAGTGTATCAGTGTGAACATGAGTGTGTGTGTGTGTGTGAATGAGTGTGTGAGTGTGAATGACTGTGTGAGTGAGTATGTGTGAGTGAATGTGAGAGTGTGTGTGAGTGTGTGTGTGGGAGAGAGAGTGTGGTTGTATGTGTATGTGTGTGAGAGAGAGTGTCTGTGTGTGTATGCGCGTGAGTAAGTGTAAGTTTGTGTGTGTGAGTGCGAGTGAGTGTGTGAGTGTGAGTGTGCGTGTGTGAGAGTATGTGTGTGTATGAGTGAGTGTAAATGAATGTGAGTGTGTGAGTGTGTGTATGAGAGAGAGAGTGTCTGTGTGTGTGTGTGAGAGTGTGGTAGTGTCTGTGAGTGTGAGTGCGTGAGATTGGTTGGTGGAGGTGGGATACTATGATGAAAGGAATGACGGCATGTGAAGATCTTTTGAGTAAAGGTCAAAGTTGATGACTGAATCCAATAGTTTTATTCATTTTGAAGACTCTCATGAAGCTTTGGACCTAAGAATTGTGTGTGCTTGTAATGAAGTCTCCGCATTAATCCCAGTGCTATTCCTCCAGTGTCTCTTCCTACTTGACGTTTGCTTTGTTTCCTCAGAGCTTGTGACCCAAAATTAACATTTCTTAACCCATGGCTTGGAAACATCTGCACTGGTCTCCAATACTTTTTGTATATTATCCCAACTTTCAAAATTGTCTTCAGTGAACAATTTCCTTAGAATTCCATTCTTGGAATATGATCCAATGTTGGCAAACCAGCATACATTGCTTTCTTAACCAGCCTTGAAGGCATCAAGATGTGATAGAAAATGTGCAGCATTGAAGATATATAGAGCATTATTTACAAACTTTATTTCCCAAGCATCAGCAAGAACAACAAGAGCATTCATAAAGTAATATCATCAACAGAGATGCTGTCCTTAAAGCACAAAACTATTATCACGTTGTGATTCGTTGCTACGGAGATAAGGGTGCTCACTCATTTACGCAGTCTGTCGCAGTCTGTATACAGTATTTGGCAGTAGCTTTGCTCAATAATCTTTTGTCATAACTGTAGCCTAGACAACACCCTTTAATGTTGATCTTGAGTAAAGAGCATGTGACCGCAATGCTTTGGTCTGACCAGGGATTTGTATGAATTCTGTTCTCTATGGATGACTTCTTCCATGGAGTGTTTTCCATTTTCAACACACATCTTGAAATTCAAAATAAGCTGTAGAAGTTTTATTTTGTGTTGTAGCAAAATGATTTTTAATGACATTTTAATCTTCCCTTTCCACATTTTTTTGATATAACAAAAGGTAATGACCAAGGCTCCAGGAGTGCACTGTCTCTTTCTCTTTAGTACCACTATACTGTTGATCATATTATAAATGTATATGTTTTACCCAGTTACTTATATGACTAAGCAAATATTTAAACTATTGTGATAAAGGTTTACAATATAGTATTGTCATTTTTGCAATTTATATTTTTAAACTAAAGGTAGATGTGTGATTTCAATTCTGTGAAGATAACTTTAAAGACGTCAGAAGGTATTTTGGAGCAGGGAACTTGAGACACAATTTCCAGGAAGGCCAGTGATCCAGTCAACTCCGAGGGGACACCTATGGTGTTAATGGAGGAAATGTTTATATGGCTGAAGTTATGATAGATCAGAGCCCCGAAGTTTTGTTTTGGACTTCAATTCAAAAGAACCAGGAGTTCAGCTCAGATAAGAGAGCAGTTTCTTCCCAGCAGGAGAATCAAGTTTTTTAGCTCAAGGGAGCTACTTAGAACATAGAACATAGAAATGTACAGCACAGAACAGGCCCTTCGGCCCATGATGTTGTGTCCAGGATTATTTCTAATCTAACATAAAATAACCTAATCTATGCACCTCTCAATTCACTGTTGTCTATGTGCATGTCCAGCAATCATTTAAATGTCCCTAATGACTCTGCTTCCACCACTACTGCTGGTAATGCCTTGCATGCATTCACAACTCTCTGCGTAAAGAACCTAACTCTGGCGTCTCCTCTATACCTTCCTCCTAACGTCTTAAAACTATGACCCCTCATGCCAGTCAATCCTGCCCTGGGGAAAAGTCTCTGGCTATTGATTCTATCCATGTCTCTCATTACTTTGTATACTCGATCAGGTCACCTTTCATCCTCCTTCTCTCCAGAGAGAAAAATCCGAGCTCAATCAACCTCTCTTCAAAAGACAAGCCTCCAGTCCAAGCAGCATCCTGGTAAACCTTCTTTGCACCCTCTCCAAAGCCTGTGTATCTTTCCTATAGTAGGGCGACCAGAACTGGACACAATATTCCGAGTGTGGTCTCATCAGGGACTTGTGGAGCTGCAGCAAAACCTCGCGGCTCTTAAACTCAATCCCCCTGTTAATGAAAGCCAAAATACCATATGCTTTCTTAACAACCCTATCCACTTGGGTGACAACTTTGAGGGATCTATGCACTTGAACACTCTGTCCCTCCATACTGCCAAGAATCCTGTATTTAATCCTATATTCAGCATTCGAGTTCGACCTTCCTAAATGCATCATTTCACATTCGTCCGGGTTAAACTCCATCTGCCATTCCTTAGCCCAGCTCTGCATCCTGTCTATATCGCGCTGTAGCCTGCAATAGCCCTCGATACTATCAATGGCACCTCCAACCTTTGTGTCATCAGCAAATTTATTAACCCACCCCTCAACTTCTTCATCCAAGTCATTTATAAAAACTACAAAGAGCAGAGGCCCAAGAACACATGGAGTAGGTCACTTTATAGCAGCCTCTCAGACTCGGCAGTAAAACCTCTAGTCAGAGTAAGGGACTTAGGAAGCAGCCTTCTACGGACTCCACTCTATCCATGTGGTTGTTGTGGATCAAAAGCCAAGCCCCAAGGACTGGCGAGCTGTTGGAATCCAATTCATGGTCCTTCGATTAGAAATCCTTCCCTTGACCGAATGACATGTCATCCTGCCCACCCTGTCTGACTGGTTGAGAATCTCAGGGGTGGGTGGGGGGGAAGCATTGGTTCGAGAGCATTAGCAAAGTCTATTCCAAATGTTAACCTGCAAATAGTCCCACCATTTGACCAGGCATGGAATCCACAAAACTTCATGTAATATTCCTCTTTCATAATCTCTCCCAACCTGCTAGCTGCTTTCCATCTTACAAGGAGATAGTGTAAGGCAATGCACCAAAGTACTGAAGGTTCTTTCAGGCTTCAGTCCAAGGTGTGAGACTGATCTATGATCTGAATTAAAGCAGCAGTTCAGAAAAGAGGATTGGATGTGAAGACATGAGGGAACCAAGGAAAATTTAAAGTGGAAGCAGAAACATGGAGTCAGGCAATGTTAAATGTATTGTAAGGACAGTGAGGTAAAGATTTTAACCTGTTGCTGATCATATCAAAGCATTAACTATGTTTGAAGTAATTTTGGGAGCCATCAGGATAATCTAGGGTTAAACTGGAGTCAAACACTAGTTGAAACAATATATCTGTGCAAGGAAATTGTGCCCTAAAATTAATGCTTCTCATCAATGAGTAGATGAAAGAGCTTCATACAAATGAAACATGTTAATACTGAACAGCATGAACACACCCAATATTTTATTGACCTGTCAAATGTGATTTATTTACCTGTTCAAGTCTACTTCCTTGAATGTCAGGGTAAGAAAAATGCAAAAGAGCTCAGATACAGATAAGTAGATTTATGTGAAGCATGCTGTTATTAGCTGCTAAGCAACAGCTTTCACAATATCTCTATGGTAGGTAACAGCAAGTCAATACTTTGGCATTCTAGAAATCTGGATCACTGGGTATTGAAGACCGAGAAAAAAAATTATAATCTGGACCAAAAGTTATAAATTTTAATGAACAAAGTATTCCCAATTAAAGTGGACTCAGCTAATACTGAATTCCTCAAGTTTACTCTTCCTCTTTTGAGGATTTAGTGTTCAGTTCTATTGCTAAGCAGAGCTGCTAGAGTTCCTGTGGCACTGATTGGTGCATTAGCTGTGAAAACTGGAACAAGGCTCATAGATTGGCACAAATGTTAAAATAACACTAGGCCTTCAAAGTGATTTTGGCTGTTCGGTAGTAACTCAAGAAGATGGAAAGAGCACTCCTGTTACTTGTTCATTGCCTCTTCACAATCAACTCCATAAAGTCTTCCATGTATTTGTACAGGTGTGAATTTGGAGCACAATGGTACCAGTACTTTTTTTATTTTCCTACATTCAATCATGATCCTCCTTCTGAAATTCATGCAACATGATTCCCAAAACTATTCCTGCTATCAGGCCCTTGTCCTTTCTTCCTCCTTTCCTGCTTTCTAGATCGGCTTTTTGGTCTGATGATAATCCCCCCACTCCCTTCAAGCTAAATATTGTAGCAAAGCGGTCAGATGTGGAATGATATGATATATAAAAGAGTGAAGACAAAGTAAGAGAAGAAATGGTAATGTGGGAACGAGAGTTAGAGAATGGCCAGGGGTGACAGAGAGAAAATCCAGACATGCTCCAATAATCAAGGTTAGATGTTATAAAGATGACAAAGGATAAAATTAAAGGTTCTGTGCCCGTATGTGGAGCAAGGTAAAGAGAGCGAAACTGAGGAGTTAGTTGCAGTTAATAAGGAAATAGCAGAAAAAACGAACAGACATTTTGCTTCAGTCTTCACAACAGAGATTGGAAGAACAGTCTAGTAACAGCAGGTGGGATGGAGAGAGTAAGCAAAGGAAATTACAATCACAGAAAAGCAGGATGAAGTAGCCTGATGTACTGAGTAAACTGACGCATCACTGGGTCCAAACGGACTTCATTCTAGGTCTTCGATGGCCAATGAGTTAATAAATGCATTGGTTTAATTTTCCAAAATTCCCTTGATTCAGGAAAATGTGTATCAAGCTGCACGAGACAAATATAACCCTTTTATTCAAGGAGGGGGGGGAGGCAGAGAAAAGAAAACTGTAGGCCAGTTAGCTTGACATCTATATTGGCAAAAACATTAGCATCGATTATTAAAGCGATTATAGTTGTTCGCTTAAAAAAAACATTTCGAAGTAATTGGGAAAAGTCAGCATGGTTTTGTTAAAATGAAATCATGAATAACCAATTTATTGAAGTTCTTTGAAATAGTAACATTCATTGTGGGTGAAGGAGATTGCATTAATCTTTGAAGGCATTTGGTAAGGTGCTGCCTCAAAGATTATTGCAAAAAACAAGAGCTCATGGTGTAGGATGTACCATATTAGAATGGATCAATGATTGGCTGGCTGGGAGAAAACAGGGAATACGCACAACTAGGTGTCTTGTCAAATTGACAGGATGTAATGAATGGGCTCAGCAGGGGTCTGTGCTCGGGCCTCAACTTTTTACAAGTTACATCAATGACTTAGATGCAGCATGTGAAGGCACGGTAGCTAAATTTGTAAATGAGCCAAGTTAGGTGGGAAAGTAAGTTTTAAAGAAAACAGCAGTTTGCTAACAGATACACAGATAGGTTGAATGAGTGAGCATAAATCTGGGATTATCTGGGAAACTGTGAAGTTGATCACTCTGGCAGGACAAATGAAAAAGGTAAAGTGTCACTTAAATGGAGAATAACTGCAGAATTCTGAGTTGTAAAGGGATTTAAATTGTCTAGTTCACGATTCAGATAAAATGAGTATACAAATACAGCATGTATTCAAGAAGGCTAATGGGATGCTTTCCTTTATTAAAAGAGGACATTAATGAGACCACATCTTGAATTTGTATGTAGCTTTGATTTCCTTAGCTATGGAAGGATGTAACTATGTTACAACAATTAAGAGGAGGTGTACTAAATTGATACTTGGAATAAGAGAATTGTCGTATGACGATAGCTTGGACAGATTGGCCTTGTTTCCATTGGAGTCTCGAAGAATGAGGGGGGGACTTGAAGAAATTAAATTGATGAAATTGGTCTTGACATGGTGGACATGGAAAGGATGTTTCTCTTGTGAGTCAGTCCAGAACTAGCACTGTTTTAAATTGGGGGTCACCCTTTCAGGACAGCGTAAAAAGAACTTGCTTCTCCCAGAAGGTTGTGCAGCTTTGGAACTCTATGCCTCAGAAGGCAGATGAGGCAGATTTTAAAAATATTTTTAAGATGGTAGTATACAGATTCTTGTTAGTCAGGGGGATCAAAGATTAGCAGGTATAAAATGTAGAATGTGAAACACAAAAGAGTTCAACCAGTGTAGGGCAGACCCGAGGGGCTGATAAGCTTACTTCTGCTCCTATTGCATATTTCTGTATGCTTGTATTTCTCAGATACTTAAGTGGCTTGGCTCGTGTTCGCAATTAGATCATATAAAGCTGCATCATCCAATCAAGTCTCATGCTTAGGTGATCTTAAGGTAAGATCAAGTTTGAGACCTTTATCTCCTCAGGTCACACACTACAATGTGGTGCTGCCGTCAATTCCATGCCTCTTAGAAGTATACTAACATAACTGATCATGAGGCATAATACAACAGAGGCTAACTTCTAACCCCCACTCTCAAACCCCTCCTCTACTCATGAGGGGCTGAATGGCCTACTCCTGTTCTTATGTTCCTAAGATCCTAGATATGCAAAAAGCTGATGTACTCCAGAAAGGAGAAAGTGAGGGCTGCAGATGCTGGAGATCAGAGCTGAAAATGTGTTGCTGGAAAAGCGCAGCAGGTCAGGCAGCATCCAAGGAACAGGAGAATCGACGTTTCGGGCATAAGCCCTTTTTCAGGAATGAGGAAAGTGTGTCCAGCAGGCTAAGATAAAAGGTAGGAAGGAGGGACTTGGGGGAGGGGCTTTGGAAATACGATAGGTGGAGGGAGGTCATGGTGAGGATGATAGGCCGGAG
>NC_057714.1:75533254-75554376 GCF_004010195.1 Chiloscyllium plagiosum
GGTAAGAGGCCAGCACGGGGTGTCCAGGTGGATGGGGTGTGTTGGAGGCGGGAGAAGGGGTCGTCAGAGGGTGGGCGAGAATCTTGGTTGAAGAAGTAGGCGCAGAGGCCAAGGCGGCGGAAGAATTGTTCGATGTCACGCCGCATGTTGAACTCGTTGATCCGAGAGCATAGGGGAATGAAGGTGAGGCCTCTGCTGAGGACTGATCTTTCATCCTCAGAAAGGGGTAGTTCTGGAGGAATGGTGAAAACACGGCAGAGCTGGGAGCTAGGACCTGAAGGGGAAACCAGATGGGAATAAACTACATTTATATTCTACACGGGAATAAACTTATATCGAAGAATCGAAGAATGGCAATGAGTTATTCTTATCAATTTCCAATGGAAACACATATTTCACTTCAGTGGGAGAAATTGGTGTTGCTGCTGAAAAATGAAAAGCAAAGTCACCTGTCAGTGGCTGTTCAGCTCTGAATCTAAAATCTACTCCAGTTTTTATTACTAATTATTAAACTGGGTCAAGTAACTAATAAAAAGCACAGCAAGCAGCATACATCAAATGGTACTTTATGTAACTCATTCTTTTTGTCTCAACACATCTTTAACCCTGTACAGTGTGAACATCAGCTCTTCTGTAATCAGCCATTTAGAATTAGCTAAATAAAAAAGAGCATTTGCTAGTTTACGCAGAGAACATTTTCTGGACACTTCCTCCAAGGAAACGCTCATATAAATATTAGAAAAACAATAAGAATTTATATTTTATTGCACCCTTATCAAAGTGTCTTAAGGTAATTCACATGACAATTATATCACACAATATGAGGAGATATTAGGTAAGATAACCAAAGACTTGATAAAAGAGGTAGATTTTGAGGAGTGTGTTTAAGAAGGCAAGTGAGATAGGAAGATAGCGAGATGGAGGGAGGGAATTCCAACACTTGAGCTGAGGCAACAATGGTTGAGTAATCCAAACACCAGACTGAGAAGAGCTCAGATATCTCAGAGGGTTAATTGGCTAAAGGAGATCACAGAAATAAGGATGGTTAAGGACAAAAATGGATTTGAAACAAGGAGTCGGCTTTTAAAATCTTCAAGGCGGTTGCTTGATCAGAAGTCAATATTAATAGTGTACACATGGGTGATAGGTGAACAGAACTTGGAGCAGAATTTGGTCTTCTGAGGAAGGGTCACCGGACTTGAAACGTTAACTCTGATTTCTCTTTACGGATGCTGCCAGATCTCTGAACTTTTCCAGCACCTTCGGTTTTTGTTTAGAATTTGGAGCAGGATTTCCACGGTCTGCTGGGGTTTGGTTCAAAGGCAGACTAGGGTGGAAAATGCTTTTTTTATTCATTTGTGAGAAGTAGGTGTTGCTGGCTGTCCAGCATTTATTGTCTGTTCTTGTTGCCCTTGAGAAGGTGGTGGTGAGCTGCCTTCCTGAACCAATGCAGTCCACCTGCTGTGTGTTGACCCACAATGCCCTTACGCAGTTCCAGGATTTTTGACCCAGCAACAAAGAAGGACCTGCAACATATTTCCAAGTCAAGATGGTGAGTGGCTTGGAGGGGAACTTGAGCGCAGTGGTATTCCCAGTTATCTGCTGTCCTTGTCCTTCTGGATGGAAATGATGGTGAGTTTGAAAGGTGCTGTCTAAGGATCTTTGGTGAATTTCTGCAGTCCATCTTCTGGATACTGGCACTAGTTGGCCCATCAATGTTCTGACTTTGATTCCACACTGGTTATTTTTGCCAAAGTAGATTCTGGGCGACTGGAATTTTCCATTTGGTTCCTGAAGTAATGGGGAGACAGGCAGTCATCCAGCAGCAGACCAGATGTGGTGGCATTCTAGGGCAGGCCTCGAGTCCTCTCTACCGGTCTGGTTTCAAAAGCAACCACCGGCCACTCTGTGCACTGTCCACAGCCTCCCCCGCAAGGTGGGCCCAGCTACTGGAACTTTTTCTTATTTAAAATTTCAAAATGCTGGCATGGGGACACGTCTCAGCTACTTACCATTCATTGCAGCCAGCTGCTCTTCTCAAGCTGGCTGCAATGAATGGTAAGTAGTTGGACAGCTGAGTAGCTGTCCAGCATCAAGAGCCCCAAATCCGCCATTAATCAAAAGGAAACTCCCCTCTATAACAATTAAGAGGCTACCTCCATGATGGGCCTGTTTCCCTCAGGGAATGAGTTCAGAAATCAACCTCCAGGTGCGAGTTAAGAAATGAGCAGTGGATTTTTGTGTGATTCTGGATTAGTGGTGCTGGAAGAGCACAGCAGTTCAAGCAGCATCCGAGGAGCAGTAAAATCGACGTTTCGGCAAAAGCCCTTCATCAGGAATATCAGGATGACGGGCTTTTGCCCGAAACATCGATTTTACTGCTCCTCGGAAGCTGCCTGAACTGCTGTGCTCTTCCAGCACCACTAATCCAGAATCTGGTTTCCAGCATCTGCAGTCATTGTTTTTACCGAGTTTTGTATGATATCAACTTTATGGATGGTAGAAGGTGGAAGGCCAGATAGAAGGGTAATGGAGTCATCAATTCCAGAGGTAAGAAGGACAGGAAGGAAGGTTTCAGCAGCAGATGCCTGAGACTGAGATAATGTCAGACCAATGTTATGGAGGTGGAAATTTGTGGCCTCAGTGATGTCGTAAATAGGTGGATGTAAACTAATCCCAGGGTCAAATGTGACACTGATATTCTGGTTGCTATAATTAATCTCAGCCTGTTGCTAGGGAGAAGAATAGTATTGGTAGCTAGGGAACATAGCTTATTGCGAGCACTGAAAGCAATGACTCCAGTTTTCTCAGTATTTGATTGGACGAAATTTCTCCTCATCCAGTACAGGATGTTTGACAAGCAGTCTGATCATTTCTCACAGTACAGGATTTGAGAAGGTTTGTGAGGTCAGACTGGGTGTCATTAGTGTCCACATGGAAACTAACACTGCTTTGGTAAGTGTAGCTGAGAGGAAGCATTTTGATGTGAAGTAGGAGAGGTAAGGGAGGATAAATCTCTGGGAGATACCAAAGTGTAAGAATGGGAAGAAAGAGCCATTGAAAGTGATTATTTTGTGATAGTTAGATAGATAAAAATGGAACCACATGAGCTGGTCAGTGGATAGCTATTAGATACAAACTAAGAATTGGAGGAGGCCATTTGACCCCTTGAAGCTGCCCTGTCATTTAATAAGACCATGTGAAGGCAGTTCAATGAAAATTAGGGTACAGAGACATGATAATAAACTGGAAGAGGAAATAGATGAGAGATAATAGAAAGGATTCCAGGATTTAACATCAGAGATCCCATTGTGCGATAATGATGAATTAGGAATGGTAGTTACAGCATGAAGCATTGACAGACTGTCCTCCATGTTAAAGGATAAATGTGTATCCAGTGATTTATCCCAGAATTATGTAATTATGGGGCATGCCTTATCATCTGTCTGTCAGTATTTGAAAGAGCTAACCAATTCATCCCCTACTTTCCAGTAATTTCTTTGCTTGCTTATCCTATTCCCTTTTAAAAGTTATGATTGAATCTATTTCCACTGTTCTTTAAGATCGTGTATTCCAGAAGTATACAAGACACGTTGTGAAAAAGAACCTCATCTCCCATCTGGTTCTTTTGCAAACTCACATAAACGTGGGTCCTCTAATTACATAGCTTTTATCAGTAAAGGCAGTTTCTCCTTAGTAATACAATCAGTACTCTTAGTCAGAGAGAAGCTACTCACCATTTTCCATCTTTTGATATCATTGGACAGTAAATCGCGTGCAATTATATGAGGTAGGCATCTGGCAGTCAAGGAGCAACTACAAATGTATATTCAGAAAATGAATCTAAATATGTTACAGAATATAAAGTATCCTTCTATTTTTAACATTGACAATATTGCTGACATCTCTTTGCCTTCAAAAATACAATCATTTCCATACATAACCCAAAAGGAGTATCAATTCTTAGGAGAAATTAATAAGTCGTCTTGATCATTAGGACTGCTGTTTTATCGGAGATGACCTTGTGTTATATCCATTTACAAAATATCAATATGTTCATGTCATACATCGCATGAAGCAAAGAAATCTGGAGGCATTCGCTTGCAATGGCCTTAAAGGTGCATTGTTGCTGAAGGGATGAGAGATGACTGCAACAAACTGGGATAAAAAATAATATCTTTCCAGTTTACAGCCTTGGAAATCCTACAACAGTAGAGAAGAATGGGATTTCTTGGAGCAGTGGGATCCCAATTAAGAGGGTAGCAAGTGAATGGAGATGGAGAAAATGCTAATGTGGATCTATCTGTGATCAGATTCTGGGAACATGTTTTTTAACCAGTCCCCATGTGAGGAATCCTCATTGGTACAGTTCCAGGTGAGGTACTTCAGACCATTAAGTTCCCAGTTGTGGAGGGGGAGCTGACTCCTCTTAATTATTCACCCATCTCCTTGGTTGGTCACAAGGTTCATTTTTAAAAAAGGTTCTTCATCCTTGTAGACACTTTATTCCCAGTCCTAAATGGTCTTGTATTTTAAGCCAATTTAACCAAGCTTTCTTGAATTAACAAAAGGAATGAGTTTATTCATTACATAATTCAAAAAGCAATTGCAACATAACATACATACACACAGATTAGAAATAAGAAGGAGAATCAGATTGAGAAGAAGGACATAGCCAGCCCCCTTGTTCTCTCTTCCTGAGACATTTCTTTCCTGGCTTGAAGTTTCCTAACACTGAACAGGTGGGACATGCCATGGGTCCCATACAGGACCTTGCCAAACAATGACTGAATTTAAATCTGCAATAAAGATTTACTGCAGCAGACTTCTTTTAAACATTAAGTTTTGGAGTTAAGATTTATCACTGTCTGTGGTGCTTTGGGATTTTGATCTGTCAACATGACAAGGTAAAGAAGCTTGACATCATTACTGAATTCTAATTTTCTGATTGTTAAGATGGATCAACTTCCACTTAGCTTAATTTCACGAAGTTATCTTGCAAGGTACCTTAACAATAATCACTGTAAGTTTGGTAAAGCATCACAGAAGGAAGATACATCGCACAATGGTAACTCTTCATTTACTTTCAAAATCTATTGGCACACCATGTTTTTGCATTCCGAAGTGTTACCATATTAGTGTATCTGCCTTGTGGCTTATAAGAAACATGTCAGACATCGTGCCAGGATATCACAGTGTGAGTTCTTCAGAGCAATATATTAAGCACAACCATCCTCAGCTGCTCCATAACTGATCATCCGTCCATTAAAAGGTTAGAAGGGGAGGTGTTTGTTGATGATTGAAGTGTGCAGACCATTTGTAGCTCCTGAAATAACTAAACAGCTTATACTTATATGTAGAAAGATCTGGACAATATTCAGGCTTGGGATGATAAAAGCACTCTATTTTAACTAATTTTCATAATTTGGGATTGCTGGCTGGCCAGCGTTTATAGTTCATTCTTGGTGAACTGCCTTCTTGAACTTGGGTTGACCCACAATGCCCTGATGGAGGCAATTCCAGGATTTTGACCTAGCGACAGTGAGGGGACAGCGATATTCCAAGCCAGGATCATGAATGATTCATAGGGAACTTGTAGGTGATGGTGTTTCCATGGATCTTCTGCCTTTGTCCTTATGGAAGGAAGTGGTTTTGGGTTTGTAGGGTGCTAAGGATCTTTGGTGAATTTCTGCCATATATAGTAGATACTGCTACTACAGAGCATCAGTGGTGGAGGCAGTGGATGCTTGTGAATGTTATGCCAATCAAATGGGCTGCTTTGTCCTGGTTGGTGTCAAGCTTATTGAATGTTGTTGGAGCTGCAACCATTCAGGCAAGTGGGGAGTATTGCATTACATTCTTGACCTCTGTGTTCTGGATATGGTCAGGCTTTAGGGAATTAGGAAGTGAGTTGCTCACTACACTTGCTCCTAGCCTCTGACCTGCTCTTGTAGCCATTGTGTTTATGCACTAGGTCCAGCTAAGTCTGGTTAATGGCAACCCCCAGGATGTTGATAGTGGGGGATTCATTGACGGTAATATGATTGAATGTCAAGGGTTGTGATCAGATTGTCTCTTGTTGGAGATAGTCATTGCCTGATATTTATGTGGTGCAAATGTTACTTGCTACTTGTCAGTCCAAGCCTAGATATTCTCCAGATCTAGTGGCATTTGAACTTGGACTGCTTCCTCATTTGAGGAGTACCAAGTGGTGCTGAACATTGTGTAATCATGAGTAAATTTCCCCACTTATGATTGAGGGAAGGTCATTGATGAAGCAGCTGAAATTAGTTGGGCCTAGGACACTACCTTCAGGAACCCCTGTACAGATGGCCTGGAGGTGAAATAACTAACTTCCAACAATCTTGACCATCTTCCTGTGTGCCGGATATAATTCCAACTATCGGAGAGTTTGCTCCACAATACCCATTGATTCCAGTTTTGCTAGGACTCCTTGATGACACATTCAGTCAAATGTGACCTTGATGTCAAGGGCTGTCATTCTCACCTCACTTCTAGGAGTTCACATCTTTAGTCCATGTTTGAACCAAAGCTATAATGAGAACAGCAGCTAAGTGGACCTGGCAGAACCCAAATTGGGCATCACTGAGCAAGTTATTGCTGAGCAGGTGCAGCTTGATACCACTTTTGATAACACTTTCCACCACTTTACTGATGATCAAGAGTAAACTAATGGGGCAGTAATTGACTGTGTTGGATTTATCCTGTTTTTAACGTATTTGAGATACCTAGGCAATTTTCTACAATTTTGGGTAAATGTCAGTGTTGTAGCTGTATTGGAACAGCTTCACTATAAGAGCAGCAAGTTCTGGAGCGCAAGTCTACAGTACTATTGCCGGATTGTTGTCAGGGCCCATAACCTTGGCAGTATCCACTGCCTGCAACTGTTTCTTGATATAACGTGGCGTCCACTGAATTGGCTGAAGAATGGCCTCTGTGATGCTGGGGACTGCCAGAGGAGGCTGAGATGGATCATCCACTTGGCATTTCTGCCTGATGATTGATGCAACATTATCTTTTGCACTGTTTTGTTGGGCTCTTCAATCATTGAGGATGAGGATATTTGTGGAGATTCCTCCTCTCGTGAGTTGTTTAATTGTCCACCACCATTCACGACGAGATGTGGCAGGACTGCAGAGCTTAGATTTGATCTGTTAGGATTGATTTGCTGCTTATGCTGTTTGGCCTGCAAGTAGTCCTGTTTGGTAAACACCTCAGTGTTAGGTATGCGTGGTGCTACTCCTGGCATGTGCTCCTGCATGCTCCATTGAACCAATGTTGATCCCCTGGCTTGATGATAATGGTTGAATGGGAATATGCTAGGCCATGAGGTTGCAGATTGTGCTGTTGTTGGTTTCCACTGCACCTCATGGAAGCCCAGAATTGAGCTGCTAGATCAGTTCGAAGTCTGCCCCATTTGGCACCAAGATATTGCCACATAACATGATGAAGAGTATTATCAATGTGAAGGCGGGACTTTATACTCCCTCACAACTGTATACCATTGTGCCACTACCTCTGCTTGATCTGTCCTGCTGTTGGGACAAGACATATCCAAGGACCTGAAATGTTAATCCTGCTTTTTCTCCACAGATGTTGCCAGGACCTGCTGGGTATTTCCAGCAATATTCTGGATTAATACCCTCGCAATAAAGCCACTTGGCCATTGCCTTCCCATATTTGTTCCACACAATTGTCTGACCATGATCATCTCCACCAAGGGATGGACAATAAATACTGGCCATAAAGAGGCATGTACATCTCATTTATTTTTCTGAAAAGGATATGTTGAAGTGTGCTTCAGGAGATCAAGATGATTTTTTACGTTATGTTACTAACACATACTCCTTAGAGAAACTAACCTTCAATCAATCAGGATGGGGCTAAATACATTGATGACAGTGAGAAGATTGAAACTGAAGTTAAAATGGACAGGAACATAAAATTTAGATTGCGGCAATTATGAGCTGAGGAGAGTTAATGTTCTCTATGGTTGTCTCATTGGTCAGCTCAACATATTCATATCCTCATTCATGGTACTGATTTACTACTGCTTACTAAGTAGTATCTTTGTCACTAGTACTAAAAATTCTTCTTTGAAAAGCAAAGGATTGAAATGTTGATGTTGAACCTGTGACAACTCATCATCTGGCACAAAGTGACATATACTATACCAATTTGTTCAGCATGGCATTATGTTGTCTCAACAACTTCAGTTGGAGATTTTTCAATGAGCTCAAGTGCGTTGGAGAGTTCATTTTTTTTTTCTGAGGAGCTGTTTCTCAGGAAGTGTTTGCCAATTTGCAACTTTTGATTTGTCTTCAGGATTATTGAAGTAGAAAATACTTCCACCACTCTTATAAAGTTGCAGAATTTCTTCCTGTGACAGTATGAAAGAATTCTGTTATCTTAATAGATTCTTTCTTCTATTTGGATTCCACCACAGGTCTAGGAAGCCCAATGAAATATTCCATTGACTGCACCTTAATCAGTGGAATGACAACAGTTTATTTCTGAATCAATTGTTCTCTTCACACTGTTGAACTCTTTCTATTGCCTTGATGTTGTTGAGATCAAGACTTCTGTTTAGCCCTAAAAGTGAAAAATGTTGATTGTGAATAACATAAGAATGCATATATTTTTGTAAAGTCACCCATGGAATGCGGGCAACTCTGGGTGGAAGAGTATTTCTTGTCCATCACTAGTTACTCTTCAGAAGGTGATGATGGGTTGCCTTCCTGAACTGCTGCAGACCATTAGGTGCAGAAATACCAACAACACCCTTCCTAACAGTGTTGCAGATGTTCCTACACCAAATGGATTGCAGTGGTTCAAGAAGGCAGGTCACTACCACCTTCTCAAGAGCAACTAGTGAGAAACAATATAGTGACCTTTGCATCCTATGGCTAAATAAAATAAAATACACTTTTTCAATTCTTAGGTTGTCTGCATTGCAGATAGATCCATGCCAAAACTAATGGAAGGCTGGTCAACCTTTGTCACTTGAGGTTCAAGACAAAGTACATCAAATCCTCATTAGTGATTTGCACTACACAAAATGTCACACCAACATGTACTAATGAGGAACATTTGCAGTGAAAAATAACAGACTCTTTCAGACGAGTAAAGAGTTTGCTTTGTCATTCAGCATCAGGAAGACCCTGTCGTGGTTCAGAAAGTTGCTCCATCACCATCTATCAGCTGGCTTTTCCTGGCCCCTTAGCATGGCATTCGATTCATTGAAAGATGGAAGAGGCTCTGGGTAGTTCATTTCATATCTTAGTTCCTTCACAAGAATGATTGGCATTGTTCTTTCTTTGAACAAGTCAAAGAAATTCTGAACCTGTCAACTCTTCAAACATATGAAAATACATTGAAAGAATAACAGCTGTTGAAATGTTCAACCAAAAGCGACAATGCAGTTTAGGGTGTAGGTTTGCTCACTGAGCTGTAGGTTTGATATTCAGACATTTCATTACCTGGCTAGATAACATCATCAGTGGTGACCTCCAAGTGAAGCGAAGCTGTTGTCTCCTGCTTTCTATTTATATCTTTCTCCTGAATGGGGTTCCTGGGGTTTGTAGTGATGTCATTTCCTGTTCGTTTTCTGAGGGGTTGATAGATGGCATCTAGATCTATGTTTTTTTTATGGCGTTGTGGTTGGAGTGCCAGGCCTCTAGGAATTCTCTGGCATGTCTTTGCTTAGCCTGTCCCAGGATAGATGTGTTGTCCCAGTCGAAATGGTGGGTTTTTTTCATCCGTGTATAGGGCTACGAGGGAGAGAGGGTCGTGTCTTTTTGTGGCTAGCTGATGTTCATGTATCCTTGTTGCTAACTTTCTTCCTGTTTGTCCTATGTAGTGTTTATGGCAGCCCTTGCATGGAATTTTGTAGATGACGTTGTTTTGTCCATGGGTTGTACTGGGTCTTTTAAGTTTGTTAGTTTTTGTTTGAGAGTGTTGGTGGGTTTGCGTGCTACTAGGATTCCGAGGGGTCTTAGTAGTCTGGCTGTCATTTCTGAAACTTCTTTGATGTATGGTAAGGTTGTTAGGGTTTCTGGCTGTGTTTGGTCTGCTTGTCATGGTTTGTTCTTGAGGAATCTGCGCACTGTGTTTCTTGAGTATCTGTTCTTCTTGAATATGTTGTATAGATGGTTCTCCTCTGTTTTCCAAAGTTCGTCTGTGCTACAGTGTGTGGTGGCTCATTGGAATAGTGTTCTGATACAGCTTTGTTTGTGTGTTGGGATAGTTGCTGGTGTAGTTAAGTATTTGGTTAGTGTTTGTCGGTTTTCTGTATACGCAGGTTTGTAGTTCTCCGTTGTCTTTTCTTTCGACTGTGGCAATACAGTGCAATTTTATGACTGTGGGCAGAGTCAAAAAATCAAAGGAAATGATACCAGGCTATACAAAATGAGGTAATATTGAGCTATGTAAGCTAGTAGCATGAAGACACAGAACATTTTTTTTAGTGTTATTAGCGAGACTCATGAATAAATAATTAAGATTAGTAAAATTTTTCACTGCAATTTAACAAAGGTTGACCAAACAATTATGATGGCTAGGCTCCAAGATTCACGAGGAAGAGTTTAGTCATTGTACCCTGTGTTACTTGTTTATTTCGTGTTACTTTTTCTTTGACATGAACTTCTCAAGGGAATATCAATTCCTTTATCAAGTCTGGTTTTCTCTCAGTATCTGAGCATTGTATAATAAAGCCATTTGATGACCTTTATCCGTCAGTAATATTAAAGGCAATGGCAGTTCCTGGACAGTGTGAAGTGATTATTCCAGCAGAGCCAAATGTTCCTGTGAAGCATGTAAAAAAGTCAGTCAATAAATGATTGAGCCCTTTCTCCCCACCAACACCAGCAGTTTTATGTGTAAAAGTAGAACAGTTCTAGGTTTCTCTCCATTTAGTAGTGATGTACTGGCCATGCCAACACAGCAAAAAGAAACAAAACTGCAGAAGATATCTGAAACTTACTTAAGCCAAGATTAATTTTGAAACTGGGCACTATATGAAAATGTATACCAAATTTGGTTGGTTGAGCACTGAATGCTTGATTGTTGATATGATCAGTAATAACTGTATCTAAGTATGCATGAGACAAGAAACATGTTGAAAGCTCAGTCAAAAACAAATGAAATAGACCTGCTAGCTATACTAAAGGAGAATATTATCATATTGTTAATAAGTTCCTCACAAACTAAATTGAAAGAAAAATGTCAACAGTTTTATTGGACAATGTCAAGAAATGACTTACATTTCTTATGTTCAATAATGTTTTAAAATACACAGCCACAAAACTACTTTTGAAGAGCACTCCAACTGTTTTCGTGACATTTGCAAACAGCAGGCAACATTTAATGTCTTCTCCCCTTTCCCCAGTTAAGTCTGAGTAGGAGGGATGGTAGCAGTTAATGCCCAATTAAGGGTCTAATTTTTCTGCTCCTGGTATCAACCTAGGGGCGCATGTGGAGGGCTTGTTATATACACAGCATGATAAGAACATCCTTGTGGGGGGGCTTGCAGCCTTCCAGGAGGGAGGGGTGTCTTGTTCAAAGGCACTCAGTGGGAATTTCAGGATTTTGATTCAGCAGCAGTGAAAGAACAGTGATTATATTCCCAAGTGAGGATGGTGACTGGCTTGGAGGCAAACTTGAAGGTGGCAGTGTTCCCACATATCTGCTGCCCTTGTCCTTCTAGATGGAAGTGGTTGTGGGTTTGGATCTTTGAAGAATTTCTGCAGTGCATCTGGTAGATAGTACGTACTGCTGCTACTGAGTATCGATGATGCGGGGAGTGGATGTTTGTGAAAATGGTACCAATCAAGTGGGTTGCTTTGTCCTGGATGGTGTCAAGCTTCTGAAGTATTGTTGGAGCTGCACTCATCCAGGCAAGTGGGGAATATTCCATCACACTCCTGATTTGGACCTTCTGTTATCTTTCTATTCTTTTTTTACCATGTGCTCATCTAGTTTCCTCTTGGAAGTATTTAAGCTTTTTTTGCTCAACTACATCTTCTACATATTAACATTCTATTTAGGAGCAGAAGTAAGCCAGTAGACCATTCGGCCCCTTCAGTTTGCTTGTCCATTCAATAAAAACATGGCTGATCTATTTGTGTTTCAAATTCCACGTTCCCATCTAACTCCCATAACCTTTGCTTGCATTGACCAACAAGAACTGACTCCATCTACGTCTGGCTTAAAGGGATATAATAAGCCCACCTCCATCTTGTTTTGAGACAGAGAATTTCAAAGTCAAACAACACACTGCAAGAAAAGTATTGCCTCACCCCTGTCCGAACAGGGTGACTCCTAATTTTCTTTAAAATGTGCCTCTTAGTTCTGGACTTACATAATTTTCACTTTCATATTGTTAAAATCATTCAGTATCTCCTCTACATTCACTCTTTTGAATTCTAGTGGAAGCAAGTCCAATCTTTTCTCATAAGACAGCTGCTCATTCCAGGTATCAATCATTCAACCCCTCACAGCTCAACAGTTGATGGATGTACATCTTTCTGAGCAGCACGGTGACTCAGTGGTTAGCATTGCTGCCTCACGGGACCTGGGTTCAAGCCCTGCCTCAGGCGACTGTCTGTGTGGAGTATGCACATTCTCCCCGTGTCTGTGTGGGTTCCCTCAAGGTGCTCTGGTTTCCTCCCACAGTCCAAAGACATGCAAGTCAAGTAAATTGGCCATGCTCAATTGTCCATAGTGGTAGGTGCATTTGTCAAGGGTAAATGTAGGGGAATGGGTCTGGGTGAGTTACTCTTTGGAGGGTCGGTGTCGACTTGTTGGGCTGAAGGGCCTGTTTCCATACTGTAGGGAATCTAATCTAAATCAGCTGACCACAACTGCATTTGATATTTTAGATATAGTCTCACCAATGCCCTGTATAAGTGGAGGATGAACTTCTTACTTTTATGATAAATTCATCTCTGTGGTTGTGAGGTCCAGATTCCAAAAATGCTTTGATTAAATGCATTTCTTCATACTTTCCTACTAAGATTGTTTTGAAGGGATATCTTTTACCCATGGTTTTGAATTCACCCACTCCTCTTCCACCACCCATTAAATCTGAGTGGCAGGTGGGCTGCCCAGTTAAGGGCCACAATGGGACCACAGATGGATGACCACCTCTCAACTCCCCAGCTGTAAAAAGGCAGCAGGGCTGGGAAAAGGTGGGTTGGCAGCAGGAACATGGAGCTCTATTTTACAGGTTCACCGATTGCATGTGGCTCACAAAATCTAGCCCAAGATTATAGTCGTGACTTCCATCGTCTATTTTAATTTCAGGTTTCAGGATCAACAGTATTTTGCTTCTGTTCACAAATAATGTCTGATCATAAAGATTCACTCATAGCAAGAGTCTGTACTCAAAGCTCAGTTCACTTGGAGTGTCTGTATACAATGATTTGTTCACAGCAAATGCACGAAGATCCATTCTCTGTGCACAGAGGATGCTTGTACAAAAGCTCTGTTCACAATAAGTGCCTGTACACAAAACACTGTGTCTGTGTACTGAGCTCTGTTCAGAATATCAGTACATAAATCTCTGTTCATAATGAGTGCCTATATGTAAAACAGTTCCTACACAAAGGTCTGTTCACAATGAGTAATTGTACACAAAGTTTTGTTCACAGCCAGTATCCATACCCAAGATTCTAATCACAGGTCGTTTTTAGGCTGGAGTTGTCAATTGTATTTGGATTAAATTCCCCATGAATCATTGTAGCCTCATTGTGGCTTGAATCAAAGAGATGCCAACAATGAAATACATGCAGCCAACACAGATTACAAGTAGACTGATACCTTGAAGGTTTTTTTTGTTGAATTGGCTTCAGGGATCTGGAATAAATTTCAATTTCCCTTCTTAACTCTGGGGATTAAAGTAGAGACATTGAAGTACAAAGAACCATAAAGATGTAAATTAAAGTGATTGGCATATTTTCATTGCCTAACATAACAACAAGTGATCATCACTAATAAGATCCTTTCTAGGACTCAAATCAGCTCATAATGATTAATCAGAAAACTGTTATGGTTTATTTATTCTATTGTTAATAATCTAACACCCATACAATTATTCTATCTAGTATCTGTGATGTTTGGCAGAGGTAAGAATTCCATTGTACTAGGCATTTTAAATAAGGCGTCATTTGTGATTTCATTGTTTGATTTTCAGAAGGCAAATGCGTGTTTATTAACCAAATGTAGTCAATTGGTTCTGAAGGATGAGCAGAAAGTGCTGGAAATATTCAAAAGGTCAGGCAGCAGCTACAAAGGAAAAAAACAGGGCATCGGAATTGATTCAGAACTCGATATGTTTTTTGTTGTTGCCTGAATGAATTAGTTATTATAAGAGTTTGCCCAATTGCTCAGGAAAAGATGAAATATTAAGAATAAGTTAATATTAAGAAATTGATCACTTTGAAATAGCCTCGAAGTATTCCAAACCTAATCGCAAGGATAATAATGTTCCTTAGAAGCTGATAATACTAAATAAGATAGTGACAGATGGACTCAATTGGAAACTGTTAGTCACAGAAGTGAAATGACCTCTTACCACAAAAATAAATGGTCCATTAGGAAAGCATCAGTTTCAGCTCTCTAAACAAAGTGGACCCACAGGCAGAAGCAAGTAATTCAAAAGACGGTCAAACCAAAAGAGAATCATCAGACTGAGGAAATTTAAAAGTGAAATATTCATCACAAATCAATTAAAAAATGATAAATAGCTTGTGACAAATTCCCAAGCAGTAAATTAAAATGGTGAAGACCATACACAGGTACACATAGAAGTATGGTTAAAAAGGAAAAAGCCTGAGTAAGATAAACTACAAAATGTGCGCACTAAATGTATGGGGTTTCACACAAAAGTATAAAGTGAAAGGAAATGTACAATAATCTTTAAGGGAAATAACCAAAAGAATCTAAATTAAGGTTTTGTTTCTCTGGAGCTTTCTGTGGTGTGTTTAGATTTGAGGGAACTTACCCTAACAGAGAAAGGAAAGGATGTGAAAGTTATCTCCAAATCTAAATAAAACATTCTGGCTTCAGAGAGGAAGATAAAAGTGCTTGCAAGGGTGGATACAAATGAGGGAACTATCATTAGCCTATATATTGTACAAGGTTGGTAATTGAGCCAACACATGGGCTAGACCAACATAAACCATAAGGAATTAATATTTGCTTTCAGTACAACCAATCAATATAGCATAGATGGGTTCATCAGGAAATGGAGTGAGATGTTGAGAGAAACCAAGGAAATGGGTGCACTGGACAGACTGTGATTGGTAAAAGTAACAAGAAAAATAACAACAAGGCTGAATATATTCACTAAATAAATAAAACCACGAAATTAAAAAAAGCATGTTTAAAAAATACTTTTTAAAAAAGTAAATGCAACTATTAAAGCAGAAAAGCTGTCTGAAATAAAGAATAGAGTGAGTCACAGAAAGATAATGGTCATCAAGGATTCTTTTATTCAGGAAAGTTGGTGGTGAAGAGAATTAGAAATTATATAGAGGATGGAGATTGAGGATGGAGGGATTAGTGAAGAGCTAAGGCAGGAACTGAATGGTAGTAGTACAAGAATGGATAAAAAATATCAGAAGAAATAGTGGAAACGTGGTTTGTGCCAACTCGAAAAATGAAAAATACAAAGTAAGTGATCTCTGACTTACACCTGGTGAAAGGTAAATAAGCTGCTGGTTAACTCATGTTAAAAAAATGTTAGTCTCATTAATAACTGAGACTATTTTCAGAACAAAGGGAATATACAACACCCAAACCAAGTAGGAACTAGAAGTCAAGAATCAGTGAAATATATGCGAATGAAATTAGCAGCAAACATCAGCTTAAGACCCAAAACCTAAAGAGGGTGACATGCAGGAAAATGTGCTCATGAATATCACAACCATCAAAATTGATACTATCCATTTCCTCTTCCTCATCACCTTACTGGTTTCCAGTCTTCTACAACAATAAACCCTCTTTCTTTATAAACTCTGTCAATTTTCTCTCTTCAAGTGCAAGTCATCTATGAGGCTCACCTCCTGTTCCTTTAAAAAGTCTGATTTCCACTTTTCATTCATGGCCATCCTCAGAGAACAAACAGGTTTATGGTGGGAAATGGACATAAAGGTCAACTGGAGTTAGTATGGTGCCGTGCTCCTAAACTCAGTGTCACAACAGCTTCATTAACCTTATCAGGGAAGGAAAGGAAATTGATACAGCACACTGAAGTGCAAACATACACGTCCCACCCTCCTTAGCCTTCTACTGCATATGATTCCTCAGACCAACAATTTTGTGGGTGCAGGCACTCCTCTCCCTCTCTGTGGAGGTACCAATTCACATCCCTAACTGACCAGCCACTACTAACACTCAGCCTCACTGACTGCAATATCAAACCTGTCCTTCACATGGAGCTCCTTCCATCCACCTGAAACATTCCCCTCCTCATATCAGAATTTTTTGGGTTTCTTTTCTCCTTGCTGGAAAGGGAACATTTTAACAGTTGCTGTGGAGGAGGTTCTGGAGATAAGCCGAATGCTCGCTGATTTTTGAAGAGATGGGAGCCTCCCGACTACATGTGCTGGCATCTCCTGAAAACTTACCATCTGCAAAATGACAACACTTACCCTACCAGTTCTAAGTTATGTCTTTCATTTAACACAGGTCAAACCATTCCTCAGGTGCTGACATCAGAACAGGGCAAAGAGTCCTGAGAGGAGGTCACTTACCATAAAGATGCTCACAATTCATGCATGCACATTATTCACCAGTTCAGATAGATGTATTTGGTTGGGATGGGAGTTACACTGTTACATTTTGAGGTACACAACTCAAGTGAGATAGTGGGAATAGGGACAGTATTGAGAATAGTAGAATCAAAAGACTCAGGATCAGGATCCTCTCAGCTGGATGGAGATAGAGAGTCTTGGGACTTGTCAACTAAGGTAACAATTCTGGAGAAGCAACAGAAAATCTTTGAGATTCTTTCAGTTTTTTCAAAGGTCGTTTAAAGAAGAACTGAAGGAGTGTGTCGCTACTATGAGTGTATAGGGTTTGCTGCCTAAGTGGTTCTCCATGTCAAGGATTTGAGTGTCAGATGCATCAGGCAATCAAGTCACCAAATGGCCTGCACACTCAGACTGCCATTTTAAACAGCTGCTCAATATCACCTGAAATCCTGGAAAGTTCTATCCAATGGTTAGCCCATAGGAAAATGTAAAATGGAAGATGGAGTAGGAGCATATGACAATGGCAACTCTGCTCAAAGTGCTTCCACTCCTCATGTCCAGCTGTCTTCCTAATTCAGAACTTGATATATTAAATTGAGCACTACCGGCTGAGTCTGTACACTGAAGGGAATTCAATATTTACACTGGCCCTCAGTAATAACTCATCATCCTGAACTGTTATAAATTGCAGGATGAATTTTGATACACAGAGATTCAAGGAAATGGCAGAGAAACTGGTTTTAAACTGGATACAGGGTAACACACAATGATTCTTCTTAATATCATACTATGGTTGAGGACAGGAATCTTGAGAAAATAAAGTTGTCTACAAATTGCACAAATCTTGCCTCAGAATATTCATAATTGACCGGCAGGAGTTTTGAAGTTCTGATGGGAAGTAAACTTGGAAGTTAGATGGTCAGGCATGATGGCCAGCAATCCTCAAATAGGAGCCTATTGAGGGGAACAGGGAGAATTCCATTGGGATCTTCCTGCTGTTGGAGCCAATTCAGCTGACTGCCAATCCCAGCAGCTCTACAGAGGCGACATCTCAGTAACTGGCCAGATAGCGGTTGGATCTGAAGGCTGTATGCCCCAAGGTCAGGGTTATGGTGATGTAAGATCAAATAAATCCTATGGAAGGCTTTATGCTCCATTCTAATGGGTCTATTGACTTCAACCCTCTCTATTTTTGAAAGGTTATGCAGGTTCCTGGGATTAGCTCCGTTTTGAGGTCTCTGACCCTCTCCTTCCTGCCTGAGTAAAATCTCCTCTCCAAGCTGTCAGCCTTCCAAAGCTGTGCTTCCTCTAATTGGATCTTAAACTTTAAGATCCCCCATCATCCATAATTAGTGGCAAACTTGGATGTGGTTAACTGGGGTGCTGTAGCCCTGGAAGACAACACACGAATGCATACTGAAGGCTCCTTACTTTGGGACCCTTAAATAATCCTGATTCCTGAAAATATTCCAATCATCAGAAGAATCTACCTATTCCTTCTAAGTAACCGAAATCTCTAAATCACCAGTGCAAAATTGAAATTGCTTGTATTATTGGATTTTCCTCTTTCTATGAATCTTGAAAAAAATTCATGCCATCAATGGTTTATCAATGTTTATATTATCTGCATAACACTGAATATTGATAAATGGTTAAATCAGGAAATGTTTTTCCTGAGCTGGGTTTTACTTACGGCTAAAGGTCATTCGGTTTTGCAAATCTTATATATTCATTGAACATCTATATCTTGAAACTGATATCCCTCTGGCTGCTTTAGCCTTCAAGTTGTGCTTGACTAAGCTTTGAATCAATATGTTATACTGTTTGCCTTTGGAAAATACGTCATATAAATGAAAGAAGAGCTTTTCTAAAATCCTAATGTATCTTGCGCTGTAATGGCATCACTTTCACATATTACCTTTACTTGAAAGTTCAGATATGTCTCGCTGGATGAATTTGAAATTAGCACCACTTTAAAGCAACTGTAAAGCAGGGACCATGCATATACAGGAAAATCTTGGACTTGTGTGCTTTCAACTTTATGGATTGCTACTGGATAACATTCTGGACACAATTTGGTGAAGCATTATTTGCAATGAAACATTATCCTAATATACCACTTTTGGCATAACGCACAAGGAAATACAGAGATACACTGTTATTGATTGGAAATTGCAGAAATATGGCATGATTTTATGGCTCTGTTTAGATATGGGGTGTTGCCAGAGGATTAGAACATTCAAAAATTCATTTTAGATTTAAAACTGTGTAAAGAAGCAACTCAACAACTTCAGGCAACCATAGCTGTGGAAAGACTTTAGGAAAAGATGGACAGAAATGAATACTACACAACGAGGCAGGATCTAAAGTGGGAGTCTGTTTGATTGGGCAGAAGTGGACAGTATGGGACGCTGTCACCATCTTGCCTCCAGACCCAATCAGGCTCTGGGTCAGAGGGTGGAAGGTAGCCTTCCTGCCCAGAAACCATTAAGTTCTTGACTTGACACTTAAGGACCTTATCCCACCATTGCTGCACTTCCACCAGAGATCATTGTGGAATTTTGGAAAATCTACCCAGTGACTGTCTGCTCCCAGACTCTCTGAACCCTATTGAGATATTAAGGATCCAGGAATTGTAAGAGTGGGGATTTGGACAGGATTCACAGAAAGCCCCCACACTACCTTTCTTTCAAAACACCTCGCTACCCATGTGCATCCAGCCCTGACACCCCCATCTCACCAACAATTACATCTCTCTCCAGATGTCCAATAATGAACTCTGTTGGTAGCCCCAGTCTATTTTTGGCAGTGGTCCCTTTTTCTAATGGTGCTGTTTTCATTTGAGCGTTCAGGGTTTAAACCAAAAGGAGGCCTGATATTGCCCAGGGTCAGTGCCTGTTTGCATTGAATTGGGCAATAGTCCTGAACAAGAAAATGTTCCCACCAGTTTTCTAGTCAGTGGGCAGGCACCCCTATAGCTAACATTAACTTTTGTCCAGCAACTGGAAAAAACATGCTCTTGGGTAAGAATGTCTTAATTCAGGTAAACCTATATGGATTTATTAAAGGAAAATCATGCTTAACTAACTCATTTTGGTGACACACAGAAAGGTTGATCAGGGTAATCAGGTTGTTTTGACATATATAATTTTGAAAAATGTGATTCATAAAGGTCCATGTAATAAGTTCTCCAGAATATTTGAAAACCGTCATGAATTAAAAAAGGACAGTGGATTTGCAAGTTGGCTGAATGGCAAGAAACAGAAACAGTGAAGAACAGATTTTTTATTTCAGACTGAAGAAGGTACACTGCTGTATTTTCAGGGTTGGTGCTGGGATCATTGAACTTGTGGTAATTATTAACAAATAAAAAAGATATTATCGGGGTTGTTAATGGGCACAATTTCAATGTGGGCCTCTTCATCCTGGATAGTATCAAGCTTCTTGAGCATTTGTTGAAGCTGCACTCCATCAGGCAAGTGAACAGTTCTTTCAAATTCCTCACACCCTCCTTTCTTCTCAGGAAAGCAACCCCAGCTTCTCCAAACTACTCATGCTCCCCTTCCCTGTAACCATTCTTACAAATCAATTCATCATCTTTTATAAACCCTTCAAAGTTTTCCAAAACTGTTGTGCCCAGAATTGAGCACAGAATTCCAGTGGAGGCCAATCTAGTCTCCTTTAAACGTTCACCATAATTTCTATTGTATTTTTTGTACCATCAGTAAAGATCTAGGAACTAATCAACCAAGAGCTGATTGTATGTGTGAGTAGTCATAGAGTCATAGAGATGTACAGCATGGAAACAGACCCTTCGGTCCAACCCTTTCATTCCAATCAGATATCCCAACCCAATCTAGTCCCACCTGCCAGCACCCAGTCCATATCCCTCCAAACACTTCCTATTCATGTACCCATCCAAATGCCTCTTAAATGTTGCAATTGTACCAGCCTCCACCACTTCCTCTGGCAGCTCATTCCATACACGTACCACCCTCTGAGTGAAAAAGTTGCCCCGTCAGTCTCTTTTATATCTTTCCCCTCTCACCCTAAGACTATGCCCTCTAGTTCTGGACTCACCAACCCCAGGGAAAAGATTTTTCCTATTTACCCTATCCCTCATAATTTTGTAAACCTCTATAAGGTCACTCCTCAGCCTCCGACGCTCCAGGAAAAACAACCCCAGCCTGTTCAGCCTCTCCCTGTAGCTCAAATCCTCCAACCCTGGCAACATCCTTGTAAATCTTTTCTGAACCCTTTCAAGTTTCACAACAACTTTCCGATAGGAAGGAGACTAGAATTCCATGCAATATTCCAACAGTGGCCTAATCAATGTCCTGTACAGCC